>NW_028227269.1:80975000-81212500 GCF_978045245.1 Mus caroli
TTGACTGCTGAGTCACCTCCCAGCTTCCCTGAAACTCTTCAGTTATCTTACTACTAGCTCTGGGCAGCCCCATGTGTCCTCTGTCCTCTGTGTGGGTAGCTCAGCCCACTGCACCCTGCTGTATAAAGCCACACTGCCCCTTGGATGAAGCTTTAGCTGGGCCTAGATCACAGCATGAGGCAGACATGGCGGTGTGTGGGAGGACCATCTCTCCGACTGAGCCACTGAGAGTGAGAAGGGCACTTCTGCAGCCAGCTGTGCGCATGCACAGCCTCATCTCTGCGGACCACACACTTTTTATTTGATGGTACCAGCACCTAGGCCCACCAGGCCTGCCTCTGTCAGCTTCCAGGAGTTAAAAGAGGCTTACTAAAAGCTGCTCGAGTGACAGGTCTGTAGTTCTGGGGACAGAGGAGGGGCACAAGTTGCAGAAGGTATTCTCTGGTGAAACTCTGAGAGTGGTAACAATGTTGCCTATGCTGGGGTCGGGATCCATGGCAACAAGTACCCTTCTCAATCTCGCTGTAGCGTCTATTCCCAAGCAACCAGCCGCTGTGGGGCTGGGGACTAGGGGACGGGAAGGGGTCTGATAGCTGTCCATCAAGCAGCAAAGGTGTTCACTCTTGAGAGTGTCACTTGAAATGAAACTAAACAGGACTAGGGTGGTGGCTCAGAGGGTAAAGAGCAAGCTGTGCTACGCAGGAGGGGCCAAGTTAGGATCCCCAGTGTCCACATAAAAGCTGGCACAGCAGTGTGCCTCTGGAACCCCAGAGGTGGGGTTGGAGATGTGCACAGGTGCATTCTGGGAGCTTGCTGGTTTAGGTGGTCTAGCCAATCAGTGAACTCCAGGTTCAGTGAGGGACCTCATCTCAAAGGTAAATTGAAAGGGCAGTGGAGGGCACTCCCCAGTGTCCCCCAAGGAAAAAGAAAAGCAGCATTTGAGAACGCAATGCAGTTTTGATTTAACATGATATTTACCTTCTTTAACCACACTTGATCTGTCTCAGAGCCAGACATAGGGGATAGAGGCGAAGTGAGTGCCTGTGTAGTTCTTGCATTGTGTGTCAGGGGCCTTGGGACCACACATCTGCACAAGGAAGACCTCTCTGAGACTTTCAGTACAACGTGGAGTTCTGCTGATGCTACGGTCATTTGAGAGGAACTGAAATTTTATACTGCTATATAATTCTAAGGATTGTGAGGGGACCTCCCCTCCCCAACAATATGCCCTTGACTCAGAGTCTGCCAGGTGACTTAACACAGAGATTCTGTTTTGGATTTATTCTAAATACCTTATATGCAATCATTACCTGCTCCCCTCTCCCCCCACCTCCACATTAGGTCAACTCTATCCTAAGATATCTATTTTGATCACACCTCCTACCGTATTTCATACAGTTTAGTCATTTACAAGCAAAGTTTGTATCTTTTAATAACTTTTAGCTATAGAGGGAACACATGTGCAGACACACACACACAACACACACACACACACACACACACACACACACACACACACACACACACCAGTTGATCTGGGGCTGCTCTTATCTTCAGTTAGTCTGTAACTTTCAGAGCCAGAGCACTACCTGTCATGGTCCCAGCAGGCTGCAGCAGGCTGGGAAACCCTGCTGAGCTCTGAAGCTGCCTTCCCCTTTGCCCAGTGGGAGTGATTGACGTCACAGCAGGTTGCTGTCAGTCATTTCGATGCACAAAACCAACCAAGCCCCAACCAACCCACTGGTAACCTGGGGCACTGACGAACTCCGAATGAAAACCATTCTCAGATAGAATTTCAGAAATAGTGATTGTCTTGGGAAGGAATTCCTGCTTAAGATGCCCTCCAGAGTGGAAATTTTTTTTTTTGTCAAAATAGGCCAAGGTCCTCTAAGTTTCAGTTAGATGGAAAGAAGTCGAATGAATGAATTGAAATGGTCCCTCCAACTCGTGGTTATTTGACACTGAGAATAATGGCTTATAATATAAATAATGTTACCTGTCTATGGTGCCCAGATTCAGACATCTGATATAATGGTCAGTCCTTGTCTGCACTCATCTCCATGTGTGCATGTACTTCAGAAAACAGAATAAATGCAAAGGCGCATACACATCAAATTCACGTCAAGCTCTCTATAGCCAGTATTAGGCACCCCACCTTTTTCTTACCAGGATCCTGTCTTTGAGCTAAATTCTGAGGATAGATGGTATAGCCCAAGGGTATGAGAATCATTTAAAGACACCAGCTCCCGGTCTACCTAAGGAAACAACAACAACAACAACAACACAGAGACCACATGGTATCCTTGCAAGCAAATAGACCATACTTTAATTTCTTCCTGTTCCTATCCTGAGTCTCCTTATCATTTTTCCTCTCAGAGAAGAAGAAGTAAGCTGGGGGAGGTTTGAATGCAGTTTGAGTCCACAGTTGGCTATCTGGAAGTTGAGCCTGCAGGCTCACCCTGCTCAAGGTTAGAGGGACCAAGGAAAGGAAGCACGAGAGGGAGGGGGCTTGAGGATCTCAGCACTCAGGAGGCAGAGGCAGGTGGATTTTTGAGTTCGAGGCCAGCCTGGTCTACAGAGAGAAAGTTCCAGGACAGTCAGGGGTACAGAGAAACCCTGTCTTGAAAAACCAAAAATAAAAAGGACAAAGTCTCTCAAGCAAATTAGGGGAAGATGACTCATGTGAGGCTAGCTTTAAACACAGCAGCCAGAACCTCAGAGAGTACAAGAGATGTAAGATGGCTCCGTGAGTTAAGTGCTTGCCAAGCCTGATGACCTGGGTTTGATGCCTGGGACCAACATGGTAGAAGAAGAGACTGCTGCAAGATGGCCTCTGACTTCCAACGTGTCCTCTTAAATAAAAGAAAGGGAGTTTGAGAGCAGGGTTTTGGGGGTCTCAGAGGCGGGTGCAAGATGGAGGCAGAGCAAACACAAGTGTTTTGACTAGGGCTTGAGCTGCTGTTCTGTAGGCAGTAGAGACAAACATCCAAGTCTCAGTAAAATACCCTGGGAGAGGTTCTTTTTCATAAGTGGGTAACGGAGACAGATTCTTGAATTTTCAGAAACCCTTTAGCAAGCAGGTGCAATGGGACGTCATTGTGACATCGATTAAGGAGTTGTTAGTTCCTAAGGACTTTTCATTCGGGCCACAGACAATCACTCAGAGGCCAAGATGTCACCACAACATGAGAAACTGTGTTAAAGGGTCGCAGCATTAGGAAGGCTGAGAGCTGCTGCTTTAAGGTTTGCACTCACTCCTCCTGGCATTGGTAATTTCTTAAAGTTTACCCTTTCAGGTATATGCTAGCTTCCGTTATGATCTCAGTGTTCTACTTATTTATGGTATGTTCAGCCTCTATCACATGCCTAGAGTTGAGCTCTCTTTGGTCGCGGAACCAGATCTTCCTAGCTTTATAGAATGCTCCCCACCAAGTCCTGGAGGTGGGAAGCAAGACCGAGTCACCCTGCTGGGATCCTCCCCTCTTCCTTCCGTTTCTACCATGCTAGGGGCTGAAGAGAGTCCACACAATTCCAGGCAAGCTCTCCCTCGAACACTGAGATCTAGCCCGGCCTTGTGTCTACTTTGGTACTTTGTTCACATGCAATTTTTGTAGTTGTTTTCGAGATAGACTCTGATGATAGAATCCAAGATGGCGCCCAACTTGCAATCTTCCTTCTCCAGTCTCCCTAGTACTGAAATCACGGGTGTGGCCTACTGCACTGGACTGGAAAAATAAAGTTTTCAAATCTTCAAAGCAAGGGTTGGCATTTGGATAAGAGAGAAAACTTGTACTGTCTCTTTTTAGAGTCTTCCCCCCACTGTGGACTTACTTAAAAAGATGTTGAAGGAAGATCTAATGTTCATAAGAACTCCTCTAAGTTTCAAAGTCAGAAGAGCTTAGAAAAAAGTTTTGGTGTCCTCTAGTTCCATGTCCCCTGACTTAGGACTCTGCTTGGTTCTAAGGCTTCTAAGCAAACAAGGCAATGGCTGGGTTCTAAGCTAAGGAATGACCACAGTAAGCAAGCCCTGAAAACGTTAGCCATCTTTAAGGCACGAGGGCTCCCTGTAGCTGCTTCTTGCTTCAAGCTATGTTTATTCTTAGGCCTTTTGAGAGTAAGGATGGGTAGCAAAGCAGCCCCTAGAGGTTTGGATGAGAATGGCTCCCAGAGGTTCAGATGTTTGAATGCTTGCTCCCTAGTTGATGGAACTGTTTGGGAAGGATTAGGAGGTGTGGTCTCGTTGGAGGAGGTGTGTCACTAGGGCAGGATATGAGATTTTGAAAGCCCACACCATTCCTGGTTTGCATATGCTCACTCCCTCTCTCAGTGCCTTGTACTTATAAATCACGATGTGAGTTCTCACATGAGCTCCAGCATCATGCCTACCTGCCTGGTGCTGTGCTTTCTACCATGGTGGTCATGGACTCACCCTGGAAACCTTAAGCCCCACATAAACTCTGTCTTCTGTAAGTTGCATTGGCCATATGGTCTTATCTACAGCAATGCAAGAGTATCTAAGACACAGACTTACAGACTATACTTTGGGTGGATATTCAACCTTGATGTTTCCAGAAGAATCCATTAATATAGCAGCAGACACTGCTGCCTGCTACATATAGTCTATACTATAAGCCTGTTTTCTACAGATTCTCCAAAGGCACATAGTTTTGTGTCCATTTCTCTACTGTTGAAGAAAATAAAGTGGCAGAGACATTCTTTCCAGGCAGACACATGGGTTGGTTGGAGGCACGGTGATGAAGTCACAGGTTCCATCGACCCTTAAACTGGTTAGCATGGGGTCTGATCCCAGCTGATTTTCCTAATGTGACTTAGAAATAACGACATTAGTCTTGAGATCCAACTGAGAAGTGCAGATGGCTCAGCAGGCATCTGTCACTCCAGGTGGGGAGGCAATGTCAAGTTCATGCTGGTAGCTCATTCTAGGCTGCTACAAATGGCTTCCTTTCTGGTTGTGTTGAAAGCTGAAGGCTTCTCTTTCCATTTCAATCATTGTTTGCTTAGGCTCTGATGTGAGAGGAGAGGAGGAGAAGGCATGGTTTGCCAAGCCCTTTCCCTGCTGAGATGAAAGGGGAGGATGGGCTGCCAGCTGAGAGGGCATCTGGGACTTTCCATTGGTCACTGCACTCATGGGGTCAGAAAAGACACCTTCATCCCACCACAGGCCAAGGAAGGCTGTGCCAGGGCCTCCAAGGTCAAGGGAAGAGAAAAAGCTAATGAAGGAAGCCACAAAGAGATGGCAAGGGGACCCAGTTTGCCAGTCTGTCGATAGCCATTTCCCATTGGCTTTGGTTACGTGCAAGACAATTAGGAGACCTCCATGGCTGGATTCCTCAAGGACAATAGCAAAGAAACAGCATTTGCAAGCATCTGCGACAGGTTCATAGATTAACTGGGTCATTGTCTCATTTGCACTCAGCTGGGACTGCCCTCCCTGCCCTTCAGAAAGCAGTTGGCAGTTCATTTCAGAGTGTTGAGGAATCTGGGAGGATAATTGGTAAGTTCAAAAGCGCCATTCAGAGACTAGCCTGGGGTGACTGAGGTAGGGTCATGCTGGGCAGCCAGATGACCCCAGCCATACATTTGATTTTGTTTTATATATTCAAAGGTGAGACAAATCAAAAAGCCTCATGACAATAACCAAGCAGCTAAGGGCCTGGTGCACATTCAAGACTATCAATTTCTTCATTTTCAGTAAGAAAGTAAGTCAGTATTGGGTCTGCTGGTCAACCTGAGGGTGGTCTGGAGAGATGGGCTACCCCACTGCTCATGAAGCCCAGTTGGCAAAGACTTGCACTGGCTGGATGTGGAATGCACACAGACCCCATCACTCCCTTCTAACATATCCATACTCCAGTGTTGCATTCAGGGCTTGGGAGTGTCCAGAGTTTTTAGAGCTTGGAGGTTTAGACTTAGATGAGAAGTGTCCTGATTTAAAAATCTGAGTCTGGGGAGATGGAGATAACTCAGTCAGTAAAGTGTTTGTCTTGCAACCATGAGGATCTGAGTCCAAATCTGAAGATGTTTCAAGAAAAGCATGCCGGCATGTGCCTATGTGTCCTTGGGAGACAATGTAAGGGGGATCCCTGGAGCTCCATGGCCATCTAGTCTTGCCAGGCTAGTAAGCTCCAGGGTCAGTGAGAGACAGCCCCTCTCACTCCTGTGGACAGGGATCGAGGAAGGCACCTGGCATTGATCTCTGACCTCCAAATATATGTACACACATGAACATGTGCATATGCATATATGGCATGCACACCCCCACACACTTAAGTACTGTTGTGGACCACATAATAATGTATTGCTCAATTTGGGGATGCACATAAGATGGTGATCTCAAAAGATTATGTTGCTTAGTGACTACACAACTGTCTCTGTGCAAGGACATGCCTAATGCTGAGACCCTTTAATGCAGTCCCTCCACTGTAGTGATCCTCAACCACAAAATTACTTTGTTGCTACTTCAAAACTGTAGTTTTGCTACTGTTGTGGATCATAATGTAAATAACAGATATGTGACCACCATGGGGGTCACGAACACACAGGTTGAGAAATGCTCCTCTGTGGAATGTTCACAAGGACACAGTCACTGCAGCCTCCAGTTAAAACATAAACAGAAATTTACTCTGAGAGCTAACTTCAGAACAAACAAAGCCATCAGGTTGACCTCAGTTGGTCACTGACATCCACCTGCGATTCGATTCTCTGAGGCCTCTATTTCCATACAGTAGACACAGATGGGAGGAAAGGTTGAGCCTGTCTCTTGTCAGAGCTGGCTCTGCCTTTCTAGTTTTCCATGAAGCTGAGGTCAAATAGAAAGATAGAGAAACTTGAAAGGACACAGAAGTGGGAAGGAGCCCTTCAGTCTATGGTCTGTTAAAGGTTCAGCTGCTGAGAGGCAAGGATTTCAGGGCTGGGAGAATTCCAAGGCTCAGTGGGGAAAGAGCTTGTGTGAATGATTCCATCCCCAGCACTCAGACAGAAAGCTGGGGAAGGTGCCTCAAGTCTGTAACCTCAGTGCTGGGGAGTGGGGACAGAGACGAGATGGGGGAGGGGATTTCTGGAGCTCACTGGCTAGCCAGTCTATGGTTCATTTCTATTTTAACATTCTTATGTAAAATATCTCTATATAAAAGGAATAATCTCTAGATAGGTAGCCTTCACAGTGAATTTTGTTAACTGTAGTAGATTTCTTGTACACGTGCGCGCACACACACACACACACACACACACACACACACACACGCACGAAGCTGGAGGAAGAAGGCAGCTATCACCTCTACCTTATTCTCTTGAGAGGGTCTCTTACTGAACCTGGATGGAGCTAGACTGGCAAATAGCAAGCCCCAGTGATTTCCAATCTCAGCTCTCTAGAATGCTGGATTACAGGTGTAAGAGCCACTGTGCCTGACTTCATGAGACAGGAGTTGGGATTTGAACTTTGGTCTTCATGTGTACACAGCAAGTGCTCTTACCTACTGAGCTATCTTTCCATCCGAGATAAAAATCTCTTCTTAGCCAGGAGTACACAGGCCTTTAATACCAGCACTCGGGAGGCAGAGGCAGGCAGATCCCTAAGTTTAAGGCTAACCTGATCTACAGAACTATTCCAGGCCAGTCAGAGATATATAGTGAGACTTTGTCTCAAAAACCCAACCAAAATGAAACAAATTTCTTCTTAATAAACTCCAGCTCTGGATTTTACAGACTCATCCAGAAATTCTTTTCTTTTAAAAAGTCAAGAATCCTGGCTCAACTTGAAAAGAGATGTTAAGAAAGGACTCCCATACTGGCTACCAGGGACACAGACACCCAGCCTCTGCCAGCGTAGTCTTCATGCACCTTGTGGTGTTTGCCTTCTTCAGTTTCCCTTTCTACCCATGTTCTGAGACTTTGTTCTGTGAGACAGAGCCCCCACATCCTCTAGGATTCAAACAGCATCCCGTCTGTGCCATTATTCTGTCGGTTCCATCAGGAACTGCAATCTTTTCCTTTAATGTTCCAAAAGGAACATTGACAACGCTAGCAACAATGATTCGTCCATTCAACAGATGCTCCTCGAGCCGGCACAAGCTGGATGCGGGGTGTGGGGGACATGTAAGCCAGCAGGACTCATTCAGGGAACCCACAGTTGAGTCAGCATGTCAATGTCTACAAGGAACATTCTACATCATCACCTCTTTTCCGTTTCAGGTTAATTCTACAAAGCCAACGTGATCTCTGCTTTCTGGATACAAAAACTGGCTGATCAAGATACAGGGAACCCTCCCCGCATCTCCTCTCTCCAGAAAGCCCATCAGTGACTTTCAGCATCTAACTAGGGTCTGATAACCTGGCTCCTCCCACTGGCATTTTTGATGGAAATTTTACATAGGTGTTGAGGGTCTTTCAGTTTCAATAATTTCTAATAGAATTTATCCAGGGATGCCACCTATTGAGTTCCTATTTTGTGCCATGATCCATGCTAGTGATTAATAGATACCATCAAAACTATTACATGAAGTGGGTATTATTACTTTCATTTACTTATTTTTGGTTTGTTTGAGACAGGTCTCTCTATGTAGCCCTGCCTATCTTGAAGCTTTCTCTGAAGACCAGGCTGGCCTTGAACTCACAGAGATCTGCTTGCCTCAGCCTGCAGAGTGCTGGGCTTAATGACAAGTGCAACCTTGTTTTAGAAGACAGTAGAGCTCAGGGGGGTGAGTCTGCATCTTCAAGCCTCTTCAGAACATCACTGCCCGCCGCTAGAGGGCGCTGGCCCTGAAACCTGGAATCAGGCTGCGCGAGCTGCTCTCAAGAGTTAGGTTTCAGTGAGACCAGCTCAGAGCCACCTAAGTTAGGGGACTGGTGACAGGAGAGGAAACAACCAACGACAGATGGGAGGGACACGCAAAGAAGTGGGAGATGCCACCAGCGAGTCGTAATACCCTCTCCGACACACTGAGCCAGTAGCCGGTCCCATCCCTTGGATCACCTGGAAACTTGCACCAAAGGCAGGCATCTCTGTGAGGTTGTCAGGGTCTTCTTTAAGCATCTAACCAACACAGCTCCTTTCATAGGACGGATTTAGGAATGGAATTGCTTGTCCCATCCAGACACTTGACATTGTATGGATAAGACAAGACAAGAAATTGGCTTTCAGCTCCAAGGTCTAAGTCAAGTGCTGCTCTTCTCTTGACCTTTCCGGGGCTTACGAAGAGTTGGGAGGCTCCGCAGCAGCAGACTTTCCCAGTTTACAGCATGTCCTATTGTCCTAGCTGGGTTTGCGGAAGGAAGCATTTTTCTTAAGGCTTCAAAACAAACAAGCAAGTAGGATGTGATCAAAAGCCATCAACTAAAAGGGTCCCTGGAGAAGTGCCAAGCAGAAGGACTCTTATCAAGGTGGGGCAGCCTTTCCGAGCAGCCTGTCAAATCAGCAGTCTGTCAAATGCATACCAAGCCAACCAGCAGTGTGGGAATTCTAGAGTGCTAGGTCTGGGAGAGGCTTTGGTCACTGCTGGGCGCATCCTTGGCTTTAAAAACTTGAAAGCACCAGCAAGGTAGAATGACTTATCCAAGGTCACCATGGCGACACGGAAGCACCGTTCTGCCACCCTGAGAGCTAAATTGAAATTTTAAAATAGCTGACTTACTAAAGTTACATATCAGCAAACCTAGCTTTTCCTAAACGTTTAAAAATTTATGTCAGATTTTGTTATGCTAACAATCCTTAACCGAGTGAATAAAATTATGTCAAATCTTTTGTGTCTTATAAATATATACTCTTTCATTTTGATTAAAACATTTAAATGAGCAACCTTTATAAGTCCTTAAACACTGCATATAATAATAATTATCATCATCATAATAAACTTCAATAAGTATAGTAAGATTATCAGTGCTGATCAAACTTTGGCAGTAAATTTATAAAGTTCTCTTAATAAATGTCATATGCGGGCTGGAGAGATGGCTCAGTGGTTAAGAGCACCAACTGCTCTTCCAAAGGTCCTGAGTTCAAATCCCAGCAACCACATGGTGGCTCACAACCACCCGTAACAAAATCTGATGCCCTCTTCTGGAGTGTCTGAAGACAGTGACAGTGTACACACAATAAATAAATAAATAAATAAATAAATAAATAAATAAATAATATTTGAAAAAAAAGACATATGCACTTAAAAACCAATCTAATTTTCTTTGTGTGTGTGTGTGAGAAAGAGAGAGAGAGAGAGAGAGAGAGAGAGAGAGAGAGAGAGATTAGGTATGGGTCCTGTGTCTTTAGGGTCCAGGTCATTGGCTTTGCCAGGCTAGTGTCTCAGATTGACCCCAGGGCCCACCATCTAAACTTAAGTACTTAATCTTTTAAAATTAAAACCACAAATTTGATGTGTTATTATCCAGTAGACAGACTACAGAGTCCACTATCTTAGATACTTTAAGAACAAACTGTACAGATTGTCCCGGTGGTCCTGAATTTGCTCTCAGCAAGCAGTGGTGAGCCTGTCCATTTGCTCACTTTTTAAATGTGAGTCTGAAACCTGCAGGGTTAAAGGGGAGTCTGACACCAACCCTACAGAGAAACTGCTATGGTGCAGGGCTGTGGAGACAGAATTGCCGGCAACTAGCAATCTCTCAAGAGGGCCACTCCTCCCGGGGATACACAAGTTCTTACAGCAATAGCCTCTCTCTGAGGTCCGAGAAGTAAGGCTGCAGCTTGCTCCTTCTTGCTTGCTGTTTCCTGAACTTCCCCTCTTGTCCTAGTCTGTGAAGGACACCTGCTGGCACTCTCTGTGGGTGTGGTTGGCCCTAGTGTTCTGTGATCTCTGATTCCAGTGTTACTTTAGAGATGATTTCCACCACGCAGTGTTTTCCTTTGGCCTTATGGTCAGCCTTTAGGCAGTTTTCCCAAGTAGCTGGTGTTAACACCCTTCTCCCTGTATCTTACTTAGAAAGATACCCTTCAAATGCCAATTGTGTGGTCCTCAGTGCTCAGCTCCGAAAACTGATCTCCAGGTAGTGTATAGCCAGCCTTGTTTTGTTACCGCTCTTACGGGAGTCACATTTTAATAAAAAAAAAATTTTTTTTAAATAATGTCTTTAATTAAAGTTTTTGCAAGGTAAAATATTAAACTTAAAATAGTCTTAGTACATCAAAATACTAAGCTCTTTAATTGTATTCCAAGACGGTCTTTAAAACTTAACACCCGATATTTCACCGAAGAGCAACCTTGATCTGCAAGTGTATAGAGTGAATTTTACAAACATAATAAATATATTTACGCCCTTACACAGAACAGTATGTACAACAGCAGTTGACAATAGTAGCTCCGAACAGCTATGGCCGGCCCCTCCCCACCCGGTGTAACCGATGCATACTGACTGACTTAAGGAAGCTTGACTGAAAGACCGATGGTTTATTCAATGGTGGTTTGTTCCCCCCTCAAGCGGGAGGAAGCTTTTATTCTTCAAAACTAAAAATACTAAATTTGATGCAGTCTTCCTTAAATCATGCACCAAAGGAAGATAACAGAAGGGCAAGGGCGGGCTTCCAGGAGGAGGAAAATAAACCAGAATGGTTTCCATAAGGGTGACAGATGAAAAGGCAAACTGAACAATAAAGATGAGAAAACACAAGCCATTAACCAAAACCTCCACATCTGGTAGAGCTGATTCAGACAGGTAGGAAGGAGACAGGAAATGAACATGTATACAGAGCAATAAGACAGCACATTGCACAAAAGCTCAAAAGCTTCATATTTTCATATGATGTAATATGAAAATATAAGAGCCTTCTCAAGTGGAAGAAAATGCTGTTATAAAGGGAAAACGGCTAAGAGGAGATATGTCTGTTCTTATACAAGGTATACTTATCCTCTAATATGGTGACATTATTGCTGTAATATTTTAAAAAATACTCTCAGAGGGAGACAACAACTCTGCATTCGTCCTTACAAGCCACCAAAAGAAAACTTGATTTTCAATACAGCAAAAGAAAGCCTTTATATAAAAACTAGTACTTTTTTACATTGTCTTCTAAAGCCAGAATATGCTTGTCAATGACACATTTCAATCACAGTACACGCTTCGTGAGACTTGATGCCAGCCTGACTTTTTGTGTGTGTGTGTTTTTTTGTTGTTGTTGTTTTTTAGAGACAGGGTTTCTCTGTGTAGCCCTGGCTGTCCTGGAACTCACTCTGTAGACCAGGCTGGCCTCAAACTTAGAAATCCGCCTGCCTCTGCCTCCTGAGTGCTGGGATTAAAGGCTTGCGCCACCATGCCCGGCCAGCCTGACTTTTAAACCGGCAGCAGTGTAAATGTGAGACATATTTAACAGAAATGTCAACATTTCAAATACAAACACCTCATATAAAGATACCCTCCTATCCTGTTTGACTCTAGAAACTGCACGAGACAAAGTTGTGTCACTAAGAGAGTTCCTGTGTTCTCGGGCATTCCGGTGGTGTTGAGAATACAAATGACCACCAGGCAAGAGCTCATCTACTGAAAGGCACACACTTCCACGTTAGTCATCTGTGTGAACTGACCTTGGCACTACTGGCATCACTCTGGGTACACGTCGAAACGGATCAGCTTCTGAAGACACTGCTTGCGTCCCTGGTTCCACCTTTTGGATAAACTTGCTACTTTCATCTTAAAATTCTGCAAGTGGGAATCCCTTGCTTTTCAAAGGAATGACACTTTATTAGAACTTCATGACATCATCGGTTAAGTGTTATGGCGAAAGCATGATTGAGAATGCAAAGCAAGTGACATTTACACAGCAAAAGCTTTGATAGAACACCGCATGCTACTTGATTTAAATGGAACACAATTGAACAGCACAGTGCGGGGCTGTTGGAACCACCTTTTAGAGCTTTCCCAGACCCAAGGATTTGTCCAGGATGCCATCATTATTAGGCAAAACATAGGTACAAATATAAATGGACAGTTCCTGCTTCAAGACCAGCCCCCTTTGTGTCACTCTGAATGAAGTGGTTGTTCATGTTTGACAATGCTCAGCTAGAAGAGACAGGCCAGGGGACAATGCTAACCTTCAGTATGTCTGACTACACAGGGAGGCAGGATGTGTGCTGAATTAGCATAAGAACTACTGATTAGCCCAAGTTTCACTGGAGCAGCACTGCTGGGCTGCCATAGGTAGTTCAGGTTACTGATCTCACAGAGTAAACACAGACCTAGAGACTATACCGAGGGAGGGACAACTCAGCAACTCATGGGATTCTGTTCCCTCCTTTCGCCAAGTTCTATACTTAAACCAGAACTGCTGTGTGCTTTGAGAATAAGAGATTAAACTAACTTCCCCTCAAAAAGCTACATTAAGAAAACAAACAATTCCTTCCGGTCCACTCGAGCACCAGGTTGCCGTGCCAGAGGAGTCTCCGGACAAGGACCTGAACAGGACTCCCCACGCGATCCTAAGACCTCTGGTGAGTGGAACACAGTGTCTGCTCCAATCCAATCGCGCGGAACCTGAGACTGCATTAACTAGGGAAGCAGGCAACCGGGCCTGAGGTGGGGCACAAGTCCCTTCCGGTCCACTCGAGCACCAGGGTGCCTTGCCAGTGGAGTCTCCGGACACCCTCAAGGACCCACACAGGATTCCCCATGGGATCCTAAGACTTCTGGTGATTGGAACACAACTTCTGCCAGGAGGCAGGTTCGAACACCAGATATCTGGGCACCTTCCCTGCAAGAATAGAGCTTGCCTGCAGAGAATACTCTGACCACTGAAACTAAGGAGAGAGCCAGCCTCCCAGGTCTGCTGATAGAGGCTAACAGAGTCTCCTGAGGAACAAGCTCTAATCAGAGACAACTATAACAGCTAGCTTCAGAGATTACCAGATGGCGAAAGGCAAACGTAAGAATCCTACTAACAGAAATCAAGACCACTCACCATCATCAGAATGCAGCACTCCCACCCCACCTAGTCCTGGGCACCCCAACACAGCCGAAAATCTAGACCCAGATTTAAAAGCATATCTCATGATGATGGTAGAGGACATCAAGAAGGACTTTCATAACTCAATTAAAGAAATACAGGAGAGCACTGCTAAAGAGTTACAGGTCCTTAAAGAAAAACAGGAAAACACAACCAAACTGGTAGAAGTCCTTAAAGAAAAACAGGAAAACACATCCAAACAGGTGATGGAAATGAACAAAACCATACTAGACCTAAAAAGGGAAGTAGACACAACAAAGAAAACCCAATGTGAGGCAACGCTGGAGATAGAAACCCTAGGAAAGAAATCTGGAACCATAGATTCGAGCATCAGCAACAGAATACAAGAGATGGAAGAGAGAATCTCAGGTGCAGAAGATTCCATAGAGAACATCGGCACAATAATCAAAGAAAATACAAAATGCAAAAGGATCCTAACTCAAAACATCCAGGAAATACAGGACACAATGAGAAGACCAAACCTACAGATATTAGGAATAGATGAGAATGAAGATTTTCAACTTAAAGGGCCAGCAAATATCTTCAACAAAATAATAGAAGAAAACTTCCCAATCCTAAAGAAAGAGATGCCCATGATCATACAAGAAGCCTACAGAACTCCAAATAGACTGGACCAGAAAAGAAATACTTCCCGACACATTATAATCAGAACAACAAATGCTCTAAATAAAGATAGAATATTAAAAGCAGTAAGGGAGAAAGGTCAAGTAACATATAAAGGCAGGCCTATCAGAATTACACCAGACTTTTCACCAGAGACTATGAAAGCCAGAAGAGCCTGGACAGATGTTATACAGACACTAAGAGAACACAAATGCCAGCCCAGGTTACTATACCCGGCCAAACTCTCAATTATCATAGATGGAGAAACCAAAGTATTCCATGACAAAACCAAATTCTCACATTATCTTTCCACAAATCCAGAACTTCAAAGGATAATAACAGAAAAAAAAACAATACAAGGACGGAAATCACGCCCTAGAAAAAGGAAGAAGGTAATCCCTTAACGAACCTAAAAGAAGACTGCCACAAGAACAGAATGCCAACTCTAACAACAAAAATAAAAGGAAGCAACAATTACTTTTCCTTAATATCTCTTAATATTAATGGACTCAATTCCCCAATAAAAAGACATAGACTAACAGACTGGCTACACAAACAGGACCCAACATTCTGCTGCTTACAGGAAACCCATCTCAGGGAAAAAGACAGACACTACCTCAGAGTGAAAGGCTGGAAAACAATTTTCCAAGCAAATGGTCTGAAGAAACAAGCTGGAGTAGCCATTCTGATATCGAATAAAATCGACTTCCAACCCAAAGTTATCAAAAAAGACAAGGAGGGACACTTCATACTCATCAAAGGTAAAATCCTACAAGAGGAACTCTCAATTCTGAATATCTATGCCCCAAATGCAAGGGCAGCCACATTCATTAAAGACACGTTAGTAAAGCTCAAAGCACACATTGCACCTCACACAATAATAGTGGGAGACTTCAACACACCACTTTCATCAATGGACAGATCCTGGAAACAGAAACTAAACAGGAACACAGTGAAACTAACAGAAGTTATGAAACAAATGGACTTAACAGATATCTACAGAACATTTTATCCTAAAACAAAAGGATATACCTTCTTCTCAGCACCTCATGGGACCTTCTCCAAAATTGACCATATAATTGGTCACAAAACAGGCCTCAACGGATACAAAAATATTGAAATTGTCCCATGCATCCTATCAGACCACCATGGACTAAGGCTGAACTTCAATAACAACATAAATAATAGAAAGCCAACATTCACGTGGAGACTGAATAACACTCTTCTCAATGATACCTTGGTCAAGGATGGAATAAAGAAAGAAATTAAAGACTTTTTACAGTTTAATGAAAATGAAGCCACAACTTACCCAAACCTATGGGACACAATGAAAGCATTTCTAAGAGGGAAACTCATAGCTCTGAGTGCCTCCAAAAAGAAACTAGAGAGAGCACACACTAGCAGCTTGACAAGACATCTAAAAGCTCTAGAAAAAAAGGAAGAAAATTCACTCAAGAGGAGTAGACGGCAGGAAATAATCAAACTCAGGGGTGAAATCAACCAAGTGGAAACAAGAAGAACTATTCAATGAATTAACCAAATGAGGAGTTGGTTCTTTGAGAAAATCAACAAGATAGATAAACCCTTAGCTAGACTCACTAGAGGGCACAGGGACAACATCCTAATTAACAAAATCAGAAATGAAAAGGGAGACATAACAACAGATCCTGAAGAAATCCAAAACACCATCAGATCCTTCTACAAAAGGCTATACTCAACAAAACTTGAAAACCTGGACGAAATGGAAAAATTTCTGGACAGATACCAGGTACCAAAATTAAATCAGGATCAAGTTAAGGAGCTAAACAGTCCCATATCCCCTAAAGAAATAGAAGCAGTCATTAATAGTCTCCCAGCCAAAAAAGCCCAGGACCAGATGGGTTTAGTGCAGAGTTCTACCAGACCTTCAAAGAAGATCTAATTCCAGTTCTGCACAAACTATTCCACAAAATAGAAGTAGAAGGAACTCTACCCAACTCATTCTATGAAGCCACAATTACTCTGATACCTAAAACACAGAAAGATCCAACAAAGATAGAGAACTTCAGACCAATTTCCCTTATGAATATTGATGCAAAATACTCAATAAAATTCTCACTAACCGAATCCAAGAACACATTAAAGCAATTATCCATCCTGACCAAGTAGGTTTTATTCCAGGGATGCAGGGATGGTTTAATATACAGAAATCCATCAACGTAATCCATTATATAAACAAACTCAAAGACAAAAACCACATGATCATCTCGTTAGATGCAGAAAAAGCATTCGACAAGATCCAACACCCATTCATGATAAAAGTCTTGGAAAGGTCAGGAATTCAAGGGCCATACCTAAACATGATAAAAGCAATCTACAGCAAACCAGTAGCCAACATCAAAATAAATGGTGAGAAGCTGGAAGCAATCCCACTAAAATCAGGGACTAGACAAGGCTGTCCACTCTCCCCATACCTATTCAACATTGTACTTGAAGTCCTAGCCAGAGCAATTCGACAACAAAAGGAGATCAAGGGGATACAAATTGGAAAAGATGAAGTCAAAATATCACTTTTTGCAGATGATATGATAGTATATATAAGTGACCCTAAAAATTCCACCAGAGAACTCCTAAACCTGATAAACAGCTTCGGTGAAGTAGCTGGATATAAAATTAACTCAAACAAGTCAATGGCCTTTCTCTACACAAAGAATAAACAGGCTGAGAAAGAAATTAGGGAAACAACACCCTTCTCAATAGTCACAAATAATATAAAATATCTTGGCGTGACTCTAACTAAGGAAGTGAAAGATCTGTATAATAAAAACTTCAAGTCTCTGAAGAAAGAAATTAAAGAAGATCTCAGAAGATGGAAAGATCTCCCATGCTCATGGATTGAGAGGATCAACATTGTAAAAATGGCTATCTTGCCAAAAGCAATCTACAGATTCAATGCAATCCCCATCAAAATTCCAACTCAATTCTTCAACGAATTAGAAAGGGCAATTTGCAAATTCATCTGGAATAACAAAAAACCTAGGATAGCAAAAACTCTTCTCAAGGATAAAAGAACCTCTGGTGGAATCTAAAGCTGTACTACAGAGCAATTGTGATAAAAACTGCATGGTACTGGTATAGTGACAGACAAGTAGACCAATGGAATAGAATTGAAGACCCAGAAATGAACCCACACACCTATGGTCACTTGATCTTTGACAAGGGAGCTAAAAACATCCAGTGGAAGAAAGACAGCATTTTCAACAAATGGTGCTGGCACAACTGGTTTTTATCATGTAGAAGAATGCGAATTGATCCATTCCTATCTCCTTGTACTAAGGTCAAATCTAAGTGGATCAAGGAACTTCACATAAAACCAGACACACTGAAACTTATAGAGGAGAAAGTGGGGAAAAGCCTTGAAGATATGGGCACAGGGAAAAGATTCCTGAATAGAACAGCAATGGCTTGTGCTTTAAGATCGAGAATTGACAAGTGGGACCTCATGAAACTGCAAAGCTTCTGCAAGGCAAAAGACACCGTCAATAAGACAAAAAGACCACCAACAGATTGGGAAAGGATCTTTACCTATCGTAAATCAGATAGGGGACTAATATCCAATATATATAAAGAACTCAAGAAGGTGGACTCCAGAAAATCAAATAACCCCATTAAAAAATGGGGCTCAGAGCTTGTGATGGTTTGTATATCCTTGGACCAGGGAGTGGCACCATCTGAAGGTGTGACCTTGTTGGAATAGGTGTGACCTGGTTGGAATGGGTGTGCCACTGTTGGTGTGGGTATAAGATCCTCACCCTAGTTGCCTGGAAGTCAGTCTTCCACTAGCAGCCTTGGGATGAAGACATAGAACTCTCAACTCCTCCTGCGCCAAGCCTGCCTGGATACTGCCATGCTCCTACCTTGATGATAATGGATCGAACCTCTGAAACCTGTAAGCCAGCCCCAATTAAATGTTGTTTTTTATAAGACTTGCCTTGGTCATGGTGACTGTTCACAGCAGTAAAACCCTAACTAAGACAGAAGTTGGTACTGGGAGTGGGGTATTGCTGTGATGGGCCTAACCATGCTTTTATTTGAAAGAATGTGGATTTTTGGACTTTGGATTTGGAACTCAGTGGAATGCTTTAAATGGGGCTTAATGGGTCATCCTAGTAGGAATATGGAAGACTTTGTTGCTGGGAGTAATTTGAACTGTGTTGACGTGGCCCAAGAAATTTCAAAAGAGAAGAATTTCAGTATGTGGCATAAAGACTGTTTTTGTGGTATTTTGGTGAAGAATGTGGTTACTTTTTGCCCTTGTCTGAAAAGTCTGCCTGAGGCTAAGGTGAAGAGACTTGGATTAATTGAATTAACTGCATTGACAAAGGAAGTTTCAAAAAAGCCCAGCAGAGACTCTGTTCTCTGGTTAAGTCTCACAAAGAGAAGTTTGAACAAGCATAGCAAGCTTAGAAAGGCCAAATATAAAATATACGGTTTGAGTATGAAAGGCATACCAGGAAGTGAAATGGAGCAAAATCCTGTGTTCTAGGAAATAACAGATTAAGAGAGTGGGACCTTGGGGCAAGACCCTACCCAGCTGAATTTAGAACCAGGCATGGTGGTACACACCTTTAATCCTATGAGACAAGCATGCTGATCTCTGCATTCAAGGTCAATCTACAGAGCAAGAACCAGGATAGCCAAGCTTAGGCAGTGAAGGATTTAGAAAACATAAAGCTAGTGATAATGTAATAGTACAAGGGGATCATGTTTTAGTTCCTGTAAGCAGCAGAACTCGGCAGCTTCAGCCATGTGGCTCTGGCTCTAGAGTTAAGAATGGAAGGAACTACTGGGAAAATTGATGCTGGTTAGCTGGAGTTAAGGAATTAGCAGTGATTAAGAAGAGACCAGCATCACTGAGGTGAAATCTTCTGGAACTTGTTTTCTGGGAGCACAAAGAAGCTGTGTTCCAGAGATACACAAGGTTGTACCTCATGCTGCGGCTAAACTTGGTAATGTGTAAGAGTCACTCAGGTGGTACTGCTTGTGAAGGAATGAAGGGATCATGGAGAGAAGCTGAGGCTTAGCACTGTGAGAGGCCAGGGAAGGCCATTGGAGAAGGTGAAACCTCAGCTGTAGTTGATGGCCCAGGACTGAAGGGGTCATGCAAAGAATTTGAGGCTTGGCACCCTGAAGAGAGCCTATGAGAGGCTATTGGTGAAGCCTGGTTGGAGTGGAACACCCCAGTGTATTGGAGATGTCAGTACCATGGGATGATCACCAAGAACAGCAGCCATAGTGGAGTGGATCAACCTGAGCTTAGAGTGCTACAGAGGGCAGAGCTGGAAAAGTGATGCCAGCCCTTAGGAGGACTCCAAAAGATCAAATGGAATCCCAGACACTGAAACAAGAAGCTGTAACATTGAAATTGCCTTGGAGACTCAAAGATGTTAAAGATGCCAGAGCCATGGGATACATGGCTAACGGAGTGGAACCAGCCCAGGAGAAAGCAGTTTGTTACAGTCAACAAAGATGAAAAAGGAGTGGAGATCTGAAGACCTCTTTGACATCAGCCATGGAGATGCAGTTTGGAGTTTGCCCAACTGGTTTCCTGCCTTGCTTTGGGGATTACAGTTAATTAAGTTGAATGAATCTCAGAAGAGACCTTGAACTTTGGACTTTTAACACTGTTGCAACTGCTATAGACTATGAGGACTATGAAAGTTGGACTAAATGCATTTTGCATTATGCTATGTTTAAGTATGGCCGAACAAGTCTATGGGGACCAGGGAGTGGAATGTGATGGTTTGTATATCCTTGGACCAGGGAGTGGCACCATCTGAAGGTGTGACCTTGTTGGAATAGGTGTGACCTGGTTGGAATGGGTGTGCCACTGTGGGTGTGGGTATAAGATCCTCACCCTAGTTGCCTGGAAGTCAGTCTTCCACTAGCAGCCTTGGGATGAAGACATAGAACTCTCAACTCCTCCTGCGCCAAGCCTGCCTGGATACTGCCATGCTCCTACCTTGATGATAATGGATCGAACCTCTGAAACCTGTAAGCCAGCCCCAATTAAATGTTGTTTTTTATAAGACTTGCCTTGGTCATGGTGACTGTTCACAGCAGTAAAACCCTAACTAAGACAGAGCTGAACAAAGAATTCTCACCTGAGGAATACCGAATGGCTGAGAAGCACCTGAAAAAAATGTTCAACATCCTTAATCATCAGGGAAATGCAAATCAAAACAACCCTGAGATTCCACCTCACACCAGTCAGAATGGCTAAGATCAAAAATTCAGGTGACAGCAGATGCTGGCGAGGATGTGGAGAAAGAGGAACACTCCTACATTGTTGGTGGGATTGCAAGCTTGTACAATCACTCTGGAAATCAGTCTGGCAGTTCCTTAGAAAATTGGACATAGTACTACCGGAGGATCCAGCAATACCTCTCCTGGGCATATATCCAGAAGATGTCCCAACCGGTAAGAAGGACACATGCTCCACTATGTTCATACCAGCCTTATTTATAATAGCCAGAAGCTGGAAAGAACCCAGATGCCCCTCAACAGAGGAATGGATACAGAAAATGTGGTACATTTACACAATGGAGTACTACTCAGCTATTAAAAAGAATGAATTTATGAAATTCTTGGGCAAATGGATGGACCTGGAGGGCATCATCCTGAGTGAGATAACACAATCACAAAGGAACTCACACAGTATGTACTCACTGATAAGTGGATATAAGCCCAAAACTTAGGATACCCAAGATATAAGATACAGTTTGCCAATCACATGAAACTCAAGAAGAATGAAGACTGAAGTGTGGACACTATGCCCCTCCTTAGAATTGGGAACAGAACACCCATGGAAGGAGTTACAGAGACAAAGTTTGGAGCTGTGACAAAAGGATGGACCTAGAGACTGCCATATCCAGAGATCCATCCCATGATCAGCATCCAAACGCTGACACCATTGCATACACTAGCAAGATTTTGCTGAAAGGACCCAGATATAGCTGTCTCTTGTGAGACTATGCCTGGGCCTGGCAAACACAGAAGTGGATGCTCACAGTCAGCTATTGGATGGATCACAGGGCCCCCAATAGAGGAGCTAGAGAAAGTACCGAAGGAGCTGAAGGGATCCGCAACCCTATAGGTGGAACAACATTATGAACTAACCAGTACCCCGGAGCTCTTGACTCTAGCTGCATATGTATCAAAAGATGGCCTAGTCGGCCATCACTGGAAAGAGAGACCCATTGGACACGCAAACTTTATATGCCCCAGTACAAGGGAACGCCAGGGCCAAAAAAATGGGAATGGGTGGGTAGGGAAGTAGGGGGGAGGGTATGGAGGACTTTTGGGATAGCATTGGAAATGTAATTGAGGAAAAGATGTATTTAAAAAAATTATTACAAAGAAAAATAAAATAAAATAAAATCCCAAGGACCTTGAGCAGTGATATGTCTTCTGTATTCTCCTGTGAAATTAAAGAGTTTATTTATGCCAAAAAAAAAAGAAAACAATTAAAAAAAAAACCTGTATTACCAGTAATGGAATACAAGCAAACTCTAACTCCTATCACGTGAGGCCCCCACCAATTTTCACAACATAAATTGGTTCAGTAGGGTGCGAAGTGGGGAGGAGAAACCAACTCCATTAACAAAATTTAAAATGTTCTTAAAAAAGCACTATATAGCTCAGTTTTTCTTTTGTGATATACTTCAGTTTATCTGTTACTTCCAGAACTACATAAAGTCAAAATAAAGGAAGACAAAAAAAAAAAAAAAAAAAGTCAACAGGCAAGTTAAGGAATGAATGTAACGAATGCAAATGTTGTTAGTCACTAGAGCAGAAGGAGATGTGCGAGCGAGAGTCCCTGCAGGTCCCAGGAGGCTGCCTCTTTGTTCTGTGGAGCCCCTTACAGGAACAGAGCTACACATTCTCAACACACAGTAAATGTCTACAATTTCTGATATACAAGCCAAATCTCTGTATTTTCTTTCCAATGTGCAAATTGGAGCCCAAGTCTACATCACCAATGGCCTGGAGGGGCCACCCAATGAAAAAGAGGTAAATTTGTATTTAGTGGCCCACTTTCCTCTACCCCCTCCACCCTCAAACTTTTCCCTCAAATTACAAAGTCTTTTTTAAAAAATTTGTTTAATTAAAATAATTTTAAAAATCCTTTACTAGTAAACACAAGAGACTTTTATAATTACTGAATTGTTTAATAAAAACCCAGTCCTCATCCCTTGCCCTTATGCTTAGACCAATGCACAGACTGTCATCCCAGGGCTCACGCAGACTCACGCACAGTAAGCACACACTGCAGCCCACAAGGGAAACCTCCACATCTCACGGGTACTGTACAACTGCAGCTCGGTGGGACCTTTGTGAAATGAAAACAGATTCCTGAGAGCCAATTTGGGGTTTCCTCTTATAGAATGGGACTGAACAGTTTTCTGTACAGAATATAAGCTGTCACTTTAATTCTAGTCAACCTAGATAAGACCCAAGTCTTTAAGTTACATTTAACAAGCATGAAAACCTAATTAAACCAAGCATCCATTCCTGGGTCAACTTTGTCTCCAAGCTGTGACCATCGATCCTTTTCTTTAAATCTTACATAGATGTTCAGACAGCAGGGAAGCGAGAGGTATGTAGTACTGAGGAGAGTGACAAGTAAAAATGTTTTTAAGACCTATTATGAGTTTTAAATTTTCTTATACAAGTGAATTAAAATTCAACCCCATAATTCTTGCCCCTCTGTAAAATGCTCACACACAATTTTTACCAAATATAACCACATACAATAAGCAGTTTCAGTTCAATCTATCAAAAGGGTAATTCTTCGGGTCATTCCAACAAGAATCTTCTGATTGAGCCCAACTTGGAGAAACAAATATAGACAAAGCTTTACATGCTAATTACCAATGGCAGGTTCCTGTATTTAAAATCGACAGTTACAGTTTTCCTACACCAACCCCTCCCCCCGCCCAGCAACCCCAGGTGCCACAGTTCCATGGCTTGCCGGTCTGAAGTAGTGTCTATGTGGTCAAGGCCTAGCTCTGCTCCAGTAGCTTTGCTTCTACTGCGCCTTTCTGACATGCAGAAGTGAAGTTTTGGCTGATCTATGTCCCAAGTTTCAAACCGTCCATTTTAACTTTTTAAGTTTCTTTGTCTTATTTATAAGAGGAAAGAAGCATCTCTTCACCACTCTGCATCTCCAGTGGCTTTGGAAAATATATAATCTCTTCCGTTAAGATTCATAATGCCATCCTTGAGATGAAATTTCCATTTATTTTTACTTCTGTGTATCTTATCAAACTGGCAGACAACAACATGTTCTGTGTCAAAGGGTTCCTGCCCTTCCTCATCACTTAAGTCATCGTCACTGTTGAGGGGCTCTTCTTCCACCTGCCCACCTTCAGCTCCATCTTTCTCTTTCTCTTCTTCCTCCTCCTCATCGTCTTCTTCTTCATCTTCCTCAGAGGATGTATCCGCTGTTCCATCAACTTGCAGCACCAACGGAGCTTGCCGTTGGGCAGGCTGGGCCTGTGGCTGCTGCTGTCCAGCTGCAGGCATCTGCGCTTGTGCCGGTGTGGGTGCTGCCACTGTTGTAGGAATGACCTGAGTCTTATTTCCTGTAAATAAGATTTGCTGTGGCTGGATGATGACGCCTGTCTGTGGTGACATCCCTCCAGGAAGTGGGGCTAAGACCTGCTGGATAACAGGCGCTTGGACTCCACCAGGCTGCATTTGTGGTATAACTTGTTGTAGAACAACTGACTGCTGAGGCTGCAAGATATACTGGGCACCATTGGCTGCTCTGACCACCTGAAGCAGCTGGCTTGAATTTGTTAGTAGCTGAACAGGCGTCACTCCTGCAGGGAGCGCCAAGGTAGCAGCTGTAGCAGCAGCACTCGGAATACTTGATGCATTCATATGTTGTAGCAGCTTAGAATCAGGAACAATAACTTGTGGTGCTGTAGCTTGCTGTGATGCAGGAATAAGGACCTGCTGGGTCTGTGCTTGCTGAGGTGCCGTTTGCTGAGGTTGCGCTTGCTGGTGGTGGTGGTGGTGCTGCTGCTGCTGCTGCTGGGGTTGATGCTGCTGCTGAACTTGCAACAAAAGCTGCTGTTCTTCTGAATGAAATCCATCTACTGCCCTAGACTGCAGTAGTTTTTTCTCCCACAAAGTTTTTAGTTCCATCAGGACCTGTTCATCCACCCCATCATCCAGAAAAATGTCTCGTACGTCATTAATAACATCTTCAATCACAGATCTGTACAATTTAGGCACGGTGTTTGTGTTTGCCGAGTACGCCATTTCCACACACAATACAAACAAGAGGGAACGCGATAGGAAAAAAAAGGAAAAATAAAATTAAAAAAAGAAAAAATAAACAAAAAAAACTGAGACCCGGAGGGTGACCCAAGTCACCTTCCAAGAGTGGGACAAAAAAAAAAAAAAAAAAAAAAAAAAAAAAAACCTCTCAACAAAACCGATCCAGAAGGAGTAAGAGGCGGGAGAGCAGGAAGAGAGAGGCACTCCTCTTGCAGCTAAAATCCTCGAGAATCACCTAAAGAAAAAAAAATGGGAAAAAAATTAGCCACGACCTCTTAGGGGGTTAGGGGGTATCACCTGCTCCCCACTCGGGTGCTGAGGAGGGAAACCAACACCGGTCACTGCCCCCAGTGCCACCGCTGCTGCCACCGCCAACAGCTGCAGCTTCAGCCTTAAACAAATATTTTTATTTATTTATTTATTTATTTATTTATTTATTTATTTATTTATTTATTTTTGAGACAGGGTTTCTCTGTGTAGTCCTGGCTGGAGCTCACTCTGTAGACCAGGCTGGCCTCGAACTCAGAAATCCACCTGCCTCTGCCTCCTGAGTGCTGGGATTAAAGATGTACGCCACCACACCCGGCTCAAATATTTTTAAAGACAACAAAATTTCTAGTGTAGTTGAATACTTTATATTTTATTTATTTACTTTTGCAGAGTATTTTTGAACTCAGGACAGCCTCTCCTGACTGACCAGCAACGGAAATCAAACCAGAGCAATATATGTTTCAAATCAATTGTAAACCCTCTAGTGACTTTATGTATGCAAATATTCAGCTGAGCAGAACACAGTTTCTAAACATTCCTGTATAGCAAATGTTTCAATCTTCTGCTGCTTTGAGGAAACCTACCTGGAGTTGGTGCTAGCTTACCTTGAGTGTTAGAAAAATGACAAAAACCAAAAGAAACAATATCTAGCAGCCAGATGGATGCATATAAATATCTAGTTTTTTTTTTTTGTTTTTTTTTTGTTTTTTTTTTTTTGTTTTTTCAAGACAGGGTTTCTCTGTGTAGCCCTGGAACTCACTTTGTAGACCAGGCTGGTCTGGAACACAGAAATACACCTGCCTCTGCCTCCCAAGTGCTGGGATTAAAGGTGTGCGCCACCACACCTGGCAATATCTAGTTCTTGACAACAAAACCAAAAACCAAAAAAAAAAAAAAAAAAAAAAGAAAAAAGAAAAAACCCACCCCAAATCTGGTTATAACCAGATGTGGTGGTATGTGCCTGTAATCCCAGCACTTGGGAAACTGAAACAGGACCAGGCCAGCCTGGGCTCTATAGTGAGACATTGTCCCCAAACAAGAAGTGTATAGGTGTGTGTGTGTGTGTGTGTGTGTGTGTGTGTGTGTGTGAACATACACAAATGAAATAACTGGTCATACAAACCAGTGTTCCCACACGGTTCCCACTCTCGCCACTAGATGGGGCTTGTACTCTCTAGTTGTCCACACTCTGGATTCCTTAGGTTTCTCTCCTGGCATCAAGGGGCAGCTGCTGTACATCCCCACCACCTGTTTCTTATGAATAGCATCAAAGAGGACTCGTTGAGACTGGCAGATGGTGCAGAGGCTGGAGATGCCTGCCGGCAAACTGACCGCAGAAGTTCTATCCTGACTCACGTGGTGAAAGGCGAGATCGCACTCCTGAAAGTTGTCTCCTGATCTCGACTTGTGCTCACATAGATAAATAACAATAAACATATTACGTTTTTAACTCGAAAGTATCATTGTCTTATCAAGAGCTGAAAACGGACTGCTGCCAGGATTACATACTCTTTGTGCAAAGTAAAGGCTTTCCCTCCACTTTTAACAGGCTCCGTTTCCATCGCCCAGCTTTGTGGCTTTGTGCTGTGTTGGCTTCTGGAATTGCAATTAACATGGAAATCGCTAAGCTCTGGTAAAGGCTGCTTGGGAGCTGAGTCTGAGTTTTGGTTCCACAGCTTGCTGTAGCCCACCCCTGTACTGGGGTGAGATGGAAAATAGTGAATGGAGCCCCCCATAGCCTTTCAGGTCAGTTTCCATTTCAGACAAACCCTAGACCAGTGGTTCTCAACCTGTGGGTCTCGGACCGCTCGGAGGGAGCCTGACTGACCCCTTCACAGGGGTGTTTGGTCTAAGACCACTGAAAAACACAGATACTTACATTATGACTTGTGACAGTAGCAAAATTACCGTTATGAAGTAGTGAAAATAATTTTATAGTTGTGGGGGTTCACCATGACATGAGGAACTGTGTTAAGGGCCGGGCGGTGGTGGCAGGGGCCGCGGCATTAGGAAGGGTATCCTAGCGTGAGCTCTCCTTACAAAACTTCCAAGCCAGTTACACTATCTGCACTTCAGACACGTAATTGTCTTCGCTGCTAGCGTTTTCTTTTCCAATCTCCCTTGAAATAATTGAGTTATTGCACTACAAGTGTCTCTGGTGAAGGGAGACTTAAAAAGCTAATAGAGATATAAACACAGAGGTCCCAGAGTTCCCTCAGGAGATGAGTGGGGAATGAAGGGCGAAGACATTAAACCAAGGCAATGTCTAACAGGGCTGGAAAGGAAGCTCTGTAATTGGGGAAGGGGAGAGAGAGAGAAAAGTCCCAGGGTTCTCGATTTGAAAACTCATTCTGATGAAAGGAAACCATTAGAAAAGGCTTGGTTTGCGGGGCGGTGGTGGCGCACGCCTTTAATCCCAGCACTTGGGAGGCAGAGGCAGGCGGATTTCTGAGTTCGAGGCCAGCCTGGTCTACAGAGTGAGTTCTAGGACAGCCAGGGCTACACAGAGAAACCCTGTCTTGAAAAACAAAAAAAACAAAAACAAAAATACAAAAACAAAGGAACAAAAAGGCTTGGTTCTTAACTTTTGACTAAAGGTTAAAAAAAGAATTTAGAAATAGTTCAAACTGCAGTATGGGCAGAATTATTCCTAATGACAGGTCTTTATTATTATTATTATTATTTTAAATCGAGGCAGAATTTTTTCATTGTGGAACCTAAGCTGTGTTGAACTCATTATGAAGTTCATGTTAGTCTTGAACTTCCAGTCCTCCTGGTTCAGCTTCTTAAATGCTGGGAAAATAAGCAGATGTAACCCAAGCCTAGGTGTGGAACATGCACTTTAAGGGCCAAGGGAAATGACTGTTTCCTTGCAAAGGTGAAAACTGTGCTAGGGCAGAGCCGCACCCTTCAAGCCATGGATGGATGAAATCAGTCCCAATTCGGGGTCTGAGAAGCATGAAGCATGCAGCTGTGGGTGGTTACTGTGTTTGTTCAGCTTTCATCCTTGGGACAAAGTAACATCAGGAGGCTAACTTCGTAGTAAGAAAGAGGCCCTTTATGTCTTTCACCATCTGGGAGAACCAAGCTCAGCTCTGGGTGAAGACCTCATGGCAGGAAAGGGGCTCAGGGGAGCCAGATCAGATAGCCAAGCAGGAAGCCAGAGCACCTTGTTCCACAAACCCTTCTGAGAACACTGCTGTTTACTCTCAGACCTCCTACTGGGTCCTACCTCTTAAATGTTGCACACCTAAAGGGTAAAATTGTAACACATGAACCTTTGGGTGATACTTTAAACCATATCTCTAGCCTGGGAGTCACTATAGTGATGCTTTTGTTTATTCGGGGCTGCTTGGATGACTTTATGGGATGGGATCTTACATAATGAGTGCATTGGACAAAAATCAATTGACTCTCAAGATGTAGCCCAAAGCCACCACATTAGAGGCTTCATCCCAAGTCCTGCCTCACGCTCATTCGAGGCGCCTACCTTTCCTGACTTGCAAAGACAGGAAAGCCTCAGGTTTTCTTAGTCACTCTGAGATTTAAAACAACAACAACAACAACAACACATAACAAAACAAACATCTTTTGACTGCAGCAAGTTACAAAATCTGTTAGATCTTGACAAGTTACAATGCTTGCTTCCACAAAAGAGCCAGAAATCTAGTGTTTAGTCAGGGTTCTCTAGAGTCACAGAACTTAGGGATAGTCTCTATATAGTAGATGACTTTATTGATGACTTACAGTCTGCAGTCCAACTCCCAGCAATGGTCAGCAGCAGCTATGAATGGAAGTCCAAGGATCTAGCAGTTGCTCAGTCCAACACGGCAAACAGGCAAATAAGAAAGACAGAGCCTTCCTTCTTTCAATGTCATTATATAGTCTCCAGCAGAAGGTGTAGCCCAGATTAAAGGTGTGTGTGCCACCAGCCGGACGTGGTGGCACACACGCCTTTAATCCCAGCACTTGGGAGGCAGAGGCAGGTGGATTTCTGAGTTTGAGGCCAGCCTGGTCTACAGAGTGAGTTCCAGGACAGCCAGGGCTATACAGAGAAACCTTGTCTCGGGGAAAAAAAAAAAAAGACTGTTTTTGTGGTATTTTGGTGAAGAATGTGACTACTTTTTGCCCTTGCCTGAAAAGTCTGCCTGAGGCTAAGGTGAAGAGAGTCAGATTATTGCATTGTCAAAGGAAGTTTCAAAAAAGCCCAACAGAGACTTTGCTCTCTGGTTATGTCTTATGAAGAGAAGTTTGAACAAGCATAGCAAGTGTAGAAAGAAAAAATATAAAATATATGGTTCAAATATTAAAGGGGTACCAGGAAGTGAAATGGAGCAAAATCCTGTGTTCTAGGAGATAACAGATTAAGGGAGTGGGACCTTGGGGTAAGATCCTACTACATCTAAATTTAGATCCAGGCGTGGTGGTACACACCTTTAATCCCAGGAGACAGGCATGCTGATCTCTGCCTTCAAGGTCAATCTACAGAGCAAGATCCAGGATAGCCAAGCTTAGGCAGTGAAAGGTTTGAAAAACATAAAGCCAGTGATAATGTAATAGTAAAAGGGGGTCATGTTCTAGTTCCTGCAAGCAGCAGAACTCGGCAACTTCAGCCATGTGGCTCTGACTCTAGAGTTAAGAATGGAAAGAACTACTGCGACAATTGATGCTGGTTAGCTGGAGCTAAGAAATTAGCAACGATTAAGAAGAGATCAGCATCACTGATGTGAACTCTTCTGGGAATTGTTTTCTGGGAGCACAAAGAAGCTGTGTTCCAGAGATAGCCAAGGTTGTACCTCGTGCTGCAGCTGGACTTGGTAATGTGTAAGAGTCACCCGGGTGGTACTGGTTTTAAAAGCATGAAGGTGTCATGAAGAACAGCTGAGGCTTGGCACTGTGAGAGGTCATGGAAGGCCATTGGAGAAGGTGTAGCTTCAGCTGTAGTTGATGGCCTAGGACTGAAGGGGTCATGCAAAGGATTTGAGGCTTGGCACCATGAAGACAGCCTATGAGAGGCTATTGGTGAAGCCTAGTTAGAGTGGAACACCCCAGCGTATTGGAGATGACAGTACCATGGGATGATCACCAAGAACAGCAGCTGTAGTGGAGTGGATCAACCTGAGCTTAGAGTGTTACAGAGGGCAGAGATGGAGAAATGATGCCAGCCCTTAGGAGGAGCCCAAAAGATCAAGTGGAATCCCAGACACTGAAAAAAGAAGCTGTAACATAGAAATTGCCTTGGAGACTCAAAGATGTTAAAGATGCGAGAGCCATGGGATACATGCTGAGGAAAGCTGCTAACAGGGAGTGGAACCAGCCCAGGAGAAAACAGTTTGTTGCAGTCAAAAAAGATGAAAAAGGAGTGGAGATCTGAAGACTGCTTGACATCAGCCATGGAGATGCAGAGTATGGAGTTTGCCCAGCTGGTTTCCGGTCTTTCTTTGAGGATTACAGTTAAGTGATTGGATGGATCTCAGAAGAGAACTTGAATTTTGGACTTTTAACATTGTTGAGACTGCTATAGACTATGAGGACTTTGAAAGTTGGACTAAATGCATTTTGCATTATGCTATGTTTAAGTATGGCCCCCTCCAGACTCATGTGTTTGAACAAGTCTATGGGGGCCAGGGAGTAGAATGTGATGGTTTATATATTCTTGGACGAGGGAGTGGCACCATTTGGAGGTGTGGCCTTGTTGGAATAGAGTAGGTGTGTCACTGTGGGTGTGGGCTTAAGATTCTCACCCTAGTTGCCTGGAAGTCAGTCTTCCACTAGCAGCCTTTGGATGAAGATGTAGAACTGTCATCTCTGCCTGCGCCATGCCTGAATGGATACTGCCATGCTCCCACCTTGATGATAATGGACTTAACCTCTGAACCTGTAAGCCAGCCCCAATTAAATGTTGATTTTATAAGACTTGCCTCGGTCATGGTGTCTGTTCACAGCAGTAAAACCCTAACTAGGACAGTATGTATTCACTTATAAGTGGATATTAGCCATAAAGTACAGAATGCCCACAATACACCCCATATACCTGATGACGTTAAACAAGAAGGAAGATTCAAGTGAGGATGCTTAAATCTCATTTAGAAGGGTGAATAAAATAGTCATAGGAGACAGAAAGAGGAAGGGAACTGGGTGGGAGAAGGGAAGAGGAGGAGAATGGGGGGGGGGCGTCAGGACCAGGTCTCAGGAGAGACTGGAGAGAGGGCCAGAGGGCCAGGAGAATGAATGGAAACCTGCAGCTGCCAGGGCTGAGGGCTTGGGGGAAATCTCTAGGAAGTCTCAGAGACCTAGGATGGGGGAGGCTTGCAGGAGTCAATTTGGGTGACCTTGGTCGAGATGCCTAACTGTGGAGACATGGAACCTGAAGAGGCCACTCCTGTAGCCATGCAGGACCCCCAGTGGAGGGATAAAAACACCCCTCCACCCCACAAAACTTTTGACCCAAAATTTGTCCTATCTAAAAGAAATAGAGGGACAAAATGGAACAGAGACTGAAGGAATGGCCAAGTAATAAGTGACTCAACTTAAGACCCAGACAAGCACTAATCTCTGACGCTCTTGATGCCACTCTGTTATGCTTGCAGACAGGAGCCTAACATAACTGTCCTCTGAGAGGCTCCACTCAGCAGCTGACTGAAACACAGGGAGATACCCACAGCCAAACATTGCATGAAGGTTGGGGACCCTTATGGAAGAGTTGGGGGAAGGGGTTGGAGGCTCTGAAGGGGATAGAAATGCCACAGGAAAAGTAATAGTGTCAACTAACCAGGACTGTGGGAGCTCTCAGAGACCGAGCCACCAACCAAAGAGCAAACACTGTCTGAACCAAGGCCCCTGGCACACATAGAGTAGATGTGCAGCTCCGTGTCTCATGTGGGTCTCCCAATTGGAGAGGCAGCTGTCCCTAAAGCTGTTGCCTGACTGTCTAGTCAGTTCCCCAACAGGGCTTCGTTGTCTGGTCTCAGTGGGAGAGGATGCGTCTAATGCTGCAAAGACTTGATGGACCAGGGTGGGGAGACATCCATTGGGGGCCCATTCCCTCAGAGGAGAAAGCAAGGGGGGAGAGAGAGGTATTCTGAGAGGGGGACCAGGAGCGAGGCAATGTTTGGGATGTAAATAAAAAGAATTGGTATGGAAGTAAGAAACATTGTAATAAAAAATTAAAAGAAACTAAAATTAACATAAAAATCCTAACGGTCAAAATGCTGAACTTGAAATAAAGAAGTCAGTCTTTGAATGATTTTACGCTGACACTTCCATCAAGAGAAACTGTAGACACAGCAGTTCTCCCAGGTAAGGAAAGCAAAAGAGTTGATTTAGAGAATACTATTGATGAGCTTGTATCCGCTAAAGCCAAAAAATTAAAGTGATAATAAATCTATTTTTGGGTATAAATAAAATATTTAAAGTAATGTGGTTTCTAGATACTTCAAATTTCCCATTGTTCTCAATAATGTTAATGTTCTGAAAAAAATTAAGCATTAAAATAATCCACATTAAAAATGTATGGAGAGGGCACATCTTTCACAGCAGGTGCCAATATGACTTGACACAGCATCATTATCTTGTTTTTATTTAAAATGTGGATACTTTGTTCATAATAGATATTTCCCACCTTACTCTTGATTTTTAAGAATACTGTATCAGTGTCTTAGGTAGGGTTTCAATTGCTTTGAAGGGACACCCTGACCATCACAACTCTTATAAACAAAAACATTTAGTTGGGGCTGGCTTACAGTTTCAGGGGTTCAGTCCATTATCATCATGACAGAAAGCATGGCAGCCTGCAGGTAGACATGGTGCTGGACAAAGAGCGGAGAGTTATAGATTTGGGTTCACAGGCGGCAGGAAGGGTGTGACACTGGTCCTGGTTTGAGCATTTGACACCTCAAAGCCCATCCTCAAGTGATTCATTCCCTCGAAAAAGGCCACAGCCACTCCAAAAAGGCCACACCTCCTAATAGTGCCACTCCCTATGAGCATATGGGGGCCATTTTCACAAAGAATCATTTATCTTTTAAAAAACAACTTTATAAAAAGCTTGCCAAAAAACTCCATCACACAGCAAAATTAACATTTTTCTTGATAGTTGTGGGCTTAGTTTTTTTTTTTTTTGTCCATGTATCACAAAACTATAGATACCTGGGAAGAAGGAGCCTAGTGGAGGAACTGCCTCCAACAGACTGACCTATGGACACATCTGTGGGGCATTTTCTTGATTAGTTACAGATGTGAGAGAGCCCAAAGCTCTATGAGCTGTGTCATCCTGGCAGGTGGGCGGGCCTGGTCGTAAGAAAGAAAGCTGAGCAAGCCGGAACACAATGCTCTGTGGGCGTTGCTCCAGTTCCTGCCATCAGATTCCTGCCTTGGCTCCTGTCTTACCTTCCCTTGATGATGGATCCCTGCCTGTCAGCTGAAATCCTTTCCTACCCTAAGTTGCTTTTGGTCAGTGTTTTATCACAGTAACAGAGACGCAAAGGTATGGTGGGGGTGTTTTCATGTCTCCTTTAATTTTGTCCTGCCTGAAGCATCACGCCCCCACAGACTGGGATGGTGGCTGATGATGGGCTAGGCAGATGTGGAGGCTCATTTACCCCTGCCTGCCGAGTTGGTTCTTTCGCTGAGGATTTGTATGTACCCTGTCTCTATATACTCGCGACTCCTTCCTCTCTCTTTTATTATCCAGCAGGACACTACCAGCTCTATAGGCAGTTCTTGGGCACTATAAGCCACTTGTGGATTACTCTGACAGGGTCCCCAACTTTCCCAGAAAGCAGGCTGCAGGACCTGTTGTTAGGAGTTGTTTATAACTCACCATGGCCCTGGGTTACTCTCGGTCTCTTAACTTGCCCTTTCTCTGTTCCAGCGCCATGCCTAGGGCACAGCATTGTGTTACTTGCGGTGCTTCCTTGGGCTTCTCTTGGGTCTGACCACGCCTTAGATTTCCCTTTCCTCAGATGCTCCTAATAGTTTTGTGGAGCCTCCGCTGCAGGGTTTTCCCTGTACAATTACATTAGTGCAGAGGAGGCCTGTGATTGGATAGGGAAAAGGGAGGCAGAGCTAATGGGGCAGGGAGAGAGGGCGTCTCAAGAGAGGGAAGAGGAGAATGGAGGCCGACATGATGATTTCATAAGGTTAGAATCATTGGGATAAAGCTTTCATCATTACCAATTGGCTCTGAAATTATTGTATTGGCATCCTGTCAATTGTGATTTTATTGATACATAAATCTGATTGGTTAATTGTAAGTAAGCTTTAAGAGTCTTGATTTTACTGGGTTACTGGGTATTGTGAGATACAACCTCGAGGTTTGTGGTTCCATTTGGTTACTAGAATGTGTGACAGAGTCGAAGGAGGAGAGGGAACTAGCAGCTTCAGGGACAAGTGAAGGAGAGTTGGGAACATGGCTCTATCGGGCTCAGTGGGGGCAAGCTGGAGAGTGTAGCTCCGTGAGAACACGCTGGTGCCAGCACTCGCTCAGAAGCGTGACAGCTCACATTTTTTAAATATTTCCCGCAACAGGTAGTTGCAGGATGCCCCTCTATTGAGACTTGCCTGATAGTTTTCTCTGAGTATGTTGGCGCTATTGGCTTTTAGGAGGAAATTCACCACAGGATCTTTTCTTTTCAACATGCCATCTCATTAGGGGTACATACTGTCAGAGTGATTTGTGACCATCAGTGTTGACTTTGATCACTGGTTAAGGTGGTGTCTTTTTCAGCTTCTCCAATGTAAAAAACCCTCACAGCAGTCTTGGTAATTTAAGGAGTAGGAAAGTTTGGCGGTTTTGATCAGTACAAAGCCAAAAATGTAACCTTTTTGAAACACAATGTGCCTTGTCCATTCTTCTTGACACTAAGACAAAAGAAGGCTAAGTGCTGACCTTTGGAAGACACCTCTGGGGAAACTGTGGTGTCTTCTGGGAGAAGACAATACCTTCACAGGGTTCCTGGGCTGTAACATTGTTACAACAACTTAGATTGTCCAGGAATTTGTGTTACCCAGGCCTGGGCTTCTTATCAAGAACAAGAGAGTACAATGGATTGAGAAACGGTCTTAATGTCTCTTTCAGCCTTAGCCTTCTCTTTGTGCTAGATTTTGGGACTAGCTTTTAGCTCATCATCCATTATGAAATGACCTCGAGAGGACAGTCCCCAGGTCTCAGTTCTTCCTCCTCCCTTCCCTTCCTCTCCCCATTTTCAGTGGCACTGTTCTTTCCTCTGTTCATTCTCCTTCAGACATTGATCAGGGAAGGACTGAGAAAGGCATGAGGCTTTTCATGCATCTGATCCAGGGAAGAACTCTGTGAACCCCGGCTCAAGGGACCATTACTGAAGACAGGCTTCTGCCCAGGTAACTAAGTAGGATTGCAATGAGCCAGAAGCAAGGAAAATCCATTTGCCCATTTACATTCCCAGGCTGATACCCACATTCTGGAAGCCATGGTGGAGTGATGACAGAGACTTCTGTGGGGATCCAGCTGGTCAGCAGCACACTTCATCGCCTGTCACTATGGACAAGGCTGATGAGATATCCGGGAGTTATGAGAAGGTTGGAGTCTTGTTTGAAAAAAAAAAAATCTCCCGAAGTCTTTTTTCATTTGTGGGCTATCATCCACTAAAACAGTGGTTTTCAACCGTCTTAATGCTGCAACCCTTTAATACAGTTCTTCATGTTGTGGTGACCCCAACCATAAAATTATTTTTGTTGCTACTTCACAACTACAACTTTGCTACTGTTATGAATCATAATGTAAGTATCTGATATGCAGGATATCATATGAGAAGATATCATATGAAAAGGTCATTCAACACCCAAAAAGGTCACAACCTATAGGCTGAGAACTACAAGCCTGCACTATTATGATGTCTTCCTGCTTCATTTCACAGAATATTTCCAAGATACAAAGTGGGGTTTAAGGCTAGGGAGGATAATTCTTTGTGATAGGTTCAACAATCTAATTTTTACCTGAAAATATCACATACTGACTCTCCCTAAAGAATCACAGCGGAAAGCCTGGCATAGTGGCCACACCTGTACTCCCAGCACCACAGAGGTAGAGTTAGGGAGATTGTGATTTGGAGGCGACAACGTGACTCAGAAAAACAAAACCAAAATGAACCCCATCAGTGCAATGAGGAGCACACGGGATGGAGTCGAAGGCTTGGGCTCCCAGCCTTGCTCTGCCCTCTAAACCTCAATTCCCTCAGTTGTGGTGAAAACACCACCAAGAATACTCAACTTCGTATCATCATTGGCAATGACAAATGGGTACTTGAGAAACAAGCCTCGGCGAAGCACTTCAAAGCTCATTTGAGCCCTGACTGCGGATACATTCATTTCAAACAGGCAAGGATATGGATCTGAGACTGTATTGGGAGGACAATGAGGAGCAGGAAGGCTTGTCCTCCATCTTTTTAACAAATGTCTCTGCCCATGGTGACTTGTAATAAGGGAGATAGGGAGAATTATGCAGGAAAGGCAAGGGACCCTGCCTTTGGCACTTTTCTGGGGAGTTTGCTGAGGACCAGATGAAGCACTAGGAAAGGGCTAGGCTGTTACAGGGGCTGAGGCAGTGGCTGGAGCCTATGTCCCCCTAGTTTCAAGCCAGAGTACAGGCTTGGTTGATGTACCCGTATGCTGTAGAGTCTTGTTTCTCTGAAAGGGCAACAAGTCTCCCAAAGTACTGTAGTCAGAGACCAAGGAGTTGTTCTTCTCCATTAACATTCTTCCTTCTGATCATAGGGGAACATAACTTGTTCTTCAGGCTTTGAGAGTGACCTGCCACTCCAGCTTCCCTGCCTTCCAATTGGCTATTCCCTCCCTTCCTACCCCTCTAGTCCCACCCTCTCTCATTGTTTTAAACTTTCAAGAGATGGTCACCCTTTCCTACATGATAAAGAAATCCCAACCTCACTCTTTATGTCTTGTGAACTCTGGCTCCATGGTTTACAACAGGATGGTGGGAAGTTTTTCCCTTTTGCCTTTAAAAAAGGTGTGGTCTGGGAGGCAGCAGAGGGGTCAGTAGGGCTTCTGGGGACCAGTGGGGGGTTGCAGCATGGTTAGTATGGCACAACAGTGGGCTAACTGGTTCTAGAAGGGGAATGGAGGTGTGACATATGACAGGTTTCCATTCCAGTTGGTTCAAGCTGGTCAAGTTTCTCCCTGTTTAACTCCAGGGTACTGTGCTTGGTGTGTTTCTGGGCAAAATGAAGGTGTGAGAGGACTGGGGAATGTGGGAAGGAGAGATGAAAAGAGAAGGAGGGAAAGGAAGGGGGTCTTAATATTCTAACTGGAATAAATTTAAATATTGACTTTTAAGCTTTCATCTGGTAACGTGGGTAGATGGCTTGAACATATTTCAAGTATGAACTTTAACATTCACAAGGCAGCAATAAACATTCAAAACAATCGAAGCAGATAATGAAGCTTTGCAGTAAATCCCTGAAATGAGTGGTCAAGGCAGTACTGTTGTAGCCACTCTGAGCAAATCACATGTCTGATGGAACTGTTCTTCAACTTGACCAAAGAAGTTTGCACACCAACACAGTTTTCAATCACATGTTATTTTAAAGGGAGCCAATCAAGTCTTGTGAGCTAGCAACTCCTTTTGGGCTTCAGTTCAGTCAGAAGATAAAAATGGGATTGACTTCTGCCTCTTACCAAGAGTTCTAGCATCTTCTGAACATAGCATCATTGCAGCGTGCCTGTCTTCTGTGCCTACACCTCCAGGCAGACCCTCAGCATAGGGCCCCGCTGAGTTTTCTTCTCCCACTTGATTCTTTTGTCCTTCTATTTTCCTTGTATTGAAAATAGATTTTTATATAATATAATCATAATTTCCTCTCCCCCAACTCCTCTGAGATCTTCCCATCCCATCTGAATCCACATCCTCTCCAATTCTCATTAGACAGAAAACAAACAGAGATCTAAGGAATAGTAATGAAATAAAATAAAGTAAGGTAAAAGAAAAACAAACTGGAATAGGACAAAACAAACAAGAATAAGAGCCAAAAGAAGAAGCCCAAGAGACAAATACAGATGTAGAGACACACATGTTTAAACATTTTTTAAAGCCTAGATAAACATGAGGCAAAGAACTTCCAAAGATGCCATCAAGTTCATTTTGTGTTGGCCATCTACTGCTGGGCTTGGGGTCTACTGCAAGAGTTGTTTGTTTCCCCAGTGACCCTCTGTTGGAGAGAACTAATATTTTCACTTGCAAGAGGTTATCAAATGCAGATAGTGTCTTGGTTAGGGATGGGAGGTGGGTTGTGTCCAGTTCTCCTCATGGTGCTGGAACCCTATCTAGCACAGATATGTGCAAGTCCTGTGCCTACTGCAAACACCTCTGCGAATTCATAGGTGCATTGGTTCTGCTCTTTCCTCGGGGTCCTCCATCCCCTCTAGTTTTTACACGGTTTTTGCCTCCTCTTCCGTGGGGTTCCCAGTTAGGATGGAGTGTGCCAAGGTCTCTGACTCTCTGCACAATGTCAGGTTGTGAGTCTCTGTATTTGCTCCCGACTGCTGCAAGAGAAAGCCTCTTGGATGGTGGCTGAGCAAGGCACTGGTCTATGAGTAGAGCAGAATGTCATTAGGGGTTGTTTTATATTTATATCCTTTTAGCTGAGCAACAGCGTTTGGTTTTCCTCTAGGTCCCTGACCTATAGTACTGTCTCAGGTTCTTGGCCACTGGAGCAGTGTCAGGGATAGGTTCCATTTCATGCAAAAGGCCTTAAAGCCAATTAGATATTGGTTGGTTGTTCCCACAAGCTTTCTGCCACTGTTGCCCTAGCACATCTTGCAGACAGGTCACCATTGTAGGTCCAAGAGTTTGTAGCTGGGTTGTGTTTACCTTGCTTCTTTGGTAATGTGCAGAGAACCTTCCGGTACTGCGAACACCAGTCAGTACAGATGAAGACTGTAGGTAGGCAACAGCTCAACCTCTCTGTGACTTGTATAAGTATTGTTTCCAGCCACAGGGCCATCAGCGTGTGGAGAGCAACTAACAATAGCCTGGGTTGTTTAGGGGTTCCTATGGGACCCATCTGACCAACAACCCAGCACACCCAGAAGCTTCATATAGCGATGAGAGATGCATCCTGCTCAATTCTGAAACAGTTTTGACAGCAGGTTCACATACTGACACTTTTGCTTTCTCTTGCCTGACTTCTAGCCCAGGTATCACCATGCCTGTCAGCCACAAGAGTTCCCAAGAATCACTCGGGGCTGCACACAAACCATCTGTAAATGCCACAGCAGTGGTGATTGTTCATTTTTTTTTTTTTTTATCACACAAAACGTTAAGACTATGTGCATCTCTGCACTGGTAAAGCTTCGGAGAGGCACCAGTGTTCATATGAACAACTTCCCACCATTTAGAAGCTCTTTGCTACTAATTCATTTCTTATGGTTTGGGAAGAACTGTCATGGTTTCCCTAAGAGGCCATGAACATTCAATTAGCATGATGATATGATTCTGTAGGCTCTGGAGGACCCGTGGGTGGAGCTCAGGAGAGGCGACTCACACTGCAGCATGCCTGGAGCTATGTACCAGCAGACAAACTACCGTTACTTAGATCGACTTTCCTCAGAAGGTCTGAGCCTTGGCCTTCGTAAATATCAGTTGGCTAAGTTTCCTCATTGGTAAAATATCAGAGAACCCAGTTAAGGACCAGGGGTTTACACGCTGACATTTTCAGAGAGATCTGAAAGCTTGCGCACACATTGCGGCTGGGAGAAGGAGCTCATTAACCTTTCCAGAGCGAGACTTCTGTTGTTGTTTATTGGAAAAACACACAGGCCAGTGGCAAAGGCAGAGGCAGACTCAGGTGCCGGATTTCACAGGGACTCATTGTGCTGCTACTCATAGCTTGATATCCCTCTCACAGTTCTTACTCAATGTGAAAGCAAGAGTCAATTTTTTTTTTTTAAATATGCTGATGATACCCAAGAAGGGGCGGTAGGGATGGTTTGGTAAGAAGCTCACAACCACCTGAAACTGCAGTTCCGGGGAATTTGATGCCATCATCTGGACTCCACAGGTGCATGCGAGCACACACATACACACACACACACACACACACACACACACACACACACACACACCATACACACACCTACACTACATACACAAATAAATGTAAAGAAGTTTGAAGTGGGCAGTGATGGCACACACCTTTAATACCAGCACTCTGGAGGCAGAAGCAGGCAGATCTCGGAATTCAAGGCCAGCCCGGTCTACAGAGCAAGTTCCAGGACATCCAGGGCTACACAGAGAACCCCCGTTTTGAAACAAACAAGCAAACAAAACAAAACAACAACAAAAGATTGAAAGTTGGTGAAAGGCAGTAGATGTTGGTTGGGATCCATGAGTCGTTTCAGTCTCTTCCGGTTTTGAACCGAAGACGGCAACATTGACGGGGAAAGGCAGAACAATACTACTATGTATGTCTCCTCCCGGGGGTCCACTTTATGAATGTTCTCTGTAACTCACAAGAGCCTCAGAGAGCTTTTTCAAGTACCATGTGGCAGGGCCTATCCGAAGTAAGGATCATGTATTTGATGAATTTGGGACGAGTTGAGATCCAGAATCCTGGAAATGTCTCCCTGTGCTACTTCCCTGAGGTCACCCTGGCTTGTCTCCTCGCCGATGACAGTGACATTTGTTGAAAAGGTGCTGCAGATATTATATTTATGCAAGTCTGTGTTTATTCATATTATAATACAAAGAAGCATTGTCTCTGTGGAGAACGTGCTATCTTGCTTCCCTTCTGCCCAGTTACCTCTGCCCATCTGCCCGTCTGAACCCCCCTCCCCCTCCCCCTGTCTGTTCCTTATTGCAGTTTTCCTTCTGCTTCCAGTTTTTGTCAGTCTGGGTGAGCAGGCGCACTTATCACTTCCGCCTGGCCATTTACTCCATGAAACTCATACAGATGCCTGCCTTTTGCAAATTGCTCTGTCAAGTCTCTGGGGCCTGTTCCTACTTTATATGGAGTATTTTAGTGTTACCTCTTGGCTTTCGGTGTGGGGACACCTGGGTCCTCGTTCCATGGCTGAGAGCATCCTTTTCTTTGTGGCTCTCTCTTTGACTTGGATTTTGAGTGCCTGGTACTTCTATATTTTGGCCCCCCACTTTTCCCCCTGGATTTCCTATAAGCGGCTATTTAAGTTATTTCAAGGATTTCTGTGGGCTCTTTTCATTTTCTCCCCCAAAATCTTGTAAATTTTCTTCTAAGTGTTCACATAGTGTCAAAGTCACATCCCCTTTCATGTCATTGGATCTCCATGGAATGGATATCCTTATTTTCTCCTCTCCCTGTGGGTAGAGGGAAGGGTGGTGTATGTGTGTATGTGTGTGTGCCAGTGTGGGGAGCTAATAATTTAATGTATTTTAGACTTTATCTGTGATTGTATTTGATGCCTAAAATCTGAATATTTAAGACTAAAATTGTTGACTAAGTGATACAATAATATATAAAAATTGACTGGGTTATATAATATATAATAATTGACTATGTGCACCATCTTACTTGATGCTTACAACTTTGAAGTAGTGAAGAGGAATTTTAATACAGCAACAGGATTGCTCCAACATGGGATTACATCCTAAGACCTTCTAGGTATCTGTGATCTGGCTGTGATGACACACCTTTAATCCTTATGGCTGGGATACAGACATGCCCTTCGTATATGCCTTTTATTCCTAACAATGAAGGCAAAGTTAGTTTGTTGAAGAAAGCAGTCATGTTTGAAAGTGATGTTTAACTGAGGGGCAGACAAAGTGACGAATCAGAGAAAGATTGGACAGAATGAGTCAAAAAAAAGGATACACCTAACCCTTGTGAAAACAGACAGGAGAGAGAGGGTATTTAAGAGCAGTGTATAATGAGTTTGGAGTGTAGTGTAGTTCAGTGAGTGCAGTTTAGTTGAATTCAGGCAATGCAGTGGAGTTCAGTTCCTTTCTGTTGGTGCTGTCAGTCCAGTTTAGTTCATGGAGTTCAGAGTCAAGCAGAGCAATCCAGTCAGAAGCCAAGAGAAGCCAATTGGAATCAGTCAGCTTGGAGGAGTTTGAGCCAGAACTTCTGAGTTGATCCAGCCAGTCAGAGTTCAGAAAGAGCTAGAAAGTATGCACTTATTCAGCAGTAAGCCTCCAAGATGACAATTGTCATCTGATGAATAAAAGTTACTTTTGTGCTGGAGAGATGGCTCATTGGTTAAGAGCACTCAGTGCTCTTCCAGAAGACATGGGTTCAATTCCCAGCACCCATGTGGTGGGTGGCTCACAACTGTCCATAACACTAGTTCCAGGAGAATCTGACACCCTCACAAAGACAAATGTGTAGGCAAGACACCAATGCACATAAAATAGAAACTTTTGAAAAGTTACTTTTACAAAGTAGGATTTATTGATTGATAGATAGATAGATGGATAGATAGATAGATGGATAGATAGATGGATAGATAGATAGATGGATAGATAGAATTTATAGTGTTGCACATGCTCTCCTTATGAGCCACAGGCCAAGTACCCTTTTTCTCATTGTGACTCTAGGAAGTTGAGGTTTGGAAAGTCCAAGTGGCTTGCCTAAGGTCCTCCAGCTACTAAAGGCAGACTAGGGTTTCATACACACTTGAGCACACTACTCAAAGGTACTAAGGTGGTTCAAATCAGGCTGGTCTGGCTCTGGTGCCCAGGTTCCTTTCACTACAGCACCCCTCCCTCCCTCCCTCCCTCCCTCCCTCCCTCCCTCCCTCCCTCCCTCCCTCTCTCCCTCTGTTACTCCCTCTTTCCTCTATGCTATTAAAAATTCAGGGTGAGGCTGGATATGGTGGCACACACCTTTAATCCCAGCACTTGGGAGGCAGAGGCAGGCAGATTTCTGAGTTCAAGGCCAGCCTGGTTTACAGAGTGAGTTCCAGGACAGCCAGGGCTACACAGTGAAAAAGATATCTAGCCAACGGATTATTAGTTCATGCTTTGATTGGTTCACGTACTTTGCAACAGGTTGAATGAGTTGAAAAGTTATTTCTATATGGGGTGCAAAACACCAGCCTTGTCTTGTTCTGTTCCTTGTGCTCCTATTGGGCCATAAGCCCCAATTGGGACATAAACAAATTGATGTAGTAAAGGACTACGATTCACTCACTAACCCATTAATGGACAAACTCATTCTAACAGTGCAGATGATGCTGTGTAGGTTGCACAGCTGTCAATCACATGGGAGAGATGAAATGTCTATTCCTTGCACTGTCTTTTAGGGTCACAGAACCCCTTTACTTGTTCCTGTTCTCAGTGTGGCCACATTGATAAATCTTCTCAGTTTGTCACTATTTCCTGTCAGTTCATTGACTTACTGAGGACAGGCGAGCTTGTTAGGCTGCTGGGACCCTAATCACTCCAGTGACACATCTTCCTGTTCCTTCCTCTGCGTCCCATTTGCCATGAGGGAATGAACCTACTGTGTTAAGTACTGTGCGACTTTCCTCCTCCCAAGCAACCATGGGCACTGGGACTGTGAGCCAGAAGAAAGCTTTCCTCTTTGAATTCTTTCAGGCCACAGCTAGATATCTGCAACTAACACAGGTACCCATCATGCACTTTGGGAATGGAATTCGTATGCTATGCTGAGTGTCACCCACTCATTCCTGATTCACTGTGTGTTTTTGTCACGATTTGTTTATTGGTTTTTGTCAACTGCCCTTACATCATCTGATTATGTAATTTTCCCCTTATAATTTCAAAAATGAGAGATTATATTGTTTTGCTGATAATGGGATCAACTGAACACCCTAGGAATGTACCTGATTATGACAGATTAGTTTTAATAAGCTGTTCAGTTTATAATTGAGAAACATGAGATTGATCTATGCTTGGTTTTTGTATAAACTGTGATAGAATTTGATTCTAGTTTAATAAAAAATAATTAAACAGGGCTGGAGAGATGGCTCAGTAATTAAAAGCACTTGTTGCTCTTAGAGGGGACCAGACACCTCTGCGAATTGCTAAGATGGCTCTGCAGTGGGAACCATCAAAGTTATTCCCCTGCACGAGACTGGTTCCTCCCTCCTGTGTTGAGCAGTTAGAAGAGGGATGCTGCTCCAGACAGGGTGTGACTTTGAATGCTAGTGCCTGCCACACCTTTCCACCCTCAAATTACTGTCAGAAGACAACTTTCTGACCAGAACTCTTTAGATCAGTGGTTCTCAACCTTCCTAATGGTGTGGCCCTTTAATACAGTTCCTCATGTTGTTGTGACTGCTAACCATACAATTATTTTGTTGCTACTTCAAAACTGTAATTTTGCTATGGTTATGAATCATGATGTAAATATCTGATACGTGACCCCTAAGGGGGTTTCGACCCACAGGTTGAGAGTCTCTGCTCTAGAGGCCAAGGGAGCAGCAGCTCTCACAGAGGGGGATGGGAGGTCTCATCTCATCGCCCCGTGTGACTATTGATTTCTATCATTTGGAGGTGTGCCTTTTGACTTATTGACTTATGCACTCCTCTGCTCCTTTCTAGTATTAATGTAGGCTTTGGGGGTCGGGTGGGGAGGAGCAGATATCGCCCGGAAGCAAAGCCTTGTTCATTGCTAAGTCAGTGTCCTATGGGGCTTCACCCCACCCTTCGGCTTATTTGTCTCCGTTCCTTCTGTTTCTGTGCGTTCTCAGCCACTACTATCTTAAAGAAGACTTGCCTCAGACTCTGACCTTGCCTGCATCCTGTCGGTCCTGGCACATCTTGATTATCGTTCTTCCCCATACATTCTGCCATTTCTGTTTATTTTTCAAACCCAATAAAAAAAGAAGAGTTTTCAAAAAAAAAAATTTCAGGTGAGAAGACCTTTTAGTTTTCTAATTGTTTTACTCGCCTCCAGGAGGCAATGTCTACACTCTTCCTACCCTTTGGACTTTGTTGAGGTGTTCTTTGTGATCTTAATATGTGGTCAAATTGTTTTTCCAAAACCTCATAGAGGGGAAGGAGGCATATTTCTAGGTTTTAGGATATGCGGTTTAATGTATATCAGCTCAGATGCACCTTGTTAATTATTTAAGTATGCTATATCTTATTTATTCTTTGCTTCGCTTAATGCTTCTTGGCCTTAAATCTAGCTTACCTTGTAGTTAATATGATGACCTCTGCATATTTCTTTTTTTGGTGATTTTTTTTGTTTGTTTGCACCTGTCCTGATTGCCTAAGCACAAATTCCCATTTATCCATTTTTGGGTTGCTGTCTTTTTGTAGGTGGGAATTTTGTTTGCTGAGTTAGGTTGTGCTGTGTGACCCAACCTGAAAAAAAAATTTTTTTATTGTGGTTTTTCGAGACAGGGTTTCTCTGTATAGCCCTGGCTGTCCTGGAACTCACTATGTAGACCAGGCTGGCCTCAAACTCAAAAATCTGCCTGGCTCTGCCTCCTGAGTGCTGGAATTAAAGGCATGCGCTCATGCCCGGCTCCCCTGATACTTTTTGAGTCTAAAAATAATGGGATAATAATTTCATTTAATGCCAATGCATTTTTCTTTATCTAACACCAGATTTGTTCCTACTTTATGTGCATGAGTGTTTTGCCCCCATGTATGTCTGTGTATCATATGCTTGCAATACCCAACAATACCAGAAGAGGGCACTGGGTCTCCTGGAACTGGAGTCATAGATGGCTGATAGTTACCGTGTGGGTGCTTGGAATTGAACCTGGGTCCTCCGGAAGAGCAGCTAGTGCTCTTAACTGCTAGGCCATCTCTCCTGTCTCTGCTCTTCTCTCTTTAGAAAATACCTATTCATTCTGGATGATGAGAAACAGTGACAGTGACATTTTCTTTTCTAGCACTCGGGTTTTGAGATGTTCTTTCCCAACCTGCCTCTAAACTGTTACCTACGCTTTCACTTCTGTTATTTGTTCATTTGGATTTTAAGTGGTAACCTTGACTCCCATTTTTATGGATATTTCTACCTGTGGCTTTAATCCATTCTTATTTTCTCTCTCTCTCTCTCTCTCTCTCTCTCTCTCTCTCTCTCTCTCTCTCTCTCTCTCTCTCTCGGGTCTTCTTGGGCTCTCGTGTTGTTCCAGGTGGTGTAGAGCTTGTGAGCTTGTTGTAGTTCGCCAAAAGACCCTTACTCACAAGGACCACAGAGACTGCTGCCATCGCTGCAAACCGCATGAGGATTTTTATTGATCCAATCTGTTGGGGACTCCCCTCCCAGCATGCAGGCCAGAGGAGAGACCCAGAACAAAGAAAGAACACACTTTTTATACCTTTGTAAGGGGCAGATTTGAGCAACAGGGTTCTCATTGGTGTAGCAAGTAACCCTTTCAGGCATTGGTTGGTTTGTATGGTGACTAAGTAACCCTTTGGCCTAGTGACTCACTTTGCTTGCCCTCATGGTGGGTTATTATGATTTGGTCAGCAAAGTAATAGTACATTTTGAACTTATGGATCAGCTATCAACATCACAGCTATTAACAAACATCAGGGGAATTCTTGCAACAAGGTCAGGGTGGTTTGTGGTCTTTGTCAGAATTCAGTGTGGGGCAGGGGGCAGGAGAATTGCTAATCTTGTTATGGTTATTTCTCTTGAGAACAGCTAATATGGTTTTGGTAGCTGCAGACTTAATCATTTTGACTGCTAAAACTATGTTTTTACATTTGTTTAGTCAGCCAGCTTCCTTATCTGGCCCTGCACTTGGCCCGCAAGGACAGTTTGGAAAGTCCTTTTCAAAGGGGGAAGGGACTGGGTGGCCTTGAGGTCATTTTGGATATTACAAGCTCAAGTTCTCCAATGCTTCAGACTCCAGGTTGGCTGGGACATCGGGCATGTGCTACCATGTAAGCTGACAACCTGACACGTAGGAGGCAGGTCTCTGAGCACACCTGTGAGGCTTGTGTAGCTTTACCCTGTGGTCATGCCTGTAAGGGGGTTATCTCGATTACCTTAATTGAAGTGGGAAGAGTTGCCCACCTGGGTGTCACCATTCCCTAGACAGGCAATCCTGGACTAGGTAAGAGGGGAGAAATTGAGCTAAGCATGAGTGTGCGTGTGTGAACTCGGTTCCTGATTCTGACTGACTGCCTCAGCCTCTGCCCCCATGACTTGTCTGCTGGGATGGACTGTAGCCTGGCCCTGTGAGCCAAAATAGATCTCACTGGTGATGCTCCCCTAAATCACTGTTGTCATGGTATCCTGTAACAACAACAGCACGGGAAACTAAGATTTAATATGCTATCCCCTTTCAGGGCAGACATCGAAGACCCGAGAACAGGCTCTTTAATTTTACCTCCAACATTCTTGTTTCACTGTCTTGGTCTTGCATAATCTGTGGTGACAATTATTTCAACTTCTCTATGTGCCTATTGTCTCCTGTCATTATTTTTGTTTCTGTTCTTACTTTCTTCTGGTTGTCCTTCTCCTAGGTGGCCCTGGTAGTTTTTATGAAATGGCTGAGCCCCTCCAGTGGCTTCCCCGCTTAAGTTTGATCTCCTCTCAAGTCTTAAAGTCTCTCTTTCGTTTTGTGTTTATGGTTCGTGACATCTCCTTTGTAGAAGCATCTCTCGTTAGGTTGCTGTAATTCTTAGTCAGGATCTGTCCCGACTTTGTATCCCCTTGTAATGCTTCTCTGACTTTACTTGAAAACCTTACTGTTCTTTTTTCACTTTTTAAATGATATGCTTTTATCAATATTGTTTCCATTTATCTATGCAAACTCATCTTGGTTTGAGATGCTTTTTTATTGGCATATGTCATGACTAGTTTTGGTTGTCAACTTGATTACATCTGGAATTAACTAAAAACCCAAATGGCTAGGCACACCTGTGAGGGGTTTTTAGTGAACTGGGTCATTTGAGGTAGGAAAACCCTCCTAAAATCCATATCACTTGAGGTGGGAAGACCCTCCTTTAACTTGGTCACAGCAACAGTTAACTTGCTGGCAGCTTATCTATATAGGACATGGGAGACCTGCCTGGTCTTGCTCTCATTGGCAAGTCTATTCCTGCCCACATCTTCAGGATTCCAGTGTAAACTAAAGACCGGCAGAGACATCCAGCCTTCTGGATTGAAAACTACTGGATTCTTGAACTTTCCATCAGGAGACAGCCATTGTTGGGTAAGTTACTCTAATAAATAAATTCTCTCTCTCTCTCTCTCTCTCTCCACACACACATGTATGTATATATATGTATATATGTATATACATGTATAACATATATATGTATAATATGTGTGTATGTATATGTGTATATATATGTTATATATGGAAATGTATATATTATCTGATCAGTTCTGTCTCTCTAGAGATCCCCGAATATTATGGCATCATTAATTTTATACATAGTAATGAGTTTCATATGACATTTTCATGCATGTATGTAATGTATTTTAATCACATTCCTCCCAGTTCTCTCTCTTCTTTATCGCTGCCTCTGTTTCTGTCTCTCTTGTTTTGTTGTGACACAGTATCGTTAGGCAGTCCTGGCTAGTCTGGGGAACTCACTCTGTAGACCAGGCCGACCTCAAACTCACAGAGATCCTCCTGCCTCTGCCTCCTGAGTGCCCAGACTAAAGATGTGCACCACCATATCCAGTCTTTGCATGTGATATGCACATGTCTCTGTGCATGCACGTGTTTGCAGATCCCACCCGAAGCAGAGCTACCAGACTTTAAAATACAAGGGCTTTTCTGCAAGCCTGGCTCATCAAGGGAGGGTCTGGACAGTTCATCCATCATGGCTCTGACCGTGGGAGATGGAGGAGGGCTGAGAGCTGCAGACACGCTTGTGTGATGAAGAGTTTGAGTTTGAGTCCTTTCACCTCCAGGAAGGATATTTTATGATGCTGTCTTAGATACCTCTGAACTCTCTTCTGCATAGTGTCTTGTCTTCTTTCAGCTGTTTTGAGGATCTCTTTCAGTGTATTTTGAAGCTTGTGAATTCTAGCTGTCTCCTAGTTTAGCTGTAATTGAACTTTTAGTGAGGTCTCCTCTCCTCTTTTCATTGGCATCTGTATGGCAATCAGGAATGGGGGGAGGTCGAGTAGCATACCTGTGTTTGCATCAGATATTCCAAAGTTGGACTTTCTTAAATAAGAGGCAGATGTCTCCCCCAGCTTACAATCATCCTGTGGCTCCATGTTCTTAGTGCACCATCTCATGCGATGCTCATCCTGTGCTCATCTCCCCTGATTTATCTCAAGACTCTCTCAGTGAGCTTCAGGCTTCAGTGATACTGGCTTCCTTTTGGGTTCTTAGGGCATGTGAGTTTCTTGTCTACTAAAGGCTCTCTGACCACCAAGAATTCCCTGAAGACAAAGGTCCCCATCCCTTCCAGCATCCTTTGTTTACCTTACTATTCTTTTTGTTCTGAGCTTAAATGGCATATTTTTAGAGATGCTATCCCATACCACAGCATCCTAGGTTCTTGCTTTTCCCCCATAGAACTGAATGTATGTTTGTCTCTCATTCATCCCACTTTGTCCATCATCCTCCCTCAGCCTTCACCCCTTTTTCTGTTTCCTTATTTCCCCTTTCACTTCCTCCCTTTCCCTTATTCCTTCATGCCTACCTGTGCCTCTCTCCTTCAGAAGTACAGTGTAGGAACTGTAGATGTCTTGCTCACAGTTACACCTTACACAATGCCAGTCATGTGTGCTCTGTGGGTATTTGTTACATAATGACCACATTGAGCAAACTAAGACTGTTTTTCATATATGGTTGTTACGTTGTTACCAGACAATAGCTCTTCAAAGCTTTGTTATGAAGCCAGCCATTTTGTTAAACAGCATTCAGATTCAATCACCTAATATAAAGTGGGATACAGGATGGATCCAGGTGAAAGAGGTTTCAGCAATCGAGGATGCCACATTAACATAGGTGATGGCTAATTTTAGGACAACTTGACATAAGCTAAGAGTCATTTGGAAAGAGGGAATCTCAATTGATGAAATGCCTCCACCAAACTGGCCCATGGACAACTTTGCAGTTACATTTTTTTCAAATGTATGATTGATGTGGGAGGGCCCTGTTCACTGTGGTCTGTGCCACCCCTGGGCAGGTGGTCCTGAGTGCTATAAAAAAAGCTTGCTGAGCAAGCCAGTAAGCATCATCTCATGGCTTCTGCTTCAGTGCCTGCCTCCAGGCTCCTTGCCTGTTTAAGTTCCCACCAGTGAAGGACTTGTAAGATGAAATACACTCTTTTTTTATCCAAGTTACCCTTGGTCATGGTGTTTTGTCACATCAATAGAAACCCTAACTAAGACAATGTACTCTTTATCCGGTATGCATTCCCATCCATTGTAATATACTAATTACTACCAATGCCACCTTGATACCCACCTACCCATTCACTCACTCACTCCTCACCCAAACTGAAATTGCCCATCTACGTATTAAAGAGGCAGCCCCTGTTTCTGGGATCAAGTCAACTCTTTCTGTAGAAGTCTACAGAATTATCCTTAGGCATCATCCAAAGCCCTCCCTCTTTTCCCTTATCCTCTAAGGCTCCCACATCCTCTGCCTGGTGAGACTTCCTCCCTGCTTTTCCATCTCTGAGAATAAATGCCTACCGGTCTCTTATTGCCCTTCTGTCTCTAGGATGGGAAGGACACATTTGGGGGTCAAAATAGTAACAATATATCAAAAATAAGCCTGGTGCTTGTTTCTTGGGCTGGAAAGCAACCAGGTTGGAAGGAGGCTTTGAGAGTGTTTCTCAGAAGGGTAAATTATAAGAACAGGAATATTTTGTTGTGGAAAAAGCCAGGCTTAAAGGCAGATATTAATAGCCTTCAGATGCAGGAGGTTTAATCTCGTAGAAAATTGTTTTCACCAGAAGAATCATCTTGGGAGCTTGTTAAAAATATGGAATCCCGGGCTCTCCCAGATACTTGATTTCTAGGCTACGGAGTAGGACTAGAGAGTCTTCATTCTGTTTTGTTCTTTAATAAGTACCCCAGGTAGTTCATTTCATTAGAAACTGTTGAGAAAGACCATTTATAAGCAGTGGTGGTATTACTGTAGGGAAAGCCGGGCCTCTGACTGATGTTACAAGACAGGCAGATGGATCCCATGCAGGGAATTTGTCTCAAAGTGGATGGGGCTGCCTCCTCGACTGGAACCCTTTAGAACTTACCAGCCCTGTGTGGGCGAAGGAGATTCATGCATAAGTGACTGATAGCTTGGGTTTCAGGAAATTCAAACACTTAAGAAAATGTGTATGGGTGTTTTGCCTGCACATTTGCCTGCATACCTCATTCTGACCTTGTAGGTGAGAAAAGGGCATTGTATCCCTCAGCATTGGAAGTACGGGTGATGGTGACCTACCATGTGGGTACTGGGAATCAAACCAGGGTCTTCTGGAGCACCAGTCAGTGCTCTTAAGTGACAAGCCATCTTTGTAACCCAAAGATTTAGCTTTTATTATTATTTTAAATTACATTGTGTGTGTGTGTGTGTGTGTGTGTCTTCTGAAGCTGGAGTTACAAGTGGTTATGGCCACCCAGTATGGTTGCTAGGAATTGGACTTGGGTCCTCTGCAAGAGCAATATGTGCTTTTAACCCCTAAGCTGTCTTACCAGCCTCTCAAATACTTTTAAGTGTTAGGGAGTGGAATCAACTGGAGTTTAGGAGCAGAAGGGAGAGGCAAAGGCAGGGTGAAACCAGAACTAATAAAAAATCAGACAACAAAAACAAACAAAATGGTACACACACACACACACTCTCACACTCACACACACACACCACACTCAACAACAGCTAACAGGGGAACATAGAGGAAGAAAAGAGGGGAAAGCAGAAGTGTGATTCATTCAAAGCCTCCAATTTCTTGAACACACAAGGAATCCTGACATTTTTAATACACACACACACTGCCACACAAGCAAGACTGATGAAGTGAGCTGCAGTCTGAGTTATTAACTAGATTAATTTAAAGCGTGATGGCTCCACCAATTAAAATGGAGAATCGGCTTGCATCTGGGAGCAAAGACAATAAGGAGATGGATGCTTGAAGAACAGTCCCAGGCCTCTGTGAGACCGGTGCCCAGCTAGTCAGTAATTCCCCAGCAGCCCTGGAGTCAGGAAGCCTGTAGACATTCTGACCTCCAGGTGACAGGTCTCTAGTGAAAGATCTGGCCCATCTCTGGATCTGGTGGAGGTTGCTATAGAAACAGGCTGGCTCTGGAGACTAACTCTAGAATGGCCTAAGGGAGGTTCAGAAGAATCGGGGTGGTCATCACTGTTTCTCAGTGTCCATTAAATCACACATATTATTTAATGTTCACAAGAATCCTGAGCGATGCATTTAATCACCTCCAATCCACGTTGAGGGAACAACCTTTGAGAGATAATTCAGTTCACCCAAAGGAACAGGGGTGTTTCGCCTGAACCAGCGTGTGTTAGTTCTTAAGGGTTAGTATGTGGCAGATTTCAGACTGGCCCCATCTCTGACTCCAAAGCAAACAGAGGCTTCTTTTGTTAGCTGAGGGCCCACTTTGGTGATAGCCAAAGTGTGTTGCAAACTTTAAGAAAATTCCAACAAGCCAAGGAGAAGTTGGTAAAAGGCACACATGAGCAGGATGCCAGAGAATTAATAAAAATGAACTAAAGGGCACAGACTGGCTTGTAAACGTTTGTAGATATCACAGTGAGAGAAACGCAGGGGAAAGCAATTGCATGCTCACAGGGTGTCAGTGGATTGTCAGTGGGGACAACCTATGAATAGCTATGACATCTCAAAATGCACATCCTGTTTGACCTAAAACTCTACTCCAGGGTCTCAGTTTTCATCCATTTACATACATATGAACATACATACACACATATATACATACATAACACGTGTAGAAGCAAATGTGTGTAGATACTTCAGAGCTCTTTGTGAGAGCAAAAGACTAGAAATAACACACATGATATAGACTAGGGATGTCATAATACATAATAATAAATCTGGAAATGACGAGGAGTTTGCAAAGCCCACACTTAATTACTGATTACTTCTATCCCTTGCTAATAACAGGGAGCCCCAGGAATAGCCAGAGTACTTTACAGAGGTGGGTAAAGCCTTGACCCACATATGATGATTTTCAAATAAATTGTTTATTTTGGAGCCTTTCTGCAATGTGAAAAGCAGGCAGATGCTATGCCAACCTAAACGCATGGGAGTGGAGCATCTAGAAGGCTGAGCCACTGCTCTGAGCAAGGGTGAGAAAAGACAGAGCTTGGGATGGCAGCTCTTTGGCTCTGCCCAGGGATCCTCATGGTACCCAGTGTTTGGAGAACTAGCGGAGGGAGGACACACTGAAGAGGGCTAAGTAAAGGCATTGTAAGGTTATGAAAGACTCCTTGCTGTACAGTGGCTTACAGTGCTAACAGGATGGTTTCCCTGGCTCCCAAGGAATCCTTTCGGCCCCAGACATGGGAGAGCTAACATCTCTCGCCAAAGACACAGAGGGTAGCACTGTGATTGTATGAGAATCTCCTTCTGTTTCAGTATGGAAGGGTTTCCGATCCTGGCTACCCACTGGACTCGAAGTGACGGTGAGTGACAATTTGAGCTGGATCAAACTGGCTCTTGAAATCAACTCTGAAGTGACCAGACATTTTTGAAACAATGGTTGAACACTCTGATTTAAGAATTAACAATACATAAGACTAGGGATGAGATTCGATGAGCAGAATGCTTGCTTAGTGTGCACAGTGAACCCAGTTGGGTTCTCAGGACCACAGCAAACAATTGTGTTTTATTCAGATCCCAGGATCCCTGTATACCTAAGGGGGTGGAAGCAGAAAAATCTACTGAAGATTTGAGAATTATGAATACAGCTCTGCCCGAGTTGGCAGAGTCTACAGAGCTCAGATGCAAGAAGACATCACCTCTGCGGTTGTTGCTTTGGAGTCTCAATTAGAACAACACCCCACGGATGCTTTAGGTGTATCCACTACTGTGCTGGAACCAGACTGTTGAAAATGCCAGGTCGGGTCCCTGCTCCCTCTGGAACATCACTGTCTCAGTAAGAAGCAGCGACCCACAGGGGCTACTGCCATGGCGTAGGACTTATCAGAAACAGAAAGGAGAGGAGGAAAGAAAAGAGATTCTTTTGTTTGCTTTATAATATTTGGCCAATGCCTCCTATTGGCAGACTATAGACTAAAGCTAACTGACAAAGGAAGACTTGAGTGTGCTTCAAGCCTGCTCAAGGCAGACCAGTGTGCAGAATACCCAGAAGGAAGACGCACAAGAGCTAAACGAGCAGCTTAAATATGACAAATCTTCTATATGGTACTGGATATTTTTTGTTCTGAGTGTTTTTTTTTTATCAGTTATTGGGATAACGAATTAATAATGTCTCCTCAGAATCCTGTAAATTCTACCTTAGCCTATATGACTGCCTATACACACCACACACACATACACACACGCGCACGCACACGCACACACACACACACACACACACACACACACACACGCTGAAACCATAGAAATTAGGGACTGTCCCTCATTAGCTAAAGTCAGACGACTTGCATTAGATCCCATTAGTCCTAGTTAGCTAAACTATCAACTCCATACAGCCTGCTGTCACTGGAATCTCAATTGAGGGATTGCCCAAATCAGATGGGGCTGTGTGGCCTGTGGGCTTGTCTTGATTGTTAGTTGATGGAGAAGGGCCAGCCTGTGATAGGCAGTGCCATTCCCTGGGCAAGGAGGTCAAGGGCTGTATGAAGTTAGTTACCTGTGACCTGGGCACGAGCCGTTAAGCAGAGCTCCTCCGTGGGCTCTGCTTCAAGTTCCTCATTTGAGTCTCTGCCCTGACTTCCCTCAAGGACAGACTGTAACCTATTCACTAAGTTAATGCTTTCTTCCCCTGAGTTGCTTTTGACTAGGATGCCTTATTACAGCAATAGAAAGGAAACTAGAAGGGTAATATGTTAGAATTTGCCTGGTGTTGATCCCTAATGGGCGGTGACAGGGATTCTAATGTATGGGATACAAAGCAGACAAGCTCTTGTTGTTGGGGACAGCAATGGGGGGGGGACCTGGCAGGGACAGAACAGTCAGTCGGTCCCTGAGGCGAGCTTTGGCGTGTGCATGCACAGGAAGGTATTATCTACCAGGCAAAGGAGGGACTGCTCGCTCGCTCGGCAGAGGTAGGGCTGCCCATTCTTAGAAGGCCTGTAGCTAATGGCCACATGGCACCGGCAGCACAGTTACACCACTTTTGTGGGGTGTGACACCATTTCTAAATGTTTAATTTTAACTTTTTTTTGGTATATTTTGGCTGTATCTTTGTAAATTGATATTTAGTTTGACTCTCTGAGTTTTGCTTTTATGATTGTTTTCTCTTTATCCTATCATTTCCATTGAGTTACGATTACAAACTTTGAATTAGACAAATCTTACATGAACTCTGAGAGACATATAACTGCCAATGTGTATAACTAATTAATCCCTCAAAGGATGCTTGGAACACCTGTATCCTTTGTGGACATTCCTCTACATTAAACTAGTGGTCACTGCCCATCCCATTGGCAGACCACCAGGTTTTAGTATTGTAGATTGATATTGTTTATTTTAGGCTTCATAAAACTTGCATCATAAAATACCTAATTGCTTGCTTCTTTTATTCAGCAGAATATTTTTAAGATTTCCCTATGATTTTGTATATTCTGGAGTCATGTACTCTTTCCTTTTTTTTTTTTTTTTTTTTAAGCTAGAGTTCCGATTATCAACACACCACTTAAAAACCCATTAGCCAGCTGGCCGTGGAGGCACACACCTTTAGTCCCAGCATTTGGGAGGCAGAGGCAGTCAAATTTCTGAGTTCAAGGCCAGCCTGGTCTACAGAGTGAGTTCCAGGACAACCAGGGCTACACAGAGAAACCCTGTCTCGAAAAAAACAACAATAAAAAAACCCAAATCAAACAATCAAACAAACAAACCCCCAAAAACCAAAACCCAAAAAACTCATTAGCCTTTTTGTGGGAGTTTGGATTGAGATGGTCTCACTTGTAGCTGTTACTAAGGAAGTTGCTATAAAAATAGTTGTTCAAGAAATTTGTATTCATGCTTCTATTTTCACATTTCTAATCAACTTGGTTGAGGAATAACTCATAATAAATTGCATCTATTTAATGTATTCCATCTCAGCTCTTTACTGATAGCGTACCTAAGAAGCTATCCTCACACAAAGATGCAGCCACTCCAACCCCTGAGGGCTTTCCTGGCCTCCTCTGCAGTCAGTATCACACACACCTCCCCACTTACAAATGCACATGTTCACACACCTGCATACATACACACATGCACATGCATGTATACACACACACACACCAGGCTTGGGCTAGGCTGATCAGCCTTTAGATACTGTAAGTTAGCCTACATTTCCTAGAACTTTAAATATATAGATTTGTATAATACACACAAACTCTTTCATGCCAGTTTTCTTTCACTTAGCATAAATCATTCAAGATTCACTCATCCATGTTGTTGTATTTTTTGGAAATTTTATGCATGAATACTCTATTGTCACAACTCTCCTCCTGCTCCTCCTTTTAACTCTTTTGGTCTGTTGTCCTTCTAATTTCTTTCCAAATTCATAGCCTCTTATATTTTTAATTACACACATACACACACAGCCTACTGCATTCATTTAGTGGTGTATATGTGTGTGATTTTGTGTGTGTTTGTATGTGCATGTGTAAATGTACATATTTGTGTGTGTGTGTGTGTGTGTATTTGTGTGTCTATTTAGGGCTGACTTTACTGAGTTGTACCACCTATCTGGAGGCTTGTCCCTAGAGAGAATTGATTCGTGACATCATTAATTGCCCATAGCTCTTTGTCTAGGGTGGGCCTTGTGAGGTTTCCCCAGCCACGTTGACAGGCCAGTTGGTGTTATTATTATCCAGGTCTTGTTTAGGCAGCCATGTTGTTGAGATTTCATGAGTGTAACCTCTCTCTCATGTCCTGAAGATGTATGTCGTAACAGGCATCCTGGTCCTTTGTCTCCTCTCTGATGTCTCCTGAGCATTCAGTGTGAGAGTTGTGTTACAGATGTATCAAGTGGGGATGGACACTCCATGGCCATTTGCTCTCTGCATTTTGACCGGTTCGGTATTTCTATAGTGATCTCCTTGTACTGAAAAAAGTAGTTTCTACCATGAGGGGTGAGAGCTAGACTTATCTGTGGGTATAAGATAAGCAGATTGAATCCAGTTAAAAACTATATGGTTTAGAGAAACGGTGGTAGTAGGCTTTCCTCAAGGGTCCTTGCCTCACCAGCAGGGTGGTGGGCTAGGTTTGCCATGTCACGCATGAAGTTCCTCTTTTTGAATGAGCCTTAAGCTCATGTAGATAGCTGCTGTTTACCCTCAGGATATAAGTGCCATTATTACATCTTTTGGAGTATCTTGCTGTTCCAGTCATTGTGGTTCATAGGTTCATGTGGGAAGCCACATACACCATTATGTGCAGTAGAGTTTTTTGCCGAGTCACTGCCTGGCCCGAGGCATGCAAATGAGGTACTGAAAGCATAACCAATCGGGTGTGAGACACGCCTCTCCTAGGCCTATATAAGCAGTGCCAGTTCTGGGGCTCAGGGTCTTTTCGCCTTTGCAATCAAGCTCTCCCAATAAACGTGTACAGAAGGATCCTGTTGTGGCATCTTTCTTGCTGGGGAGTAGGGCGCTCACAGGTTCAAACCTGGAAAGGAGTACTGATTGTTTTTCTCCATTGGCAGCTTGCATATCAGGGAGCCTGACTCACTTACCACAGCTGCAGGGAAAGGAACAGGCTCCTTGTTGTAAGGAAGACTAGATTTTTGACAAGCCAAAACCGTGAAGGTGGGAGGAGGTTTGGCTCAGGCAGTGGAGCATAATGGGAAACCCCACCCTTGGCGGCTGGGAGGGGATGCCATCAATGAAGAGTAATGCTCAAGTCTGATAGCCTCAAGCCTGAGCTCAGTGGAAGGATCAACTGCATGCAGTATCTGCTCTTCAATGCTGCGGAGTCCAAGAACTCTGAATTTGATGCTCATGGCTGCTTCCGTCCATTAGGTAACCAATACTTGGGGTATTTGGAAACTATGAAGATAGAAAGTAGATCTTCTGTTTGTACAGATTTCATTGTGGTTGTTCCCCCATTCCCAATACACTAGAGAGACACTTTCAAGCTATAGTATTAGCTATCATAGAGGGCATGATGGTCTGGGGTCCCAAGTGGGCAGGAGATCTCACTCCCTGGGATGCAAAGCTAACTGTGGTCAGCAGAGGCCCCTGGTACAGAAAGAAGACAAGTTACTAAAATGAAGTCAGCTCTGACGGACATTGGAGAGTTGTCCAGTATAGGCTTGATACCGCAGAAAGCATGGGAAAGGCATGTCAACCTGCACACCCCTGTTGCACGGCTGGTAGTCTCAGTTCTGAGCACACAGAGAGAGGCTGCTATCCTCTTCATCTATGTACCTTTCCTTTGTGATCTTGCCCTTTGTGTTTCCTCTTTTATTATTTTTACTCTGCTTTTAGCAATCTTTTAATTTGTCACACTGTGAAAACTTATAATTTTATTTTCTATTCTCTCTCATATGTATTTAATCTTGTTTATGTATCTTTTGACATTGTACACACTTTTTTCCTTTGTTTTTGCCTCTATGTTTCTTCTTTTGTTTTTTCCATTGTAACTTTCAGTGCTATTTTGACTTTATCGCTTTTTAAAAAGTGCTGTCTTAAAGTGAAAAGGTGGAAAAAGTGTTTCAAGCTTGCCCACCCAGAAATTAAACAGGCATAGCCATGCTAATATCTGACAAAGTAGACTTTAAATTAAGATTAGTCAGGAGACTTAGAGGAGGTAATTTCATATTGATTAAAGGGTTCATAATCCATCAAGAGGACATTTTGGTTTTAAGCAATTATGCACTGAACATTGGCATGCCCAAGATCATAAAACAAACACTCCTGGGAGGTAACAGCACAAATCAATACAATAATAGCAAGTAAATTTAATACCTTATTATTACCAGCAAGCATGTCACCAGACCAAAAAAATCAACAAAGGAACATCAGTGTTAGATGATATCATATATCAAATGGAGACGTAATAACCATCTATAGAATATTCTACCCAAAGAGAATAGAACACACATTCTTGTCAGCAGCCCATGGAACTTTCTCAAAAATAGACCACATTTTAGTGCACAAAACAAATCTTAACAAATAAAAGGGAAGGGATTTCTTGTATCCTGCCTGATCACAATGGAATAAAACTAGAAATTAACAGCAAAAAATGATGGCAAATATATGCACTCATGGAGACAGTGAAACACAGGACTGGGATGATGAATGAGTCATGAGAATCAATCAGGAGGTACACGAATCCTGGGACTGAATGAAAACAGAAACATTATAGATTGGACCCCATGAGCTACAACAAAAGCTGCTGTTAGAGAGAACCTCAGGCCTTAAATGTCTGAGTTAAAAACTACCCAGAGAAATCTCAAATAGATTACTGTGATGTCCTCCACAAGGTCTTAGAAAAGCAAGAGAAAGCCAACCCAAAAATCAGTATATGGAAAGAAAGGATAAAGATCAGAGCAGACACTAATGAAATGGAAGGGAAAATACATTGCAAAGAATCAATGAAGCAAAGAGTTGGTTCTTTGAAAGGATAAACAATGTTGGCAAACCCTTAGCTGAAGGTAACTAAAACAAAAGACTTAAATGAACAAAATTAGAGATGGAAAAGGAAGCATTATATGAGATTTAATTAATCACAGAGGACTATTTGGGCACACTTTGAGAACCTACATACATTCCAGTGAATTGGAAAATCAAGAAATTGATACATTTCTAGACACAAATGACTTACTATTAAGACATAATGGTATAAATAGCTTAAGCAGGTCTATAATGATCAGAGAATCTACTAATTTCCTAACTAACACAAACAACAGGGACCAGAGAGAATCACTGTTGAATTCTTGAAATCTTAAAGAAACTAACATATTAACATCACTCAGATTAGTTTATAAAATGGAAAAAGAATTCTACCAAGACTACTTTATAAAGTGATATTACCCTGATACCAAATCTGGGTAAGGACAGCAAAAAAAGATCATAGGCCAATCTCCTTGACAAACATCGATGTAGAAATTCTCAGTGAGTTATCTTCAAATGGAATTCAACAACACACAAAAAGAATATTCACATAGTCAGATATACAAAGATGGTTCAACATGTCCAAATCAATATATGACTCTGGCATTTCGAGTAGACTCAAGAATAGAAACCACAGTGTATGTAGAAAAGGCCTGTGATAAAGTCCAATGTCCCTTTATAAGAAAAGCCTTCAAGAAACTAGAAGGAACATATTTAATAATAAGGGTGGCATAACACAAAACTATAGGCAAAATAATACCAAATGTGGAAAACTCAAAGCATTTCCAAGAAATCAGAAATAAGTTAGGGGATGTGTGTTCCTTTATCTGTATTTAATACAATCCTTGAATCTTAGGAGAGCCACAAAAGAAAGAAAAGGGATACATTAGGGAAATAAGAAGTCAAATGATCTGTTTGCAGATGAACCAAAACACCATAGACCTTAAAGACTCTGCTAGAAAACCCTTACAACTGACAAACTCTTTTAGGGAAGTTCCGGGACACAAACTTAGCAAGCGAAACCATCAGCTCTCCTATATGTCGATAATGACAAAATTGAGAAAGTAATCAGGAAAACAGTCCCACCCATCATGGCTTCACCCAAAACAAAACACCTAGGAATAAACCTAAGTAAGGAACAGAAAGACATTTTCATTGAAAAATTTAAAATACGGAAGAAATTGAATAAGACACTGGAAAGACCCCCATGCCTGCAAGAGCTACAGAATTGATGATGTGAAAATGACTCTTCTACCAAAAGCATTGTACAGATTCAATGCACCCTATCAAACATTCTTTATAGAAATATTAAAAGCGACCATAAACTTCTTTTGGAAGCACCAAAGACGCTAAGGACAATCAGCTACCTAATTTTTTGATAAAGGTGCTCAGAATATACTTTGGAGAAAAAGACTGTGTCTTTAACAAATAGTACTGAGAAAACCAAATAGCCACATGTAGAAGAAAGAAACTATATCCTCTTATTTCCCCCTGTACAAAAGTCAATTTAATATGCATGTAAGACCCCAAACTCTGTCTTAGGGTTTTACTGTTGTGAACAGACACCATGACCAAGGCAACTCTTATAAAGGATAACATTTAATTGGGGCTGCCTTACAAGTTTAGAGGTTCAGTTCATTATCAAGGCAGGAGCATGGGAGAATGCAGGCAGGTATGGTGCAGGAGAAGCTAAGAGTTCAACATCTTGTTCCAAAGGCAAATTGGAGGAGAATGGAATCCTCAGGCAGCCAGACATAAGCTCTCAAAGTCCACTCCCACAGTGACACACTTCCTCCAACAAGGCTCCATGTAGTCCAACAAGGTACCTTCAAATAGTGCCACTCCCTGGGCCAAGTGTATTCAAACCACCACACTCTGGAACTCCTGGAAGAAAAGACAAGGAAACAATTCTGGCCATAACTCTGGATACAGAGGCAGGCAAAGACTTTTAAAAGCAGGGCTCCTATAGCTCAGAAGACAGAAGAATTAACCAAGAGATTGAATGACATCAAGATGGTCCTTCTGCACAGTCATTGAAACAATCAGCAGAATGAGCGGGCAGTGCACAGAATGCAAGGAAATCTTTGCCTACTCTCATGTTCTATTTTATGTTTCCCTGAGGTCTAAGGATATTGAACACCCTTTGAAATACTTGATGGCCATTTGTGTACCTTCTTTTGAGAATCGTCTACTCAATTCATGAGCTCATCTATTGATTACGTGATGTATTCTTCTGAGCTTCCATCTTGGAATTCCTTATAGAACCTATATATTAATCCCTTGTCAGGTGTAGAGTAGGCAAGGTTGTCTCCCACTTATGAATGGATCTTATAAAGGATGCTCTTACTAAGTTCATTTATTGTTACCAGGGCCTTTTGAATGAGGTTCCAGTAGACTTTCTATATGACAATTACACCAAGGATTTGTCTATAAATAAAGGCTTTTTTACTTCTTTCCAATTTGAATGTTCCATTTCTCATCCCTCCTTTGTTTAAGGACTAAGACTCCATCCTCACAGCCATGTTTAAAATGCAGAGAGAAAGAAGGCAGTTTTGTTATATCCCAGGACTTGAGGGAAAACAGGCTTTTTCCATTAAGCATGCAGTGAGTCACAGGGTTTTCTGACGATATTTCTAGCCAAGAAAATTCCCTCCAATTCTCCACATGCTAAGGGTGTTTGTTAGGAGTTGATGCTGGACTAAAACTAAAAACAATAAAAAAAAAACCAAAACAAACAAGATCCTTGCAATCCTCCTGCCTCAACCTTTCAAATACTGGAATTACAGACATGAGCTACCCTGTCTGGCTCAGATGTTGGGTTTTCAGAGATTTTTCTGTATCTCTCTCTTTTTTTTTTTTTTTTAAAGATTTATTTATTATATATAAGTACACTGTAGCTGTCTTCAGACATTCCAGAAGAGGGTGCCAGATCTCGTTGTGGATGGTTGTGAGCCACCATGTGGTTGCTGGGATTTGAACTCTGGACCTTCGGAAGAGCAGTCGGGTGCTCTTACCCACTGAGCCATCTCACCAGCCCTCTGTATCTCTTAAAATGATTTTTTTTCCAGATCACTTTTTGAAAATTTTGATTAGACAAAGTACATTCCTCAACTTTCCAATGTTTAGCTGAACTTGCATCCTTGAGACTTCCCTTGCATGTTGTTAAGTAGCTAGTCACCGTGGTAACAGGCTTGGAGGAAATGGGACTGGATCCCTTCCTCATATTTAGGTCAAATAAAAACACCTGAAACAACAGGATTTATTCATTGGTCAAAAGAGTGAGACTGGAGATGTACTTCTGTTCCTGGAAGATGATGTGGCAGCTTGCCTGCCTAGAAAGTCATTAATGGATCTAACTGCCTAGACCCACCTGGAGGAGTCCTAATCTTGGAGGATTACTGTGAAACAGGAGGCTGGGTGATACACAACAAGGATATATTATTCTGTGAGGTGCATTGCTGGGCACCTGAATCAGGTAAGACCTTCAGAGAAAGTTGCTTGTCCCAAAGGTTTGAGAATGTAGGCGGGGGCAATGGTTGTTGGCTACTGCCTGCTCTTGCCCCTTGAGGACCCATCCACAGGCTGGAGAATTGATGATGAGGAGATAAGAGAATGTACTCTGCCTTGTGATAAACTCTGCCTATGTTCTAAATCACAGTCTGTGTCTACTCTCAGTTTGCTTAATGGACGGAAGCTCAGTGACATGATGAAAGTTCAGACCCATTTTCCAGTGACATTGATGGACTTTACACTTTATATATATTGTTGGGTTGGATTTGTTAAAATTTTGCTTAGGACATTTGTAGGTATATATATATATATGTATATATATATATACATATATATACATATATATATATATTATTGGTCTGTAGTATATTTCTTAAGTTGTAATCTTCTGATTGGGACATATTATTTGCATTTCAAGTTTCTAGAAGAGTCTATATAGCATTGGTTGACTTGACTCCTCCTTTAAATATTTAGTGGAACTGGAAACTTCTTTTTATTTATTTATTTTTTGAGATGACAATTTAATTCCTTCCTCTAAACCCTCATATATATATATGGGGATTAGTATATATTAGGATATATATATACTAATCCCCACTCTTCTACAATTTTATGGTCTCCTTAAAAATGTAAATACAGTTCAGTCTGTATCAGCTGTTCAGGGTTGACCATTTGGAACCAGACAACCAATCAGTGTGTTCCCCCCATCCCGGAGAAGGCCACCTCTTCCATTCCTGTTTTCCCTCACTTGCCTGTAGCTCCTTGTGTAGGATGGAGGCTCTGTGAGCGTCTCTCCATCCAGTCTGGCATTGGTACCATCCTTGCTCAGTTCATGTTTGGGCAGTCACATTGGTGAAACTTTATGGGTGTGGCTTCTGACATTAGTAGGAGACAGTCTCTCAGAAAACTCCCTGATCTTCTGGCTCTTACACTCTTTCTGCCCTATCTTCCTCAGTGTTCCCTGAACTTTATGGGCAGAACTGCTTCACAGGAGTCCATGTTGGGGCTGTGCTTCACAACTCTGCAAGTTCATTGGTTGCGAATTTCTGTGTTGGTAATTGGAGACCCTTTAAAGGTCTTTAGCTATAAAATCAAGTTCTAACATATTGAATGGCATTTGCGAGTTGGTCCATAGTGTCAAATTTATTATCACATAACTAGTCATAGTATTTCCCAGTGCTTAATAGAATGTGTTTTGGTAAATACTCGCATTCTTGATATTAGTAAGTTCTGCTTTGTTTTTCCCATTTTGTTGATTTTCTCACTCACGTGGTTCTTGGTTTTACTGTTTCTCGCTTGTTTTCACAGATATTTTACTTTAATATTTAACACTTCAGTTATTCTGCTCATATTGGTTTGATTTTCCCTCTTTTCTCTAGGATGGAAGCCCGAGGCCACGGGTGTGATGGCTTCTCTCTTCTCTTCATTTTAAGCCTGGGAAGTGCCCCACATTAACGCTATAGCAGGGCTCATCGCATTTTGATGGGTGAAATTTCTAATTTTTGTTGTATTCAAAGAGCTCACTAACTTCCTTTTGGTTTATTCTGAGGCATTAGTTAATTTTCAAGTAAAGGGAAGTTGTCCAGGGATCTTACTAGTTTACTCCTACTATGGTAAGACATTGTATGCCATGTGACTTAAACTCTTTTGGTCTACTGAGACTTGTGACTTACAATAGACTTATCGTGATGGCCTTCCCTGTAGACTTGGCAAAAACACTACTCCTGCTGCTGTCAAGTGGAGTGTCTTAGAGGTCAGATTGGCTGTGTCCAAGTTTTTCTGTCTTTATTTGATTTTTGTCTGTTCCTTCTGTTATTAATTGAGATGGGTTATTAATCTTTCTGAATTTATTAATCTTTATGTTTCATTATGTAATTAGAAGTTGTGTCATTAGATGTTTTTGGTTGTTTATTTGTTTGTTTGAATATGGACTATTGTCATATAGCTTAGAGTGGTTTTGGACTTGAAGTGATTTTCCTACTCCAGCCTTCTGAGTCTTAGGGTAGACAGGTGCATACCAGACTGGCTTCTATTATTGGGTTTTCATTCACTTAATTCTTTTAAAAAAGATTTATCTTATTTATGAGTAGGCATATTTACCTAGGTGAGTTTATGTGCACCAAGCCCATACAGGAGGCCGTGGAGGCCAGAGAGGGCATTGGATTCTAGATCCAGTGGGAGATAGGCTTATATGTAGTTGTGAACTGTCATGTGGGTACTAGGAACTGAACCTGGGTCTTCTGCAAGAGCAGCACGTGCTCTTAAGCACTGAGCCATCTCTTAAGGACCACCACCCACCAGACTCTTGGTGAATTGATTCCTCATGGTTGTGAAATAACCCCTGTACCACTGGTAACACCCTTTGTACTAGTCTTAGCAGCATTAGTCTCTTCGCCCCAGCTTTCTCTGGATCAATATAGCACAGACTGCCTTCTTCATCACCTTTACTTACTTGCTACTTGGGGTTTTAAAGGGAATGTGTGCTTCTTATAGTTATGTATTGTGCTTCAATCAGTACTCTCTGATCCTGACTTACATGATGATTAAGTCACTTGTCTCACAGTGCATCTCTGTTTCATTGATAGTCACTGCTCTTATGCTTCCAAGTTCACTAAGTTTCATGCATTTCTAAGTTCTCAGGGTGGATACTATGCTAACCTCCAGAGATGCCTCTGTCCAGTCCTCCTACCTGAGCCCCCCACCAAAAGGAAAAATTTGGGACTAGTTATCAGTGTTATTCTCTAAATTAAAAATAGAGGATTTGGAGAGATTAACTACTCAGAGGTTAGGAGCACTGGCTGTTCTTTCAGAGGTTCTGAGTTCAATTCCCAGCAACCACAAGGTGGCTCACAACCATCTGTAATGAGATCTGGTGCCTTCTTCTGGTATGCAGGCATACATGCATGCAGAACACTACATACATAATAAATAAATCCTTTAAAAAAACTAGGGAAAATGTTTTTGTTATTGACCTTTCAGAATGACAGTCAACATGACTGTAGTCTGCATGCCTGGGCTTCTTTCTTCTGCAAGCTCTAAGACAGCAGTCAGTATACAGGCTAGATTCACATTCATAGGGTTTTTTCTCTGTCTATTCCCCCTCACTGCTGTTGGGCCTGCATGTTTCCCTGCCAGGCTGTGCTCTGTCCTGCTTATATTTTTTTCCTGAAAAAAATAATTATATTTATTTAGTGTGTGTGTGCACATACGGGTGGGTGTGCATGCATGTACTGAGTGGTCAGAGGGCATCTTGTGGGAAGCGATTCTCACTCCACCATGCGGGTTCCTCGTGGCTTAGGTCATCAGCCTTGGCCATCCGGCTTGGCAGCAAGCTTTGTGGAGCTGTCTTACCAGCCCAACAACACAGAGTTTTCTTTTTCTTCTCATCTCTTTCTTGCTGGGGTCTTTTCTCTCTATTTCCGATCCTCCCTGCAGTGGAGCATGAGCCATACTGCATTTTACTCTGATGCTTATTACTTTGTTCATGAAGCCCTGGCTAAGCTGCTTCAGGACCCTTTGATTTATCACAATAATAACCAGTGTTAATCACCTTCCTCCCTGTCTGGTGCTACGAGACGGAGTACAAGTACATTTTTTTTTCCTCAAGGCCAATGGATTTCACATGTTTAACTCTGTCATAAGATCCGTGATTAAGGCCCACAGTACCCTAGGGCTATGCCATGTGCTACAGGGGAGAAGGTTCTGAGGAAAAGAAGCCCTGAGTTTTCAGTCTTGGAAGCTAGGCTATACAGCGTAGGTCCTGTTTAGACATCAAAGAAGAGTGACTTACCCATAGTCATTGGCTAATGTTCACTGCTATGAAGAAAGTGGCTTTGTTCATTTGTTTGTTTTATGTTTTTTTTGTTTGTTTTGGCCATATGGATGTATCTTTAACCAAATTGGCATCTTTGGCAAACAAGAATGTTTGCATTTCTAGCTCCTTTAGTAACCATTTTTACAGATACAATCACAGGCTGCCTCAACGGGAACAGGATAAGCAGTTTTTTCTGGATTTCCACAGTCACCCTCCCCCCCACACACACCAAAATAAAGTATTTATTTAATATTTAAAGTGTTTACTAATTCTTTAAAAATGGGCAGGAAACATAACTAAGTGGGCACACAGTGTGTATTGAATCATCATTAGTGACTAGCGTTCCTTAGTACCTAATAGCTAGTTATTGAGTGCCTATTATGTGCAAGGTCTTAGACTGGGATCTGAGACAGTCTAGTGAAAGCCCAATTTGAGCCAGGTGGATCTGCATTGGGAAGGAACTGGAAAACAATGGCTTGGGAAAGGCTAACTTCATTTCTAAAAGACACCATTCCTAGATTACAGTTGAGAGCAAAGTTTGTCAAACTTCTCCACAACAGGTCAGATGGTAACTATCTGAGGCCTTGTGGGCTATACAGTCTTTCTCTTAGCCACTCACTGTGATCTTAGGACTTGAAAGCAGTCAAGTACAGAACATAACTAAGTGGGCATGGTTGTGTCCAGTAGCTCTGATATCTTGTCAATCCCTGGTTTAGAGGAAGCACAAGTATTCCAAGAGGCCATTGCAACATTGCATGCTATAGCTTATGAAAGAGGTAATGGGGAATGTTCTAGATCCTCATACTTGAGGCCTGACCTTTGGGCCAGGATCACTAACATCACCAGTGAACTTGGTATACACACAATATGTCTCATTCACCTGGCCCAGAACTGTGGTCTCAGCACCTGCATCAGAAAAAGGAAGTTCTGGGGCTGGTGAGATGGCTCAGTGGGTAAGAGCACCCGACTGCTCTTCCGAAGGTCCGGAGTTCAAATCCCAGCAACCACATGGTGGCTCACAACCATCTGTAACGAGATCTGACTCCCTCTTCTGGAGTGTCTGAAGACAGCTACAGTGTACTTACATATAATAAATAATAAATAAATCTTTTAAAAAAAGAAAAAGGAAGTTCTGACTCAAGAAGAAGGAAGACCAAAGTATGGATACTTTGATCCTTCTTAGAAGGGGGAACAAAATACCCATGGAAGGAGTTACAGAGGCAAAGTTCGGAGCAGAGACTGAAGGAATGACCACCCAGAGACTGCCCCTCCTGGGGATCCATCCCATAAACAACCATCAAACCCAGACATTATTGCAGATGCCAACAAGATTTTGCTGACAGGAGCCTGATATAGCTGTCTCCTGAGTGTCTGGCAAATACAGAAGTGGATGCTCACAGCCATCCATTGGACTCATTGGACCCCAATGAAGGAGCTAGAGAAAGGACCCAAGGAGCTGAAAGGGTTTGCAGCTGTATAGGAGGAAAAACAATATGAACTAACCAGTACCCCCAGAGCTCCCTGGGACTAAATCACCAATCAAAGAAAACACATGGTGGGACTCATGTCTCTAGCTGCATATGTAGCAGAGGATGGTCTAGTTGGCCATCAATGGGAGGAGAGGCCCTTGGTCTTGTGAAGGTTCTATGCCCCAGTATAGGGGAATGCCAGGGCCAAGAAGCAGGTGTGGGTGGGTTGAGGAGCAGGGGGAGTGGGGAGAGAATAGGGGATTTTCAGAGAGGAAACTAGGAAAGGGGATAACATTTGAAATGTAAATAAAGAAAATATCTGCTCTTCCTGTAAGCGGCCAAGGTCACCTGCCAAGATGGTTCGCTACTCTCTTGACCCAGAAAACCCCACAAAATCATGCAAATCAAGAGGTTCAAACCTTTGTGTTCACTTTAAGAACACCCAGGAATCTGCCCAGGCCATCAAGGGTATGCATATCTGCAAAGCCACCAAGTATCTGAAGGATGTCACTTTAAAGAAGCAATGTGTGCCATTCGGGCAAGTATAATGGTGGAGTCGGTAGGTGTGCCCAGGCCAAACAGTGGGGCTGGACACAGGGTCGGTGGTTAAAAAAGAGTGCTGAATTTTTGCTGCACGTGCTTAAAAATGCAGAGAGTCATGCTGAACTCAACAGTTTAGACTTAGACTCTCTAGTCATTGAACACATCCAGGTGAACAAGGTACCTAAGATGCGCTGACGAACCTACAGAGCTCATGGCTGGATTAACCCACACATGAGCTCCTCCTGCCACATTGAGATGATCCTCACTGAGAAGGAACAGATCGTTCCAAAGCCAGAAGAGGAGGTTGCACAGAAGAAAAAGATATCCCAGAAGAAACTGAAGAAATAAAAACTCATGGCCAGGGAATAAATTCAGCATAAAATAAATGGAGATAAAGTTAAAAAAATATCTAATTAATAATAAAAAAAAGAAAAAGAAAGTTCTGACAGAGGGAGAACAACCTATTGTCAAGCTGAAGGATATGTTTGAGAAGTCTGAGTCATCTTTGGGCTGGGTACATCCTTCAGGTTGAAAGAGCAGAAAGTGCAGAGGCCTGCAAGTGAGAAAGAACATGCTTGGAGAACGCAAGGACACTGATGTGTTAACAGTGCTGCTGCTAGAAGTGAAAGCAATGACGTTAGAGAAATGTCTTACATCCCTGACAATGAAATTTGAATATAGAGTGGGCTCTAATACTACCGAGGCAATAGTTTATATAGAGAACTGTCTAAAGCCAAGCATGGGGCTGCATGCCTAAAGTAGAGGCAGGAGTATCAGAAGCTCAAGGTCAGCCTAGCCTAGGTAGCAAGTTCAAGGCCAGGCTGGGCTACATGAGACATTATTCTCTACCCATCCCTTGAAAAAAAGCCAGAAAAAGAAATATCAGTATTCATTAAGAATACATTTATATGGAAGGATTTAGGGATGAAATGGCTGGATTATAAGAAGGTGCTCAAAGAAATCCCCATGGGAAAGAAAAGACCAACAGGAAAGAATAGAGAAGCAAGCAGAGCCAGAAGTGACTAAGAGCTGAATCAGGGCGCACACTTGGTCTCATTACCCGAAGACACCTTCTTTTGTGCACTTTTGAAAACTTTCAGAGTGAAAATGTGAAGGGACAATCTTGAACTAGATCACATTTCTCATCTCTGATTTTATGGGATGCTAAGCTCATGATTAAACCATCCCAAGAGCAGGGCACAAAGCAGTATTTTTCCTTCTTTGAAATCAATTCAGAAGTGCTTGACAGAAGGTCAAATAGAAAGAGCAGAAAAATCACGGCTTTGTGGAGGTTTGCCTCATGTCTTAAAGGCTAGGGGCCTCTGCTCACGGGCCAGGCCCTATGGCTCAGAGTTCTGTTCTACGTTGGACACAAGAGGGTGCTCCTTTGTGCTCCTGAGTTTGGAGTCAAGTGTATGCGACTGAGGTATTTGATGGTGAGGATCATGGGCTTTTAACTGAAGAAGAGTTACTGCATCTTTTAGTGGGTCAGGAAAAAGGAAAAGCAAAGACAACCAAGAGAGGATTGGGTTGGAGCCGCCATCTCCTAGTGCTGTGTCCTTGGGAAAGCTGCTAGGTGTTTGAGATCTTCCGTCAACACCTGTAAAATGATGTAGCCCCATCCATCTGGATGCTATGAAAAGTTAATAGGCTCATGGGATGACCTTGGGGCTGTAAGAAGTGATAAATATTATCTGCCTTCTTCCCTGGCTCTGACTTCCCAGGAGTTTTTGTTTCTCAGGTCAACTTCTCAGAAAGATCTTCCCACTGTTCCTGCTCTGAGTTGGGACCACAGAGTGGTCGGACCCAAGTTCTACTATACCCTCAACAGCCTGTCTTTATCCCTGGTGCCCAAACTGCTCATTATCACGTGCCTTTGAACTTGGGTGTTCCTCCTTCTTGCCTACAACGTTGGTGTAGTTACTATATCACATCTTCTCACCAATAAGGTAAGTCTACAACCTAAGGATATGAGAAGAGGAAGGCAGAAGGAGCCTAAGCCCTCCTTGGCAGTTCTGAGTTGTACTGAAGCTGTTACCACCCCTTGAATCTCACCTTTAAAGCACACATAATAAAGAGCTCAGAATTCTAAAGTTATCTATAAAACAAGAGAGAAAAATAGGTCTAGATGAAGCGATATGGCAGATATTTATGACCGAAGAGTCAAGAGAACAAATCCATGGGCCTAGGTATGTTTCGGTTTGTGTACAAAGTTTTGTAACAAAAGGGGAAAAGGAAGTTGAACTTCAACAGGCTGACAGTTATGTGCCATCCTGGATCCTTATTAAGCCCTTCCAGGCGTAGAGTGTAATAGTTTCCTGTTGGCAGTGTGTGTGGGTTGTGTCTGTATACCAGTCCTGTTTCAAGGTCCCCCTGTGCTGCTCCCGCTGGGGCTGCTCCTGTGTGGGATTCAGGCTAAGCACTCTCCCACGCCACAGGCTTGGCTACAGGCTTCCGATCCTTGGGATGTGTGGGAAAACTGGTTTTTAGATGGTGTTGAATAGTCACATATTCCTTCTTTTCCAAAATTCTTAATGTTTTTGTTCAAAAAGCACCATGGGCATGTGAGGGGTCCCAGATACGAGAGCCCCGGCCTTTGAGATTCACGAGCAGTGCCTCATTTTGATCCTCATCCTTCTGATTTCTCCATTGCTGTTCTAGGAAACATGGAAATGTTCTAGGATTTAGACCTGAAATACCACCTTTTCTGTACCTACTTCATCTTAGTTTCCATGGGTGTGAGTCTGTTGAATATTGGGAACCCAGGGTGATATCTGGAGAGGAACCAAGAAGGGACACAGAGACCGAGTGCACTTAGATGCAGTTGGCAAAATAGACCCAAGTCTGCCTGCCTCTGGGAACTGTGAGAGGCACTACATGTGGCGAGTTTGCTGGTTTATAGAAAACCCAGAAACAGGAGCCTCAGACGTTTTATGAATGAGCTTGTGCAATCACTTTATAATCCCAGGTCAGAATAGAAAGGCAGAAGTACCCAGGCTGGCTAGCCAGAGGATAACGGAGCTGAAACACCTTTCTAGCTCAGAGAGAGAGAAGGGGATCTCAGCATCCTGTCTTAAGTGAGATGGCATCTAAACCAAATGTCTTTGTTCCGTTAAAGATAGTGGTCATAAATATCTGGCATATCGCTTCCTCTAGACCGATTTTCTCTCTTGTTTTATGGATAATTTTATATAGTTTTATAGATAATTTTATATAGTTTTATAGATAATTTTAAAGATAGTGGTAAAAGAGTGAAAAGATATAGTTATATATTTGGAGAAAATAAAAATTGCATGTATATACAGAGCACATAACTGTTAATACTTAGCAGAAAAACCAAATGAAAATTTAAAAATGAGCAAATGACTTGAATAAAAACTAGAGTAAATAGGTCTATGAAAAACGCTCAACATTTTCAACCAGTTAGCAAGATGTAACTTAAAATGTTATGATGTTGTCTCCCAGTTATTAGAATAACTGGAAAATCCTGACAATACTAAGAATTGAAAAATATTCAGAAGGATTACGATACATTGCTGATGGTAACACTGCACAGCCACTCTAGAGGGTGATTTGTCACTTCCCTGTGAGGTCAAACCCACACTTACCCTGAGAGCCATCCCACTCACTCCTATGGAGACACTTTGAGAAATGAACATTTTATTCAGAGTTTCTTTGTTCCAAATCTCCCCCTGTTGGAAATAACCTAGTGCCCCCCACCCCACAATCCCCTAAGATGACTAAGTGACAAAGCATGGAGCCCTGGGATGTTCCTGGCAAGAGAGTGGCCTGAAACACAAATGTGTGCAGGGGACTGGGTGGTTCTTCAGGACACCAGCCTCAGTGAAAGAAGCCACTCAGAAAAGGTCACGCTCGGAAGGTCATTCAGATGATATCCTTGAAAAGATAAAATGTTGTGACAAAGCAGTAGTTTACAGGCGAGACATCATGGATGAGAGGAGGCACCATCTTGGGTTGATGAAACTGTTCTGTTTCTTGAGTGGCACTAGTGACAGAGAGGGGTATCTGTGCTAAAATTCACAAAAATCTACCCCACATGGTAAGTTAAATAAGAAAATGACATTTGAGTTGGTTTAGTACTTCTGAAATAATTTATGCAAGCCCTAAGCCTCAGAGATTAGACAAGGAACACCTTAGGATTCATTCTGTTCCTCTGTTTTTTAATTAAAATTATGTTTAATAATAATACATAATATTATATAGTAATTGTGTGTTTGTGTATGAGGTATGATGTTACAGAGTGCAGATGGAAGTCAAGGGACACCTTGCAGGAGTCAGCACTCTGGTTTTACCACGTGGGTCCTGGGCACTGCACCGAGGCCAGCAGGCTTAGCAGCGAGCGCCGTTCCTTGTTGATCCATCTCTCTGGCCCTGTCTGTAAGTTTTATTAAGTACTTCCCTTGGAACAACTCAGAGATTTGTCTAAGTTTGGTCAATTGCTTATGATTTGGGGGCAAACTTCAGTTTTAATACTAGAAAGGATATGGGATTTTTGAAAAAAGGGAAATGAGTGTCTTTTTTTATCATTTGAAAATATTTAATGTGCAAGGCAAGAAGCTGAAAGGAGTGAGAGCGATGGCTCCTTGTGTGTTTTGAAGAGGACCTGAGTTCAGTTCCCAGCATCCACACTGGGCCGCTCACAACCACCAGGAATCCAGCACTCTCCTCCTCTCCTCTCCCTCTCCTCTCCCTCTCCTCTCCTCTCCTCTCCTCTCCTCTCCTCTCCTCTCCTCTCCTCTCCTCTCCTCTCCTCTCCTCTCCTCTCCTCTCCTCTCCTCTCCTCTCCCCTCCCCTCCCCTCCCCTCCCCTCCCCTCCCCTCCCCTCCCCTCCCCTCCCCTCCCCTCCCCTCCCCTCCCCTCCCCTCCCCTCCCCTCCCCTCCCCTCCCCTCCCCTCCCCTCCCCTCCCTCCCCTCCTCTCCTCTCCTCTCCTCTCCTCTCCTCTCCTCGGTTTCTACACTCCTGTGTACAAAGTTTCCCACAGACACTGAGGCCTACACGCAATTATACAAAAGAATATAGAAGTGAGAAAGAATGAAGGTTATTCTAATCTTATTAGAATGCATTTGCATTTCAATCGCAATCAGACTAGGGACTCCGTCTTCCCATCTTTAGCACACAGCCTACACCTTAAGGGTCTCTCGAAAGCTGGTAGCTGTGACCGTTATTTCAGTCTTCCCAGATGACATGAAACATAAAGGGAGGGTTTCCAAAAGGGCACAGCTTCCCCTCCAATCAATTCCCTTTAAGGAGTCTGTTCAGGAGTTCCATACACGCTCTTTCTCATTGGCCAGACTTTAGCCATGTGGTCAGACCGGGAACTGTTGAAGTGAAGTCTCCTTGCTAGGCCCACTGTTATACCTGTAACACACTGGGGTTTAGTACTAAGAGCAGAGGGTGAAGTGGCAGCTGGGCATTCAGTTGGTAGTCTCTACTCTTAGTGTGGCGCGTGACACACTAGGATCTCCTGTGAGAAAGAAATTTAAATTGAATTTTGAGAAAAGATGGCAGGAAGGTAGTTTGTAATAATCCGTAGGAGGATTCATTTTCCAGGGCATTGCCTCGTGAGCAAGCTTTGGAAAATGATGCAGCCTCAGTTAAAATCCCTTTCTGGCAAGAACTGCCATTCTGAACGAATGAATACCCTGTCCAACTTGCCAATAGTTTAAAGATCTTATTGATTTTAAGTTTGTGTGTGTGCACATGTGTGTACATATGTGAGCGTGTGCAAGTGAGCGCAGTGTCCCTGGACCTGGAAGAGGGTGCCAGGTCCTCTGCTGCTGGAGATATAAGTTGTTGTGAGCCACCTGATAATGGGTGCTGGGAACTGAATGCTGGCCCTCTGGAATAGCAGGAAGTGCTCTTAGAGGCTGAGCCATCTGTCCAGCTCCAGTTGCCAGCACTTTTGAATAATAATAATAATAATAATAATAATAAGTCAATCTGTGCTCTTCAGATGTCGGGGCAGTGAAAATACTGTGTCTGACACCATCACTGTGTGTTCATACAAATCTGCAGAGTGAAAAAGTGACCATAATGTAAACAGTAGAGACTGCATGAAGATAGTGCCTCCGTGTATCTCTGTCAGATGTAACAAGAATACACTTCTTAGGTGGGCACACTGATAATGAGGGAGGCTATGTGTATGTGTGTGTATGTGTGGCGTTGGGGTGGGGGGAGAGGAGGTAGTTGGGAAACATTTGTACTTCCTTTTGAATTTTTGTGAACCTAAAACTGCTGTAGGAAAAGTGTACACATATTTTAAGTGCTTTCTGTTCCTAGAAAGGGAATTATAAATTAACAGCCCCTACCTGGGCACGCCTTTGATTCTAGCACCTGGGAAGCAGAGGCAGGTGGATCTCTTAGTTTGAGGCCAGCCTGGTCTACAGAGTGAGTTTCACAGAGAGAAAGCTTGTCTAAAAACAAAACAAAACAAAACACACACACACACACACACACACACACACACACACACACACGAAACCAGAAAAACAAAACAAAACAAAACAGAACAGAACAAAACAAACAAAACCAGCCACAAAATGAACGACAATTTGTTTGAAGATCAACGCTGTACTCTGCAGCCTGGAAGAGGAGGCAGGGCTACCCAATGGTTAGGGCAAAGGTTTAGGAGTTATTATTGGTTTCACAAACCAGGGTGAGCACAGGGGCCTAACAGTTCTGCTGACCCGCTTCCGTGGGTCTGGGAGTCCGTTCTCATTGCCCTGGCAAGGTGGGACACAGGCAGGCAGTCTTCAGATATCGGTTCTCAGCACAACTCTGCTCGCTCCAAGGGCTCCTCCTCCAGGGTCGGCTTGTGTAATTTCCTGGAAAACAAGCACTTCCGTTGACTTGGCCTTTCTCTTTCAGCAGTTATCCTCTTGCTAGTTGGTATCATTCGCCGTGCTTTTCCTCCCATTCTGTGGCTGTGATGTTCCCGAAAGATGTATCATTTAGCATTTGAACCCAGTGGTGAGAGGCAGCGAGGAGTCACAACTGCTGAGTGAGGTATGGAAGTGCAGAATACTGCGCAGCTGTAATAACAACAGCAAATATTCAGGACTTCCCCTGCTGCAAACCCCAGCTCAGGCAGCCTTGGCTGTGATTCCTGCTGTGCCTCCATGCCCTACCCTGCCCCACCCAACCCCTGTGTTACTTGGGCATGTACCACCAAACTTGCCCCCAGAAGCATTTTTCCCCCCTCATGCTCTTTTCCTTCCTCTGAAACCCAGTTCCCCACCTCCATGGCAGGGCAGAAGTGCCAGGGAGTCATTCATCCTAGGGGCATCCCTCTGCCAGTGATTTCTGGGCATCGCCACATCAATTCCTCCAACACTAACCTCCTTGGTGAGATCTCTTGGGCACACACTTTACCCAGGGCACCATAATTTTGTAGTAGGGTTAACTCCAGCCATTCACAACGGCCATTTCCTTGACAACCTAGCCCCACCTTCTTACTGGCATCCTTTTGCCCACAGAGAGCCTGTTTGCCCTAAATCCTCATCTTAGAGTCTGCCTCTGAGGGAGTAATTGGGACAGATCCAGCAAGGCATGCTGGGAGGAAAGCGCATTGCATAGGCAAGCAGACTGTGGTGGTTTGAATATGCTTGGCCCATGGGAAGTGGCACTATTAGGAGGTGTGGCTTTGTTGGAGGAAGTGTGTCACTGTGTAGGCGGGCCTTGGAGGGCTCCTAGGACTCAAGCTTCTCCCAGTGAAGAAGAGAGACAATCTCCTCCTGCCTGCCTTTGGATCAAGATGTAGAACTCTCATATCCTTCACCAGCACCATGTCTGCCTGCACACTGCCATGCTTCCCATCATAATGGACTGAGCCACTGAAACTATAAACCAGCCCCAATGAAATGTCCTTTGTAAGAGTTGTCTTGGTCACGGTGTCTCTTCACAGCAGTAAACCCTAAGATATAGACACAAGGCAAGTTACCCTCAGGCTTGCTTTCTCGCATAATTGTTCCATACCAATTCTTATAAGAAAAACAAACAAACAACAACAACCCCCACCCCCAACCCAAACCAGAGGAGGTCAGAAGAATGCAAAAGTGCCTAGAGGACGAGTTTCTTAGCCTGATTAAATTGAGTAGAGCTTCTGTGAGCAAAGGAAGCCAATCATGACTCATGGATTGGGCTGTTCCGGGAACCAGAACATGTTCTGAGAACCCTAACCAATACAGGAGCTCTAGAAAAATGGAAGCAAGGCACTGAAAATGACTCAATTAGTTACAGCTTTGTGACTGAAGGGACTCTGTCGAGCATGGCTCTGGCAGGCCTCGGCCCTCTGCCCACTCCCTCTGCCTTGCTAAAAACCATTAGATTATATTTCTAAAGCTAGCCACCAAAATCTAGTACCTTATTTGGCCTCTTCCTCCTCCTGAGGTTGACTTCCAAGGTCCAGCTATCAAAGTATTGAAGTCCAGCAATCAAAAGCTCCCTTCAGCTCACCTAATTAACATGCCCAATTAAAATGGAATACTTCATTCCAACACAGAGTTTCCCCTTGTACCTTTATTAAACCACCATTTTCCTGTGTGCCACATGTCTCCTCTATCCAGAGATGGTCCTTTGTCCTTTCCTGAGACAAATGTCCCTCTTCCCTCTCCCTTGCTCCCTTCCCCTTCTCTCTCATCCCCTGCCTCTCGTCTTTGTCTTTTATTCTCTGCCCTTTGTCCCTCTGGAGCAAATTAATCTCCTGGATCCTGAGTCGTACTTTTCCTGTCAGCGACAGACCAGCCAACTGAAGCTGACAGCAGTGGGAGCTGCTCGTGGCTTCTAGGGACTGGTTGTGAGGCTCTTGGTAAACTCTGTAATGGTTTCAGCTGTTGGGCTCAGTAGAGGTACCCAGTTCAAATTCATGGTCTCTTGCACAGTGCTTTACCAGAATAGGAGGCATTCTGCTTCCAGGAAGGTGTCCAACGTGCTACAAAACAACAAAATAAGATAAGACATAAAACCAGTGAGCCCAAGGGTGGGGCCAAACAGCATTAAAAAATAAGTAGTCAATATAGTTGATATCACAGCAATATGGTACTGACCGGCTTAGAGCACATGGCTTTCCATGTGGCCCTCGAGGGGTCAGTGTGTACAGAGTTTCTGATGGAATCCCTCCAGCTCCTGAGTCCTGGCTCTGGGGCTGGCAGTGTCCACTGTCCTGTGCTGTTGCCCAGGTACAGGCTGTTTTGGTTTGTGCTGGGATCATTACAGTAGCTGCTGGTTTCCTGGTGGCTCTGGCTTCAGGCTCATTTCTCCCCCTTGTTCTTGCCAGAAAAAATTGTTTTGTTTTGTTTTTTAAATGCAAACCAAATTATGATTAAAATCTTTTAGTAGCAGTAATTCTCTAGACAAGGAATGTCCCAGAGAATTCATGCTTACAAGGTTTCCTTTTTTTTTTTTTTTAAATATTTTCTGCTTTAGTTTGTATTTTTTTTTTTCTGAATCCAAAGTCTGAACATTGGAATTACTTACACACTCCTATCTCTTGTAACAAGTGAAGCTCGTGTGTGTGAGTGAGTGTGTGTGTGTGTGTGCGTGTGAACAAGATCAGCAGAAGAGACTCCATTCTTGTAATCCTACCCATCCTTGGTACCAGGCACTACCACAGCAGCCATGCTGCTGTGTTCAGTGGAAAGTTTCATGGTTTATTTTAGTTTTTTTTTTTCCCTTTCTCTCTCCTTTCTTCCTTCTTTTCTTTTTCCTGAGATAAGATCTACTGTTTAACACTGGCTGGCCTGGAACTCCCTGTGTAGAAGAGGCTAGCCCCAAACTTAAAGAGATTTTGCCTGCCTGAGTGTTGGGATAAAGGAATAGGCTACCATACCTGGCTATTTTAACTTTTTCTTACTTCTAATCATATCTCTTAATGTGTATCTCCAGAATGGCTCAAGAGTCCTGCGTTGACGTGTAAAAAAAATGTTCTCGAAATTAACCTACAAGGTGACTTCACAGGAGCAGTTGGTTAGGTTATGACTCAACACTTTTAATAGAGAACTTTATGGTATCTCTAATGCTTCTAAAACCAGAGCTGTGACAAGTTGTTATGGCTCTGCTTTTCTGGGTGTGGAGACCCTGCCCACCCTCCCTGCCACATCTTTTTCCACCTCTGGGAAGAGCTGTGAATGAGGAAGTTGATTGCAATCTTTCTCCCTCTAACTCACCCTTTGGGAACAAGCATGACCTTTCACAAATAAACCCGCTGCTTCTTACTTTGTTCCTTCTTTTTCTTAACGTCAGAAACAAGCATACTAGTGTTAGGTCAGGGGAGCAGTTTTAGTCTGTTTTTGCTGCTGTAAAATGTAGTACAAAAATTCTGTTATAATAGGTGTGTGTGCTCTCCAAACACACCCACAGCACATGATAGTGTTGAAGGCACTGGTGCAGAAATCATACTCCTCCTATGTAAATAGCTGAGCTTCATGGAAGTGCTAATGTTGCTTATTAAGAAGAGAACGGTGTTTAAAAAGAAATGCTACTTGCACTGGAGACATGGCTCAGTGGTTAAGGGCACTTGTTGCTCTTGCTGAGGACTTGAGTTCAATTCTCAGAACCCACATGGCAGCTCACAACTCTTTGTAACTCTAGTTCCAGGGGATGGATACCCTCTTCTGACCTGTGTGGCCAAATACACTTTATCACATAAAAATAAAAATAACACATACATACATGTATTCAAGATTGTCTTACAAAGTAAAATTTGTAATATAATCTGTAATGAACTAATTTGAAACTATATCAAGTTCAAAGCTGTTTCTTTATTATAAACAATAGATAAATGGCATTAGGAATCTCAAATCTTCAAAGAGTGCCAGGAGCTTGGCAGTTACTTCTCTGTGGAAGGATTGTGGAAACATTTTTGACCCTTTAGTGTGACATGCCAACATAGCTGGAACCTAGCACAAAGCCTGTCCATTTAGCAATGCACTTTTAAATAAATCATTTCATTACCATGAGATGTTCTAACTGGCTGATTAGTTCTCCATTACTTCTATCAAACCTCGAATTCTTTGTCATGGAATTTTTACCTCATTTGCATCCTTTCAGCATAGTGCCTGGAGCAACAACAACAGAATGCCTCCCATAAATGTTTAAAAAACAATGATTCCCATCCCAGACCAGACTTAATTATAGTCACTACATTCTGTGTAAAATGTAATAAAGAGCAGACAATGCATTTTGGAAAAGGATAACCTTCTCATACAACTGAAATGAAAGTTGTTAATATTTAAAGGGGTACCCCTCAGATTACCACAGCTGTCTGCAGTCTGGCCGTAAGTGACCTGGATGGACAGCTGGCTGGATGTAGAGCCATCCACCTTGACCCAGAACCCAGCTGTGTCATCTTGCTGGGTTGGACTCGGTTGGTCTTTTGAGCATCCCCCCTCACTTCTGGTTGCCCTTGTGGAGGGCATTATTATTAGAATTAGTGACATTAAATCAGGAAAAGAAAATGGGGTCATGTTATAATTACCTAATTGCCTTAGGGTTTTATTGCTGTGAAGAGACACCATGATGACTTCAGTAATTGTAAGACAAACAGAGGTTTAGTCCATTATCATCATGGCACATTCAGGCAGACCTGGTGCTACAGAGTTCTACATTTGGAAAGGCAGGCAGCTGGATGAGACACTGAGACAGTAGGCCTGGCTTGAACTCTTAGGACCTCAAAGCCTGCCCCCAGTGACACACTTCCTCAAACAAGGTCATACCTCCTAGTGGTGCCACACCCTATGAACCTATGGGAGCCATTTCTTTTAAACCCCCATACTAATGCAGCAGCCTCAATGCCTCCTCACAAGGAAAGAGACCCTTGTGGTGATCTAGACACATATGCTAAAGGGCGTACTTATTTTAGCTTCAGAATAATTTTAAGAAAAGTAGCAGTCTGTTCTCTCAGTTTGGCTTGAGAATATAAGATATGACCCCTGAGAACCTTCTTCTTTGGGTAGCTCAGGACTGGTGGCTCCTTTGCACCCCCTCTTTGTGTCTAGGGATGGCAAAGCGTTTAACTGAGTACTCTGCAGACACACTCCAGATGTTTCAGGCCTGTTTGAGCAAAACCCAAGGCATGAGAAAATAAAAAGATGGGGTTTAAATGGACCTGTTTTTCGTTTTCTGATCAGAAGAGCTGCAGGAAGTCCTCCAGCGTCACCCTGATGTTCCTCTTGATGATGCGCATTAAGACAGGTCACCCCACATGCCTGCTGGAAGAGCTTAATTAGTTAACTCAGCCCCAGGTAATTTGGCTGAACACAATTGTACAAAACATAAGTTGGTCAATAGGAGAGCTTGGGTTAAAAACAAATGAATGTTCTCTTCAGTCTTTGCTTAGTGATTTGTGTCTCTGCTTAGTCATTTATTTATCATTTTGGCAGACGACCAGTACACTGAGTAGGCAAATTTTGTATCTCCAACATTTTAAAAACACAGTGAAAATTTCTCCCTTATTATTTTGAAATTTTAAGTTTGAAATTGATTTCCAGAAGGTTATTCCTGCTCTGTACTGTGTGTGTAATGATGAAAACCCAGAATTATCCTAAGTGCTTAGCTAAAGAGAATTATTGAAACAACCCCAGGCCCAACCACAGTATTGAAACATACTGTGTTTTAAAGGACTATGAGAATTTTCAGCTATCTGATCCCAAATTACTGTTTTGTTTTCTTTTAAAAATTTGAGTGAAGGTCTTACTGCCCTCAAAGTTGTAATCCTTCTAGCTCAGCCTCTTTAGTGGTACGATTTCAGGTATGCATCACCAATCTTTATATTTATGTATATAAATTATGTATATATTATGTATATATTATATAACTTATGTATACATAGAAATTATATATATATATAATTTAATAGTTTTTTGAGTGTTTCATACATGAACACTGTATGTTTATAACTCCTGCTTCTTTTTCTCCCTCTCGTCTCCTCTCAATTCATGATATCTTCTTTAATTATTATTGTTACATGTTGTTATGCTTTGAATACGCTTGGTCCAAGGAATGGTACTATTTGGAGGTGTGACATTGTTGGAGGTGGGCGTGGGCTTTAAGACCATACTCCTAGCTGTCTGGAATTGAGTCCTCCACTAGCAGCCTTCAGATGAAGATGTAGAACTCTCAGCTCCTCCTGCACCATGCCTGCCTGGATACTGCCATGCTTCCTTCCTTGATGACAGTGGACTGAACCTCTGAACCTGTAAGCCAGCCCCAATTAAATGTTGTCCTTTATAAGACTTGCCTTGGTCATGGTATCTGTTCACAGCAGTAAAACCTTAACTAAGACACATGTGTATACATGTGTGTGTATTTGTATGCACACATGTATAGAGCCTACCAAGTCCATTTAGCCTTGCTTGTACGTACATGTGTCCAGGGCTGATCACTTGGGACTGAACAACCTATGTGGACATTCATCCCTCGAGGAGGCTGGGTCTTCTCTCAGCAGCCATGGACCAGCTGTAGCTCTTCTAGGTGGGAACATACAGAGTTCCCCTCTCTCCACATGCATTGCAACTAGTAGTGTCACTGTGTCGGTCTTGTTCAGGCAATCATATTGTTGGGAGTTCATGGGTTCATTTTCTTCTGTCATGTCTAAGGGACGTGATAGGTATCCTGGGGCTCTGTCTCTTACACTCTTTCCAAATTCCTTCTTCCTTGATTTCCCCCAAGTCTTAGATTTAGGGGTTGTGTTGCAGATGTATAAGGTGACCCCACAGTCACATATTCTGTACATTTTGACTGTGGGACAGTGGACCATGCCAGGAAACACGGAAAGGTTGAGTGGGTGTGAGACCCTGGCACCCAGACACCCACCTGAGATGGCAGGTATCTCCATGTTGGTCGTGTAGATCAGGACAGAGTTCTCTGTGTTAATGCGCTATCTAGAGACCACGAGGGTTTAGCCAATAAGCTTCCCTTCCCAGACATTCCTTCCTGCAAAAGTATATTATCATCTCTGGTCCACCCGGGGAAGGTGGTATGCTCCTATTTTCCACAATGCACAACCAATAAACAGTTTGGAACCAAGGTCTGTCTCTTCAATCAAGATCTGCCATGGGGAGCATCGAGGAGGCCTTCCCTACAGAGCCACAGCCTAAGCATCTCGCAGAAGGCCCCTCTGTGCTCCCAGAAAACTGCCACTAAGCTAAGGACAATCTCAAATGAGCTAAACCAGAGTTCCCCATTCCTCTGCCCCAGGCTTGCCATCATCATCCACAGTCTACAGGCCCCCAACTCTGTTTCCAACTCCCCATGACCCAACAGTGCCTCGATGTCCAGGAGTTTGTGAGCCCCCAAGGCCCATGAACCCTTGACTGTTCATTCCCGACTCCTCTGTTTGGATTTCTCGTGGTAACAGGATGCCTAGGAGCTTGGGACACCCCACCACCCACCCACCCACTTCAGCCTCCCACATCCTAGGCCGTGTTTTCCCACCTCCAGTGTGGTGTACTGGTGCTTTGCTTGAGCCCAGCACCTAACAGCAGCAGTACAGGGTAAATGCAGTCAAGCTCTCCACGTTTCCTACCACTCCAGCGGTAGGGTGAAACTCAGACCCACATTTGACCAGTTGTGGGTCTCTGTTATAGTCTCCATCAAAGGAGCATCTTTGATAAGGCAAAAAGTTACTCTTATCTGTGAATATAAGGATAGGAGAAAACAGTTAAAACTTAAATTGGTTTAGGAAAATGGTGGTTGTGGTCTCTTCTCTTGTGTTTATGATCTCTCCAGCCATTGGGAGTTGGCTAGGTTTATAGCAGCAGACGCGAACTCCTTCTCCCCTGTCGACAGTCCAGCTATGTCAGAATATTCAGGGCCTGCAGAGGTAGGGTTGCTGGGCTCTAGTGGAGACATATCGTCCTGGCTGTTATTGATTGTGGCATTTAAGCGAGAGGAAAGTGAAGATTGTTGTTGTAGATACGGATTTCTAGTCTTGTCTTTTTTGGGTGGGTGTTTTGTTCCTTGGTTTCTGTTTCCTTTCTGGTTCTTAGGCTAGTGTGGTGACTATGCGTTGCCTGGTAGGAAATTCTTCTGTGGTCCTGGTCCTGATGGGTGTGACCACTGGAGGTTCCAGGTAAAATGTGTTTCTATTTCCCTGGCAGGAATGGCCTGCATAGCATTATAGATCTTTCATGTTCCAGTCAGATTCTGGGGCCTTCCATCTCTTGTCTTACTTCAGGAGACTTTTTTTTTTTTTTTCTTGAAGACTTCAGTCAATTTTAGAAGGGTATAACCCCACAGCATTGGCTTGTCCCCTTTGTAAGCTCCCTCTGTCTGCTTGCTCTGGGTGATCCTGCTAATGGAGTCAAACCTTTGCTGTGAGATCTCTGATGTGTCTCAGCACTACGAAATGTGTAGGTTCATGCCCTATGTGTGATCCCTGCAACCACCACAGGAGTATGCAGATGTGTCTTTAATTTCTTCCAGAGGGTGATGCCCCGAGATACTGTCTCTGGTACCCCTTGGAATGCTAGCCTTTGAGATAGAGCAGTCAGCTATACTTGACATCTTTCCTTTTCTGCCTCACTCTGCTCTTCCCATACTCCTTCATCCTGGGGATTGTATTCCGTAATAAAGAGCAGCACACAAGCCTTTTGCCTCAGGCTCTGCTCCTGGGAAGCTCAGGCTGAGACAGGTATGAAACCTGCCTCTCATTTACCAAGTATGAAACTGCGGGTTCTGTGTCAAATTTGCCTCTCAAATCAGCTTGAATGTCACATTGTGCTGAAGACCCAGCAGCTGGAGCAGGTGGTGGGTGCTTGCTTACCTGCTTCACATCTACAAGAACTTCCTTGTGTGTGGCGAGAAGGTAGACTTAGAGATGTTTAGGCCCTGTCTCAATGTGAGAGTCGGGGCTATGATTCCGGGATCCTTCCCAGGTGGAGGACGGAAGACTGCTTCTGCAAAGGGAATTAGGTTAAAATGATGGTAATTGGCAAAAACAGGCATTGTTGCTATAGTCACTGCTGAAATAAAAACTGATCCTTACATACTTCTCCAATAGAGGGAGATGAATTATCTATTAAGGGCTAAATTAAAAGGAAATGATCATGGGCTATGAGACAGCTCAGTGGGTGACTGCATTTGCCCCCCCAAGTCTGATGTGATGAGCAGCCGTGAGTTCAAACACTAGAATCTAGGTGGAAGGAGAGGACAGACTCTCAGGGATTGTCTCTGGCCTCTATACGTGCACGGTGGCACACACAGACACACACAGACACACACACACACACATACACACACAGAGGCAATAATAACACTTAAGAAATAGACTATAACTTGTAAAAGAGAGAAACCCATTGCAGCTGTGTGATACTTGTCAGTATAACAAGAATGTACTATTATTGACTAAAATCCCCAAACTGTTTGACTACCATGGCAAAGCTGGACACAGTACAGTTGCTATGATTTTGAACCTTTAGTCTTTCCAGAACTCACATGAGGGCTAGTGAGATGGCTCACTGGATGAAAGTGCCTGCTGCCAAGCCTGAAAAGCCGAGTTCGATCCCTGTGACTTACATGGCAAAAAGAAAGAAGTGACTCCTGCAGTTTGTCCTGTTACCTCTACACACATCATGCTCCTGCAGCATGCGAGAGCACACGCGCGCACACACACACAGAGGCACACACACATACAGGCACACACACATACACACACACACAGGCACACACACACATACACACACACAGGCATACACATACATACACACACACAGAGAGGCATACACATACACACACACAGGCACACAGGCACACACACATGCACACACATACAGGCACTCACACACACAGGCACACACATAGGCACACACACACATACACACACACGGAGGCACACACACACATACACACACACGGAGGCGCACACACACACATACACACACACGGAGGCACACACACACATACACACACACACACAGAGGCACACAGGCACACACACATACACACACACAGGCACACACACACAGGCACACACGCACACACGCACACAGACACACACATACACACACACAGGCACAGAGGCACACACACATACACACACACAGGCACACACACACACACACACAGGTACACACACACAGGCACACATACACACATGTACATACATAAAAATGTAAAAACCAAATCAAACAAACAAACAAAAAAAAAATCACCAAACTTCACATGAAGTTCAGGGCTATGTCCTTTAAGAAGTGATTGAGGGCTCAGCCCTGCAGGTAGGGTTGGAATCGTAAGAGGTGGATAGGGACTTCTTTTGGCTCTCATTTTCTCACAATGGCAGAGATTAAGGCCCTTGACAGCAACCGAATAGTTGATCTTAGACTTTCAATCCAGAGAACCATGAACCATTGCATTTCTGTTGATTCTAAGTTCTCCCCATCTCAGACGGTTTGTCATAATAACACAGAGTGAACGAGCACGAAAGTTTATCAAAGGACTGGGCTGCTGAGTGTCTCCTGTCCCACGAGCTCCGTCTGCAGTCACACAGTTATTCATCCTATGTGACTTGGAAGCAAAAGCATCTGTCCCAAGCTCTTCCTTTGTCTATTTCTGTACTCGACCCATGGACCGTTTGCAACAGAACCAAAGAAAACCCAGTAGAAATAAGATAAAGCTGAACCTGGTTTGCCCAGAATGTTTGTGGGAGAGAATGGTCAGTCTCCTGTCAGTGGCAACGTTAATGAATGCCGTTGCTTCCTTAAGAAACACCCAGGGCCCTGGTGCTGGCTGTGGAGGTGTTTTGCATCATTTGAAGAGTTGTTGATCAAGAAGTCAGGGCCTTTGAGGCACACAGAGTCCAGGGAGCTCTCGGAGACTTGCTTCTGCATAGGCAGGTATGGAGGGAGACATTTCCAGTTTAGGGTTCTGACTTCTTGTCACAGGATACACCAAGGCTGTAAAATGATGTCAGAGAACAGACTCTCCAAAGGCCTATGGGACTCAACTGCAGCTACTGCCTGGAGCACTGGAACAGGGCATCTGGAGGAAGACGATGTGCAGCCGGAGACTCCAGTAGGCAGTGGAGGAGGAAGCTGCCTGGGTCCTTTACTCTTGCAGGGTAGTCCACTCTGATAAGCAGCTGATTTAATTGGATCTTACAAAATGTCCTAGTCCTCCTTAGGCCGGTAGAGGCTGGCCCTTCTGAGGTTCACATTCCAGCAGGTGAGAACATAGCAGTAAGCATGGGAATGGGAGAAGCAGCCAACAGGCTGCTTCACAACTTTCTAGGGCTTGCCCTAGCCTAGAGGTCCCAGGGCTTGGGGGGCAGAAAGAACCACACAGAGTGCTCCTGACTAGTCCTGTTCCCACAGCCCAGGCCTACAGCCCACGTGCTATGGAGGGACAGGACTATGCAGAGGAGCTCAGAGGAGGGGGAAAGGTTAACACAGACTCCAGGGTGTGAGAACAGAGAGGGAATTGGGAGGGAGGGGGTTGCTAAACCAGAGCGTTTTCTCTAGCAACATCCATCCACTCATGAAAAACATAGGGCAATACAGATTCTCAATTTGCAGGTGGCAGAAGCCAAAACTGGTTCCTAAACTGTCCTCATTGCTGGTTCCTAGGGGACTCCAGGTTCTTTCTTCTTGCCTCGGACTCTTGCCTCTCTGTCACACTGTGGCACCAGGGATTCCCAGGGCACCTTTGTCTGCTCTTTAATCCCTGCCCCCTATCTTGAAAGTGAACCCCAAGAAGCTGTTGCCTCCATTCCATCTTTGCCGACTCCCTGCAGTCCATTTTTATTCTTGCTTCTGGAATTTTCTGTATGGCTGTTCTCATTACTGTGGTGTCACTGACACACCTGAAACCTTGGCTTCACAGTCCTGAACACTTCTCTCTTTAGTTCCATTCTAATGTAGCCGTTAAGTTCAGGATGCTCCCCCCCTCCGGTCTCTTTCCCATTATTCCTGTGTCTGTCACCCCACAGAGTCATTTGCTGTGTTTGTTTTATGCTTAGTGAGTTAGGAACCTGGGTGACTTATAAACGGAAGGCCTTTCATTTGTCTCATAGTTCTGGAGGCTGGCAGGTCACGCTCAATGGGCTATTCTATGGGAGAATCTCTCTCTCTCTCTCTGACTTGTTTTATTATTTTTAATTAATTGGATCCCCTGGTGATGGAATTACACATGGGTTGTGAGCCACTAGATGGGGGTTCTAGGAATTAAATTTTGTCCCCTGGAGTAGCAGAAAATCCTCCTAATGGTTGAGCCATCTCTTCATCCCAGGAAAAACCTTCTTGTTGCAACATAACACAATGGAAATCAGAGGGGAGGGGGAGACAACTGAGATGGAGCTAGAGGAAGAAAAAGACGACAATAGGGGAGAAGGGAAGGACAGAATAAGAGAAAGGAGTGTCTTAGTCAGGGTTTCTGTTCCTGCACAAACATCATGACCAAGAAGCAAGTTGGGGAGGAAAGGGTTTATTCGGCTTACACTTCCATACTGCTGTTCATCACCAAGGAAGTCAGGACTGGAACTCAAGCAGGTCAGGAAGCAGGAGCTGACGCAGAGGCCATGGAGGGATGTTCTTTACTGGCTTGCCTTCCCTGGCTTGCTCAGCTTGCTCTCTTATAGAACCAAGACTACCAGCCCAGAGATGGCACCACCCACAAGGAGCCTTTCCCCTTTGATCACTAATTGAGAAAATGCCTTACAGCTGGATCTCGTGGAGGCATTTCCTCAACTGAAGCTCCTTTCTCTGTGATAACTCCAGCTGTGTCAAGTTGACACATAAAACCAGCCAGTACAGGAGGAAGAGAGAGGGAGAGAAACTAACTTGGCCTGTTATATTATAGCCAACATCAATGCACCCATCACTCATGACCTAAGTAAGCACCATGAGGCCACACTTAGGACTAAAACTGGAAATGCCCTGGGGATGCCCTGTGAATGTCCTGAAAATGCACTGGGAATGCAGTGGGAATGCACTGGAAATGCACTGGGAATGTTCTGGGAATGCACTGGGAATGCAGTGGGAATGCACTGGGAATGCACTGGGAATGCACTGGAAATGCACTGGGAATGTCCTGGGAATATCCTGGGAATGCACTGGTTTGACCTGAGAACGCTCTGGGAATGGGATTTTTAGCACCTGCTTTTTGGGTACATTCAGACCACAGGCATTAAATTATACAGAGCTGCAGAGTCACAGAGCCACCCTGAACAGGGATGATCTCATTTCCTAGGGTGATAAATTTTGAGTTCCATTTTTCTGACTGATTCTGTTGTTTTACAAAGGCAGAAGTTGGCATGTAGAAAGCCACCAGCAATTCTATCCAGTTGCAATGTGAGTGATTTCTGTCCAGCAGAGAAGAACGTTAACTCAAGGGCATCATTAATGTAAGGTGTTTTCACAGAGTTCCTGGAGTCAGTAGAAGAAAGACGAAAATCTATGTCATTGTAGGACTTATTTATTTTATGTGCACTCCATGTGTGCAGTGTCTGCAGAGGCCTGAAAAGAGTGTGGGGTCGCTTGGGACTGAAGTTATAGGTAGTTGTGAGTTGCCATGTGGGTGCTGGGACTCGAACCCAGGTCCTCTGCAATAGCAACCAGCGCTCTTGATTGAGGAACAAACTCTGCAGTCCCCAAATCCTTGCTGTCTGGACAAGGATGTTTTGCTTCTAGCTTCATTGTGTTCTGCTTTCCAAAGAAACCACTGTAGTTGTGTGTTTCGTGTCTGTAACAGTTCCTTGTCTTGTTGCCATGGTAAATCATGGTGGCTGGAGCTTGAGGCCACTGGTCACTTTGCATCTATGGTGAGGAAGCAGAGGGAGATGAATGCTGGTATTCAGCTAGCTTTGTATGTACTCCAGGACCCCAGCCTATGGAATAGTGATTCCCACAGCCAGGGTAGGTCTTTCCACCTCAAATCTTTCACAGGTGTATCAGAAGTTTGTGATCAGAGATCCCGCCAAGCTGGTTATCACTATTAATAATCGATATTAACACCTGCCGTGAACTTACCACTGCATCTGCTAGCTACTTTTAACACCTGCCGTGAACTTACCACTGCATCTGCTAGCTACTTCTTCTGAGATGCTCCTGCTCAGGCCAGGGTTGATGCTGGTCAAAGCAGCAAGAACCCTTGTTAGGGTTCTGGCCACCAAGTCCCAAATTTCCTGCCTGGGATTTTATTTCCCAGGTTTCTTTCCCCTGCCCTCTCTCTCAAGTCTCCTAACTGTGACCCGTAGAAACTCAGACAGACAGAAGAATCTTGGGATTTGTGGATCACTGCAGTTGCTCCGCGGATGTTAAACAGCTGTAAGTCTGTCTGAGAAGCTGGTTTAAAGGCTATAGATGGGGTTGTCACTCCTTGGCTAGACCATCAGCTCCACTATTGAGTGAGTAATGAAATCCACACCTCGGACCCCTCCCCTTATCCTACTCTCTCAGGCTTCTGGCAATACCAGGTACTCAGCACACACTTCCAGGGGCCAAGCACCAAGGTTCTGCCAAATTACTTACATTTGCTTCTCACAGGGAACAATGAACCCTACCTGACTGACTCCATGATGAAGGTGGCCATACATAAGCCGCACCTGTTTCTCCTAACCTACCTGCCTAACATGGGCTTGCTTGTGTAGAGTTCTGCTTTTGATCTTTTCCAGGGACAGCACATTGTGTCACCCACCCGGCAAACCCTTACACAGCTATACCTCCCATGCATCCTGGTGGAGGATGGTTGAAGTAGGGGTGACCTCTGCCCTCAAGGAGGTGCCAGAGCCTCAGAAGACTCTCAAAGCCTTCCACTAAGAGGCACCATTGGAGGGAGGCTGTGTCTGACGACAGAAGTTGGGGTTAGGAGGGGTGGGGCTGCTGGAAGGTGGTGGGATGGGTAGAAGTGTTAGCTGATTTCTTTTTTAATATTTTTATAGGTATAGGAGTTTTGCCTGCATGTATGTTTGTGCACTACATGGTTGCCTAGTGCCCATAATGGTCAGCAGTGAGTATTAGATCCTCCAGGACTGGAGTTACAGATAGTCGTGAGCCACACCCCTATGTGTGCTAGGCTCAGACTGCATCCTCTGGAAGAATAGCCAGTGTTCTTAAGTGCTGAGCCATCTCTCAGCCCCATGCTTTCTATTTTCTTCCTCAGATCTTTGATCAAGACCTTGACCTCACTGGAGTTGCCCTTCTCCTGGCAAATGCTCTCTTCAACTTTTAGACACACTTCTGCGACTCTAGTTCATTCTACGTTTTCTATCTTATTACTATTATGATTGTTGCAGTGCTAGGGATGGAATCCACTGCCTTGGGGATCCCAGGCAAGTGCCCTACCGCTTAGACTCCATCCCAAGGCCTTCAGTAAGCCCTTCTCTTTATTATTTTGGTTTGGTTGTTAAGCACAGTGTGAAAGAGTGAGAAAGCAGGAGGAGGGGGCAGGTGGGATTTTTACATCCAACACTGCCTCTTGGCTTAGGAAAATGGCCCTATGTCTCTGTTTTGCTTGCACACACATGGTCCAAGTCAGCCAGGATAGTACAGCCTCTTCGTTCTGAGAAACTCTATGTCCCCATTGCAGTTTTTGCCTTTCATGTCAGTTGGTGATGATGAAGGGAGTTGACCCTTCTTGCCTCCCCTTCAGTTATAATTCAATACCTCATAATTCATCCAGAGGTAGGAGCTGAGGCACATTGAGCGAGGTCCACACCTTCCAATAAAGAGCCCACACTCAGTGCCTCCCTCCCTTTTATAGCCCACTTTTCTCTTGTCCCATCTTAGCCCTGCCTGCCCCACCCTCAAGACACAGACAGCATTACTTATAGAGAAACTTAATCCCCACTACAATCTCCCTCCATTAACGCTGCTCTGATCTTCGCTCAGACAACTTCTATCCTGCCCCTTCCCCCATTAGGCCTAACTTTTCTAAATTACCTATCAAAAGAAATTGGTGTATTTAAGTTGTAAGCAAATTGATGTCTGACCAACACCACCAAATAAACAAAACGCAAAACAAAAACAAGCAAAACCAAAACCAAATCCAACATTTCTCATCCACTAACATAATCAAGTTTTTATTTTTTTTCTTTATGATTTTGCCAAGCTACTTTGGGATTTAAAGACATGATAATAATTTCTAGGATGCCTGAGTAAGCTGTCTTTGGATTTTAGAAATTAAAAGGGTTTTCCATTTCAGTTCTTGTTAGAGCTGGTTCCAAAGTGGGCAGTTTGGTCTGCTTTTGGAAGTCCCATGGAAAGGGGCAGAGAAACGTACAAGGGGCAAAGATTTGGGGGCTTCCTCAGCCATTACATCAACAAACCTCGAAGGGGTTTGAGGAGGAGAAATGACTCAGGCTATTAGAGATCTGAAACATAAAGGCTGTAAGATCCCCAATAAGATAAGCTCATCTGAATGTGACAGAGTAAAAGAAGACCTTGAGCTGTTCTTTCTAGCGCTAGTTACTTTTAGAAAGGACTCTGTCGGTCTAGTCATCCGCAGGGATCTGTGGGGCTCCGCTCTGGACAGAATGGCGAGAGTTTTGAGGCTCTCCAAGGCCGAATGGGAGCCTGAGTGAGGCGGGCTGCTGGGCCTCTTTGGTGGCAGATGGTGGGACACACAGGGCGGCTGTCCCAGAGTTGGTGGCCGGCAAAGGCAGATGAGGCACGGTGGGCTAGTGGAACACAGTGGGTGGCTAGTAGCCAAGGTGGAGGGCCACTGAGTGGGAAATGACCGTGATAGGCTTAACCAGCTTCTATCTACAAAAGCTTCAGGAGAGGATTCTCTTCCCCAAGGTGTTACAGCTGTATAAGATGGATGCTCTCAGACGGTCTTTGATGGAATAACTTGTGCACTTTATTCCTTGTGGAGAGGGTCTTATATACATTTTAGGGTGGGTTGGGGTCTAAAAGCGAATGCTTTCTATTGGCTTGGTCTGAGATGGGGTGCTATGGTCATGTGTTCTAGGACAGGAACCTGGTTGAGAATAGACTAAACGCCTACTGTCCTCAGATATGAGAACCACCATGGTTTCTGAATTCTCTCAACCTTACCACGTTTTTCTGTCTGGTGGCACGGTCCACTGCCCCCCAGGACTTCGACCACTGGCCTCTTAAAGAGGCAGCATCTCTCTTTAGCCCTAGGAGAGGATGGTTCCCAAAGGGTGGGATTTAATTATTTCTCCCCTCCCTCCTACTCCCCGTCCAAACAAGAGAAATGATACACCTTTCTAGTGATTAGAAATGACTTTTATTTTTTAATTTTAGAAATTGGAAGTTTCAATTGGAATGATTAAAGCACAGGATGGGGCTCTCAGGGCTCCATTCCATCCTGAGGATTTCTGTGTCGATAATGACTAGTGGGGGAGGGGAAGGCATTTTCTTCGGTGGTGTAGCATGCTCCTGTGAGCAACTGCCACCCACACTCCTGTAAAGAACCTGAGTTTAAAAAAAAAAAAAAAAAAAAAAAAGAGAGACACGAATAAAGGTTTAGAATGTTGATGTGGTAACTGTGCTCTGATGCCCTCCTGCAGTGACCCTGCAGGGGAAGACCTATGTCCTACTGGGCCTCAGGCCTTCAAACCTTATGTTTCTATTCAGGAAATGATGTCACACCTCTGTTATGGTTTGAATGTAAACTGTCTCATGTTTGAATATTGGTCTCCAGTTGGTGGTGCCCTTTGGGAAGGCTGTGGAACCTGTAGGAGGCAGAGCCTTATGGAGGAAAAGGGCCTTTAGGGGTGGGCCTTGAGGTCTTATAGCACAGCTCTACTTCCTGTTTGCTGCCTCCTGAGTGCAGATGCAGTTGACCAGCCTGCTTCCTGCTAACAATAGCACCCCTTTTCCTGCCTACATGCACTTCCTGCCTGCTGCCATGTTTTCCTTGGCTGTAATGAACTGTGCCTTCCTGGAATCATAAGCCAAAACAAGTCTGTTCTCTTATAAGTGGCTTTTGTCATGGTGTTTTCACAGTGATGGAAAGGTAACTAACGCAGTCCCCACTGTAGGATCAAAGGTCTGAGCCTACTTCTGGGTTTACAAACCTACCCAAACCCACCAATCACTAAGCTCAAAATCTCACCAATCCCTGTTCTTGTTTTGAAATCCCACCAATCCCCACCCTGTAAATCCCTACTCCGCAAAGTTCCTCCCCCAAGAAACCAGATATAAACCTTGTTTCCTGCTCAATTCCCTGCTGCTTTTCGCCAGAGCAGAGGCAGCCGTGTGTGTGTGTGTGTGTGTGTGTGTGTGTGTGTGTGTGTGTGTGTCTGTCTGTGTCTTAAGTACATCTTTTGGGTAAGGTGTATTGTGCAGTGTGACTTCGTGGAAATCCTTAGCTCCCAACTGTCAGCACTGGGGAATCCTTCCCTCTCTGAACGATAATACTTCCTCTGGGGGAAGCCTTTTCCCTCAGAGCTGTAACACGGTACCGTCTGCCACTAGAAGATATAAATCCATTGAGGATAATGGCTTTGTCTGAGTCACGGCAGCGGCAGCATTGCATATTACTGTGTGCATCACACAGTGGCAATCAGTTTACAATGATTAAGTGAATAAATACATAACTGAGTTGTGTTGCAATAATAAATGATTCACATGAGTGGCTAATGATGTGTCTGAGCTCTTTCCATTGAGTATTCTATGTACCCACACTGTATTGATATACTCAGAGCAGACAGTTCATTTAAACATCATAGATAAAGCATCCAACATGTCTCCTGCATGTGGAGTTTAGAGTCTGGAAGGAAACGCAGGCAAAGCACAAATCATTTCAGTGTACTGTATGTTTGAAAGGTACATTTAAATTTTTATTTCTTTGTTTCTTTCTTTTTTTTCTTTTTTCTTTTTCTTTTTCTGGAAAGTAAATTGGGTATTATACTTGAACACTACTCAGCAGAGCTTGACAGGTTTTGGAAGGGAACCCGGAACTTTCCAAAGAGTACATCAATTAGCTGTAGTTTTCCCTGCAAATATGAGATCCCTGACTGTGGAAATGTAGCTATGGTGGGAGTTATTTCTCCTCATATAACAAGCGGACTGAGGCCGTGTAAGGATAGCCCCAGGATGCTGTCAGTGTTTCGAGATCTTTTTTACCCTCTGTTCTGCCATCCCAGGTATCATGGCTATAACGAAGTTCTTTTTCATTGGGCCCCCATATTTTTTTTCTTATTAAGAAGGAAGTAATAAAGAGGGAAATAAAAATCCTCCTGAAATCACAGTGGGATGCTTTCTAAGTGCTGTATATTGGAGCTAGGGAGATGGCTCAGTGGGTAAGAGCACTTTTTTTTTTCTCTTGCAGAGAACCTGGGTTCAGTTTCCAGTACCACATGGCAGCTCACAACTAACTGCCTGTAACTTCGGTTCCAGGGGCTCTGACACCCTCTTCGGTGCTGGCTCTCTGCCAGAAGGTCCGGGCTGAGAGGCATGAACCCGGTCCAGCCGAGTCTCTCCCGGGCTGAAGCGAGATGGTGAATGTCGCGGCTCGGATCTCCTGCCATCCGGAGAATAACCGAGGGGAGCTAGGAGTCTGTGGAAGCAGGAACTTGTCTAATTGTATCAATCCTTTTGTTTATAAAGGGCTGAGAGAGGAGGTGGGGTTTATTTATTTTTTTCTTTTTGCTGAGTTGAGATGACATAGGGGGAGGGGAAAGGTGAGGAAGGATATCAGGTGACTGATAGAGCCAACAAAGTTATTCTATGTCAGCAGTAGCTAGGCAAAGGCAGGCTTACACAGGTCATACTTCAGTATGTAAGTGACTGAGATGGTTTTCAAATCTGGAGCTAGGCTCGGGTTTGTCCTCAAGGCCCAAATCAGGGCCAAATAGGGCCCAACACTTCTGGCTTCATATATGACGTTGGGTCTCTGAAGAAACACGGGGCAAGTCTCAGTGCCTGAAGCTTCTCCCAGAAGTTCCAGCATTCCGCAGTAGCTTGTGGCTCCTCCTAACTCTCCCAGCATCCCTCAGTACCTGTGGCTCCTCCCAGTACTTCTTACTCTGCCCCCAATCCTAAACCTCTCTCTTCCAGGCAGGGGCGGGGCTTCCACTTCCCTTCCCCTCATCTGATCCCCATGTAACCCAGCTATTTTAGCTATACAGCCTTCTTGGCCCCAGGTTGCCTCTCTTGGTTGGTGGCTCCTCTCTTGTGCTCCCTCCTCTCTCTCCTCATGGTCTGGTTTAGTCTGCTGGCCATGTTCAGCCTGGACTCTTGCCTGCTTTCTCCCTATGTCTACACTACAAATCTCTTCCATACTTTAGGAGTACCCACAATGCCCTCCTTTCATTCCACATTTTCATTCACATGGGTATCAGGAGCACACGTGGCACACATGCAAGCAAGCAACCAAACACTCATACACACAAAAATAAATAGATTTAAGAAACATTAAATGCCATATACTTACCATTCCATGCAGGGAGGCTGGGGATAAACACCTTCCCTATTTATTTAGTTTGTGTGAGCATCGTATGCATGCACATGCCATGGTGTACAGGTAGAGGTCAGAGGTCAACTTGAAGGAACTCTCACACTTTACAGTCACCCATTCCCTATAGGTCTCTTACAGGAGGGGTGGCTTGACTCAAGAGAGGAGATAGATGGTGGAGGAAACTTGAAGAATAGGTTTCTGTCCTCCTTGTAGGGACATATAGTCTATGGTGAGGACAGAAAGGCTTAAGAGGACCATTTAAGTTGCTTAGAGGGTCATTTAAGTTGTTTTAGCATATCTTCTCCACCAGCCTCTGGAGAACTAAAAAGATGCTTCCCTAAGGTTATTCCAGAGAATTGCTGTCTTGATGAAAATCACAGCCACAGCACAGTACTTGCATGAATTAACTCCTGCAAAGGAAAACCAAGCCAAGAGTTTTGGGTGTAGAGTGTCTCTTTAAAAAATTACCTTAAAAGACTTAATTATTTTATGTGTATAAGTGTTTTCCTTGCACTGTGTATGTGTATGCACACCTATTTTTCACGAAGTTACAGATGGTTGTGAGCCACGACATGTGTGCTGGAAACTGAACCCCGGCCCTTGATGTGAACCAGTGATCCTAACCACTGAACCATCTCTCCAGTCCATATGACCTCACAGCCATCATCACTGCCATCTCATGTACACTGGAGACTGAATGTCTCCTGGCTCTAGAGTAGTGATTCTCGAGAGTAGTGGTTCTTTAGCACAGTTCTTCATGCTGTGGTGACCCCAACCATAAAATCATTTTCATTGCTACTTCATAACTGTAATTTTACTATTACTATGAATCATAATGTAAATATCTGACATGCAACCCCCGTGAAAAGACCATTGAACCCCCGAAGGGGCTGAGACCCAAAGGCTGAGAATCATTGCTCTAGAGGGTAGAAAACTGGAAACGGGAGGAAGATCTGGAAAAGTCTCATGATGGAAACTGTCCCTTACATAGGATATCCATACTCGTCAGAGAGGGACTGGTAGACTGGGTCCCTGGGTAGTAATCTTAAGGGTATAGTGTGCAGGAAAGGAAGATCGCAGAAGGGCATTCAAAGGTTTGTAGGGTGTAGTTTTGTAGGGTGTCTGCTCAGAGCAAAGATTTTGTCAGTCTGATTCACTGTGGGACATTTAAGTGCTATGTGACAGGCAAAGCCAGCACAGAGCATTGTTGTGAAAGGTACAATTGTCACTGTACACTTTGGTCTTCTGTTATGGCCCTGAGATAATTTTCTGTGTGGACACACAATAGGGAGTGGAGAAGAAGAAGAAGGAGAAGGAGAAGGAGGAAGAGGAGGAGGAGGAGGAGGAGAAGGAGAAGGAGGAGGAGAAGGAGAAGGAGGAGAGGAGGAAGAGGAGGAAGAGAAGAAGGAGGAGGAAGAGAAGGAGGAGAAGAAGAGGTAGTCTTGGCAGACATCTTTGATGGGCATACAAATTTCTTCTAGTGTACCCTGAATGCTCCTTGGTCCTGTTGATTACGGGGCTGCCTGCAGACTATATCTGGGGTGTTTTATAATCAACACCATGCATTTTTCCCAAACCCTTGTGGGTGTTTCCCCTGCTGTAACTTAGCCTTCTAGAAAGGCTGTAGCTGCAACCCACACACCACATGAGTCACAATGAAATTTGATTCACAGCTAGTGGAACTTTCAAGAGTCAATCATCCTTAGTGAAAAAGATTGGGCAGAGGTGCAATTAAGGAAGATTCAGTTCAGCTTGGAATCAAAGCAGTAAAATATGTTTTAAACACAAAAGTTCCCACTCTTTATGTGTACATCTATCTGGGTGTTTGAGACACTATTGTGCCGGGACTCCTGGTCAAATAGGATGTATGAAAATGGGCTCCTGAGTCAGAGGGTGAGTTAGTTCACCTATGCTTGAGGTTCTGGGGCAGGCTACTTTCCTAGTTCTGGAGAGTAAAACTTTCCAGTTTGTTAGAACTTGCCAACGAGTCCTTCGTACTTTTAAAATGTTTATTATTTTTAATGTCCCAGTTTGCTTTTTGTTGCTCTAACAAATGCTATGACCTCAAGCATGTTCGGGAATGAAAGGGTTTATTCCATGTTACACTCCTAAGCACCAGCCCATCACTGAGGGAAGTCAGGGAAAACTCAAGGCAGGAGCAGAGACTGCAGAGGAACATGCTCACTTGGCCTGCCCTCTGACTTTTTCAGCTTTATAGCTTTTTTCTATAGGCCAGTTGCATGCATAAGGATGATGTTACTCACGATGGACTGGACCCTCCAAAATTGATTGTTAATTAAAGCAGTGCCTCACAGATATTCCTACAGGCCAATCTGATCCAGGCAATGCCTCAATTGAGACTCCAACTTCCCAGGTGACTCCAGGTTGTGTCAAATTAACAATAAATTAATCAGCATAACATGTGTGTGCCTGGGTGTTTATAAGTGCACCATGTGTGTGTGTGCCTGGGTGTGTGTATGTGCACCGTGTGTGGGCAGGCACCCAAAAAACTGAATCCAAGTTCTTTGTAAAAATGGAACCTGTTATTAGTTGTTGAGCCATCTCTCCAGCCCTATCCACTCTTTGTTTTCTGTGGTTGTTTATTGGAGTCAACAGAATGTCATGGCTTGTGAATCCCTTGCCTTGATTTCCAGTGGGTGAATGAATCGGTCCTTGTTCTAGTGAGTATTGATATAAAACAAATACAGGGCTAGAATTTCAGGAAGTGGAGGGCTGGGCAGGTTTCAGTAGGCATCTGTCCTGTTCTTGAATCTGTGAGTCTGTGGGGGCTATAGTCATTAAAGGTCAGAACGACTGGATATTTAACATAGCTTACTCATGATCGTCAGGTGATGTGGGATGTTGACAACAGTGTCTGTGTGACCTTAGAGCAGCTCAGCCTTAGAGCCATCAGATTCCTTACTCGGCAACTGGCTTTTCCCTAACTAAAGGTCCCACCAGGACAAGCTTATGTTGCTACGCTCTCTGGTGGAGTCAACTGGACAAGCCGAGAGGCTTAAAAGTCACTCATGAGGCAAAAGAGTTTCAAGGAAGCTCTCCTCCTGGAGTCTAGCGTTCCGTACCCATACAGTAATTTTTCATTCCCGTGTTCCATTCCCGAGTTAGTCTAGTGTATGGATCCACGTGCTTTCTTTCAATATTTTCCTATCATAAGTGCCTTTTAAGATTGAATTCTGACATAGCTAAAGCCTTCCGCCAGTGTTTCAACAGTCCTAGTTCGTCCTTAGCAAGACCTTGGGCTTGGAATTCAGTACTGCCCCTGGTGTTACACTATCTCTTTGAGTAAAAGTTAGGTCACTGCCCTTCACAGGAATCTACCATCACCTAGGAAGAAAGAAGTTTCTGACCGTAGGGGAAACCAGAATAGATGCTTAGAATTATAGCTGAGTTACACCTATTTACAGGAATTTACAATTGTTTAGGAAGCAGATCGGGCTGTGGTTTTAGAGTTTTGCATTATTCACGAGATGGTTAGCTAGAACGGAACTCCCTAGTTAGAACCATGACTTGGGTGTGAAAGCCCTTGCCCTAGGAGTGAAAAGTTCTCACACCTGGCTTCTAAGACTATAGCTGACCTTAGATAGGGCTGACTTTGTCTCAGTTGTTTTATTGCCCAGTTCCTGCCAGTCTTTGTGTTTTCATTCCTCTGTTCTGTGTAAGAATCATTAAGCATCCGGTTACCTCATTTGTACCTTGCGGGTATGTCACCCAACTTCCTTATTGTCTTCTGTATAAAAAGTCTGATGCTTGAGTTGTAAAATTACACTCAGATTCCACACGAACTCTCCTGTGTGTGTCTGTTTGTCACTCATTCATCCACGCTTTGCCCACCCGCGACTAGAGACCTGTTCCACGCAGACACAGGGACCCAGAGGGTCTGCGGCATTATGTGATCTTTTCCAGGTCAGTTTTAGCACAGACACAGAGATAGGCATTGGGTAACCCAGTCACAGACCCACCCACCATCTTGGAAGGAGGCTGACATCCCCACATCACATGTCATAATATACTGTGTCAGAAAGAAGACATCTGAGTCTTCCCAGTATCAGGGTTTATTGAGTAACAATAAAGTCCCGAGGTACAGTGGTTTTATTGGCACCAATTTGCCAGATATTCCTTGGCTCTGTCTGAAGCAAAACCAGGTTCTTTTATCCCAACCTCAAATACTAACATTACCTCTCAGATCACACAATACATAGTAACCATATCTAAATTTAAGTGTGTGGGTAGCTCACAGAGTGACTACAAAGGGTTAAAGTGGCCAGAGAAGATAGAGCTGGGGGATAGAAATGGGTCTCTCTCTCTCTCTCTCTCTCTCTCTCTCTCTCTCTCTCTCTCTCACTAGCTGTGTGTGTGTGTGTGTGTGTGTGTGTGTGTGTGTGTGTGTGCTGGGGGCTATAGTGAACCAGATGGGCATCTTTGGTGAGTGGTAAGAAGTTGGAGCAGAGAGTTTCAGAGTTGAATCCAGCTACAGAGGCAAAGGGATGGGACCAGAACCAGACAAAACAGTAAGCAGATGGGTGAATGGCAGGTCCAGTTGGACAAATACAATGGGCCGGTGACAATTCAAGTAGTGTAGACTGAGTTCTGCCGAAGCCCTTGTGACAGTCTGATGCACACCCTGGGTAGGCAGATGACAGATTTCTTGTCCACATTTTTATGAGGTTCTGGTGACAGGGTCTTTATCCATTTCTTGGTCTGGTGTGTGATTAGTTCTTAGGTCTGGTTTTCCTAGTATGATTTTAACATACTCATGTGCCCGTAGAGTTCTAAATCCCCTTGATAAATTACACATTCTATCTATGAACTGATTTCAACCAAATATGCTGGAGAATGTTTAAAGAGGGAAGAAAAGCACCCTTTCTATCCCCAGCAAGAAGCCGTTTATCAGTCCGTGCTTCATGGGTGGTGCTCTTCACATGTGGCCAGGTCCAGAGTCTCATTCTGCCTTCAAATAGAGTCCATAACTGCATGGAGAATGGAATCTCTCAGGGCAAGACATGGTCTTCACAACGACTGTTTCATATACGGTGGAGTAACTTAGGTCAGGGCACACCCTGATTTCAATCATGTCGTACCACACAATTTGTACCATGTAAAACAAACCCCAATTGCCACAGCCGTGGACAGTCTATATTAAGGTCTCCTGGGCTCTTCTCTGTGCACTCACGTCTGCCTCTGCTGGTGTCTGGATAGCACCTGGTAGACCATTTTCTTTAGATTTTTCCCTGTACTTCCTTTTAATGTCTTTCCTGCTATTTGGAAAAGTTGCCACATGTTTTTCTTTCCTCTTTTAAATATTTTCCAGAATATTTGGTTAAAAACAGTTAATCGATTCCAAACATGAATGTAGAATGTCTATCATAAGGTTTGACTGTTTACAAGTTTTACCAAGGAGAGGTTTTAGGATAGCAGGCTTATTCTGTGAAATGCCTTTCTACATTACACATGAATCTTATGATGTGCGTCCTTCTCCTGTGTCTTTACCTTAACACAATCCCTTTCTAACAATATGATGAACTTTCTCTCCAATAAAGCACCATGGGAGGTTTGGGTGACAATTGTAGTTGGGTAGACCAATTTAGAAAGGAAGCCTAGGGGAGCCTGTTCAGTTCTTGAGAGACGGTGCTCTGTCTAACGTTTCTTTCTAAGATGCCCAGGCCAGCCTTGGAGATGTGAACATGTGAGTTGCTTACATGAATGGACTAGGATGGAAATGTCCATGGTTAGGGAACCCAGCCCATCCTGCTAACCAGGACTTAAACAGCAAAGGTGCAGGTAGGGCAAGAAAACAGCTACGCCCCTACATTATTCCTTCTTTTTCTCTTTTTGGATATTTCCAGTTCTCAGCTGGTTGAATCCACAGATGTCATCTGTGGACAAGGAAGGGTGTCTGTGTAAAGACCTGGCAGAGCAACAGCCTCCTTTTAAAGATTTTCACCCCTTACTTTTTCTGTGCTTTTGTGCTGATTTCTGGTCTTTCCTGCCCTGCTTTGACTTGGCAGCTGAAACCCATTTTTAGAATATTACATTTGCTTTGTGTGAAGTTTGCATGGAAGATTCTGTCTCAGTACCTACAGGGACAGAAGCTGGGGCTTCGCTGAGTTCACGGAACAGGATGTATGATTCTTTTTGGGTTTATATTATCAGAGCAACTTCTCAGACAAATTAATTGCCAGCGTATATCAAAGATATTGTTCAAATTTGCTGCCAGGGAGAAAGCATATGAATAAGCTAATTTACATGTCTCATACTTGATATGGAGTTTTGGAAGAAAAGGGACATAAATAAATTACTATTGGTTTTATCTGCAGTTTTCAGATAAAGCTTGTTAGACATGAGTTGGGGTGAAATTAAAAGGTCCATTCTTAATTTAGATGCTAGAGGTAATAGGTGGCTGCTTGTGGAGAGAAAATCAGCTTTTTCCTTTTTCCAGGACTGGGTCCCTGGTAAGTTGCTGTGATGGCTTGTATATGCTTGGCCTAGGGAGTGGCTCTAATAGAAGGTGAGGCCCTGTTGGAGTAGGCATATCACTTTGGGGTGGCCTTTAAGACCCTTGTCCTACCTGTCTTGGAGCCAGTCTTCCACTAGCAGCCTTCAGATGAAAATGTAGAACTCTCAGCTCTGCCTGCACCATGCCTGCCTGGATGCTGCCATGCTTCCTACCATGATGATAATGGACTGAACCTCTGTATCTGTAAGCCAGCCCCAATTAAATGTTGTCCTTATAAGACTTGCCTTGGTCATGGTGTCTGTTCACAGCAGTAAAACCCTAAGACAGTTGCCTATGGTACAGTGGATATCCCTACACCCATATGAATGTAGACAACAGTAATTGGATCCAGTGGGAATATATATATTATTTCCATATATATATATATATATATATATATATATATATATATGGAAATAAGGCTGAGGGCAGGGGAGGAAGGGACCTGGGAAGAGTTAGAGATATTGGCAGGTGAGAGGTACAGTTGATAAAAATACAGCAACTTCGTCTATGGAGGGAGAAAACCCAGACCATTAGACACCCTTAGAGATGGGTCAAAGGTTGATAAGCAGCTTCCAAAACTGGCAGTCAGTTGGTGAATGTGTGGGTCAAGGTATTGGTAGAAGACAAATGAGTCATGTGACTTTAATTGAAAAAGAGACTCTTAGAGTACATATATTCTGAACTTGGGGATAGTAACAAAGGACAAAGGGTAGTTCAGTCATCAAGGCTAGCCACAGGGGAGCCATTTCTTCTTCTAGGCCTGAAAGGACAGGGGAAGAGGACTAGTGTTAGAACCCAAAGAGAAGATCTGCATGGAAGGGACTCTGTACCAGGAGCTGAGGCTGGGTAAATTGTGTGCACTTAGCCAATCATACCTTCCTGACTTTTGCCTTTTCCTGCTTCCTGTTTGGTGCCTCTCATTGGCAAACCGAACTCCTGCTGGAAGACCTAGGAGTCCATGGATGCAGTGACATAGACATTTTCTAAGTCTAAGATGTGGAGGAGGTAGGGCCTTGGAGCTAACAGAAGACATAGTGCAGGGAATTTCCTAGAGCAAACTCTGGAGTTCATTAGGGTCTGTGAAAAAATACCTGGTGTGCTTAGTGAGGAACAGTGGGCATTTCTCCAAAGGAGCAGCTGGCCACACCAGACTGCGCAGTTCAGCCTTGGTTCTGGGACAGCATCCTTCTTTTAGTATGGGTACCAGCAATTAGTCTGATCTTGGTTTTAAATGGTCACCTGGTAGGAGGCTCTCTCCTTTATCCACCTTTCAGGTACAGTGTTGTCAGGAACTGATTTCTTCTTCCTTCTCCCTTCTTCTTCCTCCCCCTTTCCTTCTTCTTCCTTGTCTCTTTCTTCTTCCTCTTCCCTTCTCCTCCTCTTCCTCCTCCCCTTCCCTCTTCCTTCTCCTCCCCCTTTTTCTTCTCTTTCTGTTTCCCCCTCTTCCTCCTCTCCTTCCTTTTCCCCACCTCCCGCTTATGGCTTATGTTTAAGACTTTACTTTGACATTGTCATTCTTATAGAAACACACTTATATCGGTTAATAGAAACCAACTATGTTTAAGTTATCCATATCATTTTGATCAAAGTCTTGTCACGTGGTTTATGATTTAAAAGATAATAGTCTGGGGGACCAGGGGGCAGGATAGCCCCCTCCTTATGGCAGGGGGGGGAATATGTCTCTGAAGTTCTAGGCTTTCATGTTTGCATCCAAGACTGTGTAAAAGAGATCATTTTTTTTTCCTTGATCATTCCAGAAAAGTAAAATTCCATGGTGACCTCCAATTTGGCTAGCTTGGCTTACAGGTCATTGTGGAACAGTGTCTATGTGAGATTAAAATTCAGTGTTGCTGAGGGCTGGACAGTCTTCTTACCCTTGTATCTTCAAAGGAAGAAAGGGAGAACCAAGCTCCATGAATTGAAAATATAGGGCAAGATACAAAACCCCATTTTATATAAGTAATCAAGCGGCGACTGAAGATACACGGAAGGATATGTACAGGTTATATGCAAATGTTAGATCACCTTGTAAAGGGGACTAGAGTGTCTGTGGATCTGAGCATCTATGAAGTCCTCAAATATAATTCCCTGCAGGTACCCAGGATTATAGTACTTCTTGACCTCCCTGTGGGATATAACACCTGGCCATTACTTTTTCTGGAGACACTTCTACCCTCAACTTCTGTAACATCATACCTGGTAGTCCACATACCTCTCCCACTCTACTTTCTTTTTTTAAAAAAAATTTAGGTATTTTCTTCATTTACAGTTCTAATGCTATCCCAAAAGCCCCCCTCCCCCCCCCACACACACTCTACTTTCTTATCATCTATCCTTCTCTGGCTGTTGACCACTCGACTCCACTAAGTTCCTGGGTATCTTTCATTATCCACACTCTTTCAGAATCTGAGATCTGACTTAGCTCTCTGTCTACCTGGAAAACACACAATACCATTTTCTCAGTGTAAAGAAAACTGAAAAGACTGGAAAGAGTCACTCTCAGACTCACGGACAATATATTCCACAGTCTGTGGCTTCTTCTACTCAGTATCTTATTGAGAATATGGACTTCAAAGTCAGATGGCCTTCAATTCACAATCTAACTGTCATGAGCCAGTTACATAAATATCATCAGCTTCTTGTTTTCTCTTAGTCTCAGCCTTCACTTACATGACCTGATAATCACTTATACAACTCTAGGACATGAAAAATGTCTGATAAATGCCTAGTAGTTGTTAACATAGTTACTTGCAATACAACTTATCTTGAATTGTTTCTATGGTCAATAAATTCTTATCCAACACTGATTACGGTAATGGGCTATCTGATGGTCTTTCTTCTCCCCAGTTAATACATGTGTCTTTAGAGACAAAATTGTTCTGATACAAAAGGAGTGGCATTTGAAACCCTATGCCAGTCATAGGTGACTCCTTCAAGACTGCTTCCTTTGGTTAACTCTGTTGTCCACCCTCTCCCCCATGCTTTTTGGTGATCTTGGTTACTGATACGGTCAATTGCTCACCCAGGAGTCCTTCCTCCTTGCTATGAAAAATCAAATTTTATAAATTATTGGTGGTTGATGCTTAATAGAGTCTTAACTCCAATTTCCATGCAGCCATTACTTTAGAGAAGGGTGTGTGCTATAACTCTAGCCAGTGGAACATGTGGAAAGTCATTTGCAGGGTTCCTGGGAAAGAGAACTTTTCTAAAGCAAATAAAGATGAACCATTCTGTCTCCCAGCCTTTGGGCACTGACAAGAGATGCTTGAGGTGATGACCATCTTTCTCCCATAACGTGTCAAGACTGAGTTTAGATCAACAGGCTCAGAAACGAAGAACCCAGAGAAAGAACTTGGTTAATAACCATCATGGGTTAGCCCCCCCCCCCCCAAAAAAAAAGTCTAACCTGCTATAGGGCTTGTTGCCCTGTGGTTGGTTGAATCCCTTTGTTGCCCAAATCAATTAGAATTAGGATTTCCATCATCTCATTAAGAAACCATCTAAGCGATTGAATTATAGGTCATGGCAAAAGAGCATCTCCATTACTGTTTTGGATAAATTCTTTTGGCAAATCATCGTTTCTGAAGTCACACAGCGATTCCATTTCTTCACTTGTGAACTTTGGTAAGCTCAAAGGAACCTCTGAATGATTCAGGACATTTTCTTTCATCAGATCTAGCTCTGAAAGTCGAGGTGCAGACATACAGCTTTCCTGTGAAGGAAGGATGGTCTTCAGAGAGGTGAAAAGGTCTCAGGAACATACTCAGAAACTGTCCCCTTCTGGGGACAGTCAGGGAGGAAAGCTCTCAAATGCATGACTTCTGACTGTTCTCCCAACGAAGAGCAGACACTGTTTCTTTGTTCTAGTATGACAGAGGAAATGTATCAAGTAAAAAAAAGCATATCTGACTTTTGAAAGAATAAGATAGTGTAGTATTTCTTTAAAGGCCCATCAATCAATCTCTCACAGACTAAATGGAAAAAGCTGAATTGACATCTTCATGAGGCATGAAATTGGGCTTTGGCAGTGTTGCCCGAAGCCATTGTAGTTGGGCAAATGATGTTGCCAGGGTGTTTACAATATCGGAGGGAGCAATGGGAGTTCCTGGAAAGGGAACTACATCCTTGGTCCTTAGCTCTCTCGGACAGGCTGGGTCCCTAACTTACTGGATAACCAAGCTTATCTCCAGCTTCTCCTTTCTGTGTAAAGGACACAATGACATTGGTCTATTCACAGCAGGGTTGGGCTCAATGATACACTTAAAAAAAAAGAAGTCCTGATGCTGGGAGGCAGGAAGCCTGAACCTGTCTGTTAGCGGTGCTGCTCCCTTGAAAGCTAGGAAAAAAGAAGAGGGAAGTCTTTTGAAGCTGCCCTGTGTTGTTATTACCACCCTCTCTTCCCTATGGCAGCCATGTGGGGAAACTCACATGACTTCTTCTCTTGCCTGATATAGCTCTTTGAAGGCAAGTAGCCCTTTTCCAGTAGGAATCCCCTAAAATCTTTTCCGAATGTTCCCCTCTCCATATGGTACCTATGGAGATTCCGGCTGGCTGACTTTAAGGTCCAGTTGGACATCTCTGGACAGTTGGATTCCTTGTTAGTGAGGCTTTAGATCAGTGGTCTTAACTGTCCTAATGCTGTGTGAAGGGCTCAGTTTAACATTGCAAACTCCATTTTGCTTTCAGACTCCATTTTATGATTAACTTACCCTCCAAATCAACACAGCAACTGGAAAAATACCAACTTGTTCCAGGAGCCATGTCACCCTGGTAGCATTCACAATTCCTCTGGGTAGCTGCTTCACTTGTAGCAAAGACCAATCAGGTCTTTTGTTTGTTTGTTTGTTTTAAAAGATCTATTTATTTATTTTATGTATATGGGTACACTGTAGCTGAACAGATGGTTGTGAGCCTTCATGTGGTTATTGGGAATTGAATTTTTAGGATCTCTGCTCGCTTCAGCCCCAAAGATTTATTTATTATTATATATAGGTACACTGTAGCTGTCTTCAGACGTGCCAGAAGAGGGCGTCAGATCTCATTACGGGTGGTTGTGAGCCACCATGTGGTTGCTGGGATTTGAACTCAGGATCTCTGGAAGAGCAGTCAGTGCTTTTAACCACTGAGCCATCTTTCCAGCTCTTGCTCAGGCTGTGCTCACTGTAGCTGTCTTCAGATACCCCAGAAGAGTATCAGATCTCAGGACCTTCAGAAGAGCAGTCAGTGCCTCAACCTTCTGACATGACCTCTTCAGACCTGGGCCTTTGACCTTTACCAATGGCCTTTCATTTCCTCTCATAGTGCCAAGTCTCTCCATGACCACTTCATGCTTTCAACACCAGCACTGTCGAATTCTTACACGTTATCAAGTCTGGCTGCCAGCATGAGGTCTATCTCTGAAACTCAGCTTCTTTGCGCTTTCAGAAAAACACTTCTCCAAAAGATTTTACCTCAGTGATGCTGATCTCTTCTTAATCACTACTAATTTCTTAGCTCCAGCTAACTATCATCAATTGCCACAGAAACCCCTTCTATTCTTGACTCTAAAGCCAGAGCCATGTGGCCAAAGCTGCCAAGTTCTACTGCTTGGATGGTGCTGGAACATGGCCCCCTTGTTCTATTACATCTCACTCACAGAACTGCATGCCTCTGTATTTTGAGTGCTGTAATTAACGGCGTGTACCACCATGCTCTTCTTTACCTGGAACTTGTTCTGTACTTGAACTCAGAGATCTGCTTGCCTCTGTCTCCTGGGATTAAAGGCGTGCACCACCACACCTGGACGTGAGCTTTTCTTTTAACCCTTTTCACAAGATCTTTACAAGCATGACCTCAAGACCTGGATCACAGCTGTGCCCTCCATTTCTGGATTATAGTTCATTCCAGATATAGTTAAGTCGACAACTGAGAACAGCCATCACAATCCTTCCCTTGTGAATGTGACACGCAATCATATCTCTTTATGTCCAAATGAAAACAATAACCAGATCATAATAATTCCTAATATGACTTAACTCTTCCTCGTGGAACTGTAAACCCATAAATAAGCTTAGCTACATGAGATCTTGATCTGAGGTCACCACTCCCTTAAATCTGTTTATCTCCTTGAAGACAGGGTTTAGTTCCATTATACTTCCTGCTGATCCTTTAATACTTGAACTATACGTTTTATATTTTTCCTTTCTTAGTATATCTGGTCAAAATGCTCTCTGCAAGAATGAACCCCATGACAGTCTCTGCTAGGCTATTTTGAGATTTCCTCCCTCAATGCAATTAATCTAAATCTCTTTACTTTAGCCTCAGGCAAACTCTTTAGACAAGGGCAAAAGGCAGCTACATTCTTTACCAAAATATCACAAGAATGATCGATAGGCAACAACATACTAAAATTCTTCTCCCCTGAAACCTCTTGAATTCAAATCACTCTCAGGACCAATGTCTTCTAATATACCAACTAGGATGGCCCATTAAGCCCCACTTAAAGCATTCCACTGCTTTCCAAATCCAAAGTTCCAACATTCACATTCTTCCCAGCAATGGCGTGGTCAGGCCTATCACAGCAATAACTCAGTTCCCGATACAACCTTCCGTCCGTCGTGGAGCTTTGTTGCTGTAAAGAGACGCCATGACCGAAGGTGTCATTTATAAAGGCAAACATTAAATTTGGGATGGCTTACCGTTTCAGAGGTTTAGTCCATTATTGTCATGGCAGCTTGCAGGCAGACATGATGCTGGAGGAGCTGAGAATTCTACATCTTGATCAGAAGGCAGTCAGGAGGAGACTGGAATTCCACCCTGGGTGGAGCTTAAGCATAGGAAACCTTAAAGCCCACTCCCACAGTGACACATGTTCTCCAACAAGGCCACACCTCCTACTAGTGCCATTCCCTGTGGACCAGGCATTCAAACACATGAGTCTATTGGGCCAAACCTATTCAAGCCACACAGAGTAACATTTTAATGTAACCAGAATAGACTACTTCTGAGCTGTTGCAGTGGACAACTGTGACTTCCACTAGCAAGTAGATTCTTCTTCATTCCCTAGGAATGACATCCCGACTTTTTTCTTCAGGATAATTTCTGCCCCTTTCTCATGAGTCAGCGTGTAACCCAAGTAACTCCACACGAAGGGCTGAGGTCTCCCATCCCCCAGACAATCATGGGAAACAACTCAAATATGAAAGACCAGGGCTTCAGAAAGATATCGTCTCCACAAGGGGGAGAGCCTGTCACCAAAGAACCATGGCAGAGGGGATATGATACCCAAGAGACGAAGAAGGCAGAGCGGCTGAGCTCATATGATGTTTATTTTGAGTTCTCATATCCCTCAGATCTGCCACTGTGACTCCCCCCACCTCGCCCCCCAGTCTGGGAGAGCCTTGGCCATTTAAGCCACTTAGAATGGGGTTTTCTCCTTTTGCAATGGACACTCAGAGTCTTATCGGTTGCCTTATAGCTATTTGTAGTAACTGCAAATGCTTGTCTTGGTCTTGTTTGGATGCCACTCAGTTTCCCAGCAGCCAGAACTTCCCTTGGATTGGCTCTTCACTTGGTACTTGTCTTCTACCCTGCACTTCCAGTAATAGTGGCGTATAGTGGACTTCTTGATACATTTTCATTCTAGCATGATTGATATCTTTGTGTGTGTGTGTGTGTGTGTGTGTGTGTGTGTGTGTGTGTGAACTACTTTCACTGTCACGCTGATGAAATTCCTGAGAGAAAGTCTACAGGAGAGATTTATTATGGTTCATGGTTTTAGAGATTTCGGTCTGCAGCTGGTTGGCTCTCGTGTTTTTAGCTTGGTGTTGAGTTTAAATGTCCTGATCAAAGATAGAGTTGGGTGGAAATGCTCTTGGCAGCCAGGGAGCAAGAGTCTCCAGAAAGAGCAAGGGGTCTGGGCCACATACTCCGAAGAACATGGCCCCTGTGACCCCTTTCCTCAGAGGCCTTGCCTCCTAATTTCTGTCACTTCCTAATACTGCTATTATTTTATGCATCTGTCAAGGGTTTAATCTATTGATTAGGTCAGTGGTCTCTGGAGCCGATCAGTTTCCCAAATCTATCAGCTGGCAATTAGGCCCACAACACTCATCTTTTAGATACTCTGACCATGACAGTCTTCTTTCCTCTCTTGTTTGGACATCTTGGAAAGCACAGGGAATACACGCAGAAGAATGCAGATTACTGGCCTGTGTGCCAGTTAGATTACATTCTCAGGGGGGTTCCTTCAAATTTTAAGCCCAGAGTCCCAGCACTAGGCCTTCTCCTGGCATTAAGATCTGTTGCTCCCAGGAAGACTTTATGTCACTTGTTGCTAGATCGGTTCCTGTCTCCATGGACTGAGAGAAGATGACTGTGAAACAGTCACTGGAACATGGCCATTGGCCTTGCGACCTGGGCATCCTTACCCTTCTCTCCCATTCATTCACCGAACAAGTGTCAGATGAATCAGCTCAAAATTTAACTCTTTGCCCTTTGGAAATTTGGAGTTACATTCTCCCATCTAAGTACTAACGAACTGGGGCCCAACCTTGCTTGCCTTCTGAGATATAACAAGATCCGTGCATTCAAGGCAGTATGGCTGTAGACAAACTTACCTTCTCTCTTTCTTCTGTGGGTTTAGAAGGGCTATAGATTTACAAAAGTTCAGCACAAATCAGAGATCAGAACCATATATTTGACCAGAACATCACTAACTAGTTAGACATGGCCCTCTTTCCCCCTCTTCTCTTAGAGGAAGGAGGATTTCTACATGGCCTGCTCTTCTCCTGCAGAGTAAACTTATCTGTCTTATGTCATTCCATGCCAGTGTCACATCTGGGCCATTAAACAAATACTTCAAAGGATTTCTTTAATTTTAGTGGGGTCATTGAGAGGTATGCAAATGAGAACTCCCAGGGGAAAAAGCTGTGATTACAAAGGTTGATTGGCTGAACTAAATGACCTAGAGAAGTTGGAATGTAGCCAGTCTAGAGTCACAATATCTTAGGAGGCTGGGTGGTAGTGGCAGCACATACCTTTAATTCTAGCACTTGGGAGGTAGAGGCAGGCAGATCTCTGTAAGTTCAGGGCTAGCCTGGTCTACAGAGCGAGTTCCAGGGCAGCCTGGGCTACACAGAGAAACCCTATCTTCAAAAGCAAAAAATATCTTGGGGGTATCTTTTACCCACTTAACAGCAACTTATTGTCATCCTCTTTATGTGATTTAATGTCTTTGTGACAATTAGGTAAATTCCTTGGGATTTACAAGCAGACAATTTCCAATAACAAAGGAACTGCGAATATCCACACATAGTATCTAAGGCCAATAGCAAAATTTTGCTGCCTCCTATACCTGTCTACCTGATACACCCGTCCATGTAGTCAAAACTGCTGTTTTATGGCCTTCTTTGTTCTGTTTCTAAAAAAGCCCATGGGATCGCTACATCACTAGAATATGGCATTTGGGGAACCTCGGATCTGTGCTTTCTAACCATACTCACAATTTGACTTCAGAATAAACCATCTCTTTAATGTGAGGGCTATTTCTTTGGCTGACAGTTTTGATACTTGAGGCTGAAGGAGGAGTAAGAACATAGGCACAGGAGCCAACTTGGAAAAATAATAAGCCTTTCCCATGCCCTGTGACCTCAAAATAGTAGCTCCCTTCTGGCAGCTCTCTGAACCCTGATCTGACCCTGTTCCCATGCCTGCCGTGAGGAAGCTGGCTTTCCTGTCACTTGCCGGCAGACAAATGTCACAATGTTTGTAGATTTCTCATGGAGCTCTGCATATCCCTACGGCAATCACCAACTTAAAAACACTTAAGAAAGTTCAAGACTGTGACAATAATAGCTCATTCTTCACAGGGTGGGCTGGGTCTCTGCAGCTGCTGATGGCTGCTGCTCCTTTAGCAAAGGTGGCTGGGGTGCTGTCTGTCCAGCAGAGGGCACAGGCCCACCTCATCCCCAAACCAATGGGTCCTATGGTTGAGGGAGGAGAGGTCTCTTCCCCCTTGTGTCTGGTCCCTCTGCTGTCCTGTGCCTGGTTTGTAACTGTCCTCTTTGCCTTGGATTTCTTGAGATTTCGGTTGGGAGGTGAGCCTTTGATGCCTGGGTTGCCTCTCTAGCTCATCCTTCCGTTTTCTTAAAGCTTCATGGATAAAGTTACATCCAGGCTCCTCCTGTATCATTCCCCATCCTCCACTCTGCTCTTCTTCCACAAATCTCCTCCAGGATACAAGAGACCACCCCAGATTTCATCTGGATCGAACTATTAAAAGATTTCAACCCAATTAAAAAATATTTGATCTCTTTGGTTTTGTGTTTCTGTAATTAAAAAGTTGTATGTATGTATGTATGTATGTATGTAGTATGTATGTATGTGTATGTATTTGTGTATGTGTGTGCCTGTGCATACCACAGTACATGTGTGGAAGTCAGAGGACCACTTGTGGCAGCGAGTTCTCTCACCTCATCACGTGGGTTCTGAGCTCAAGCTTAGGCCTCAGGCTTAGCAGCAAGCAGTGTTACCCCCTGAGTCTTCCTGCTGGTCCTTTGGGTCTCATGTAGCTCAGACTGGCCACAGACCTCTATGTAGCTCAGGATGACCTTGACCTCCTGAGAGACTCAGTCTCTCAAGTGCTGGAATTACAGGCATGAGCCATTACACCCAGTAAGTCCTTTCGTTTCGCTTGAGAGACAAGGTGGAATTCATCAGGGTACCTGCTTTCGGGGGAAGCAGTTTATAATGACAAGCATCACACTAATGTAATCCCACAGTTCTAGGGAGTAAATGTTATATATGGACATTGTCAACCAAAGGACTGAGGCCTGGCCAGTGTAGGAATGGTCAGGAATCAGTTCACAGGGCAAGACTGGGGCGGGGAGGGGAGTGTTCCCAACTGCTTGGCTTAGCTATGCTAATTTTTCCTTTGTAAAATTGGGAGGTGCAGGCACCACCATCTACCCTCTCTTGTAAGCCAAGTCCTGCCATTCTGTAGCAGTGTACAGTACAGGTTGCATATTGGCTAATACTTCCTCATGATGTGAGATCTCCTCTTCCTTCAGAAACCTTTAAGATTAGACACCTTGCTTTGTCTGTCAGAACTAAAGGGTCTTCCTTCAGACCCCTACTGTACTGTTTGCTGCTGTGTTAATACATCTCTTGGCTCAGGATCCCCCCACCCCTACTGCTGCTCCCACCCAAACCTTACAGGTCATACAAACCTTAAACAATTTTTGTCTGGAGATTAGCATTGCTCCCTCTAAGACTACTGGACATTTCAAGAATGCCAGGCAGCATATTGGGTACTGAGCATGCACAAACAGATGCAGGCTCCTGCTCTCATGGGCTGCTCTCTGGAGAGTTAATCTCATTAATCAATTAATCATTGACCAAATGTGCAAATGCAGCCCAGATCTGTCCTGCAGAGGAGAGGATGGAAGCAGACAGATGAAGGGATTTGGACTTATTTGTGGCATTGGGAGTGAGCATCCTTTTTGAAAACATTGAAGTCTGAACCATCAGTCAGAATTGGGCAAAGGGATGGCCTGGCATGCATGGAGATTAGAAGATTCCTGGGGCATGGTCGGCAGAAGGTACTAGAAGACTTGAGTAGGAGCGGGAAGTCCCCAGGGAGGGAGGGGGATTGAAGAAGCTTGAGAACAGCTCAGGAAGGTCCTTGCTGTGGCTCTGGCAAGGATGTGGTCTTTCTAGGAGCCACAGGGAGTGGCTGAACAAGTTCAATGTGTGGTGGCAATGATGGTGATGGTGGGGTATGGTTGTTTTGGTGACACTGTGATGTGGGGAGGGTGGAGAGGCGAGAAGAGCAGGAGAGAGGGTAAAAAAATGACAAGAGGGTTGAGTCAAATTGGCAGTAGTGCAGGCCAGAGGGACTTACGATTGAAATTAGAACTGGGCATAGCGGCACATGCCTGGGAGCCAGCACTCAGAAAGTGAGGCAAGAGGGTGAAGTCAGCCTGGGTCATACAGAAAATCAAAGCAAAAAAAAAAAAAAAAAGGTAAAAGAGAAAGAAAAAGGAGGTGCAGCAGCTTGAAATCCACAAAGCCTGTTTGCACAGGAATCACCCATCCATCCATCGTCACCTTCAAGCCTCCTCGAGTGTAAATGTGACAGGAGCCTGAAGGTGGCAGGTCCACTGATGCGTGCGGGAGCAGAGCAATGCTCAGTTATGTTTATCCGAGCAAACATCCCTGGTGCTGGACCCCAAGGAGCCTTTTCCAGCCCTCCTGCATCTTCAGCATGAGCAGGCACTGAAGATGAAGCTGGGGGTGGGTGGTGGGAGTGGTGCGGGGGGCCTGGGGGAGGCAGGCGTCCAGGTTATTTTTAGCACATCCTAGGAAATAGCCAACGTTCTCATTCGGATCCTCATTAAAACCCAGAGCCCAACTTCACCCAATTCTCGTTCCTAATATCTGCAAACTTCCCGCTTGCCAGATAATTGACAATAGGCTTCCACAGACGTCTCCTCAGCATTTCTGCACAGTTCTGGAAACATTAGGTTTGACGTGTCATCAGGTTTGCCAAGGCAGCAGGAATCCCAGGGGGCAAGGGCAGTGGGGCGGAACAGCGGGGACAGCACAGAATGACTGATCTCTTTAGAAAGCCTTCAAGGGAAGCCCTCCTAGGTCAGCATTTTCCATTGCCTCTGGGGGCGGTGACTTTGGGAACATACCATGGTGGTGAGGGTCAGGCTTCTTTCTCTTTCCTTCCTGGTTTTTGTCTTTGCCCTAAAATGGTGGAGTTATCACTGCACCTCTTTTCCTTTTGTTCTGTTGTTCTGTCCTTCCTTCCTTCCTTCCTTCCTTCCTTCCTTCCTTCCTTCCTTCCTTCCTTCCTTCCTTCCTTCCTTCCTTCCTTCCTTCCTTCCTTCCCCCTCTTCCCCTTTTCCCTTCCTTCCTTCCTTTCTTTCTTCCTCCCTTCCATCCCTCCCTCTTCCCCTTCTTTCCTTCCTCCCACCCTCCCCTCTTATCCTCCTCCCTCCCTCCCTCCCTCCCTCCCTCCCTCCCTCCCTCCCTCCCTCCCTCCCTCCCTCCTTATTTTCCTTCTTCCTTCCTTCTGTCCTTTGACAGGATCTTTCTGAGCTGCCCAAGTTGGCCTTGACTATACTTTGTAACCTTTAAACTTGCAATCCTTCAGCCTCAGTTTTGCAGTAGCTAAGCTTATAGACCTGTGCCACCAGGCTTGACATCAGTGATTTTATTTTATTTTTTCTTTTCAGAACAATAAGAACAGTTTTTAAATTTAGGAACTTAGAGTCATAGAGTAACGAGGGTCTGGTGTCTCTCTGTGCCTATCTTCTGGTGGCACCTAGGCTTTGCACAATGTAACCCTGGGTAGGCTGGTTTGCACGATTGGGCACTTGTTTCTCCTTCCTGCCCCCAACATGAGGAAGTGTTGGCCCAGTATAACAGTATTCCAGTTTCTGGAATTCTGGCTTTGTATACATTCATTTACTAATAGTTTTTTTCTTTAGTTTGACTCGCTTATTTTCCCGAGTCCTGCGTATGTGTGGGGTACATGCCTGTGGGTATGGGTATGGGCTGTATGTATGCATATGTATGGAGGCCAGAGCAGGATGCCCTGCTGTCTTCCTCTGCTGCTGTCTGTCTTACCCTTTAAGGCAGAGTCTCTCATTGAGTTGGGTGCTTCCTGTTTCAGCATGGCTGGCTGCTTCACAGCTCTCAGGCTCTGCCTATCTCTGTCTCTGGTGTTGGGTTGCCGGCAGGTGCAGCCACATCAGGCTGCTGGGATTCACAGTCAGGACCCTCGTATTTGCAGAGAAAACACTCAAATGCACTGAGCCAGCTCCCCAGCCCCGCAGCCCCCCAGCCCCCCAGCTCCTTTCCGAGTGTTTAAAAATACATTTTAAAAGGTGATGGGGTGGCTCAGGTGATAAGATGTTGCTTCCTAAGTATGAAGAGCTAAGTCCCATACCCAGAACCCCTCAAATAAATGTGTGCACAGTGCCCTGATTTGGTAATCCCAGCACTAGAGGTGAAGGCATAGGGAGATCACTACTGCTTGCTGGAACACTGTCTCAAAGGAGGTAGATGGCATGACTGAGGGTGACACCAAGGTAGTCCTGTGGCTCTCACTTGCACACATACACACACACACACACACACACACACACACACACACACACACACACATATATGGTACACTCGTATACATACACAGACATACATACATACCACACTCACAGCGTATATATCTGTATATATATATACATATATATACATATATATATACACACATATATATATGTCACATACATACACACACACATACCACACATACAGTACATACATATACACATCAGACACTTATATATACATACACATATTATCACATACCCACACACATATATATATATATATATATATATATATATATATATATATACATACCACATTCATATACACATACCACGTATACATATGCATACTCACATATATATCATACAAACACACGTAGACACGCACATACACACACATGTGTGTGCATGTGCACAGAAATAAAGTTTTGCTTATAGTAAGTTTTGGCATGAAAACGAAGGGAGTGATGTGTCAGCAGGTTTTTATTTGCATAAATAAACACAGAATTAGAACTCAAATGTTTCTTGTGTACACAGTAAGACTATGTTTGCTCACCGCCACGACGACAGGTAGAGCTGCCCTAGGAAAAGGTGTGAGCTGATTTCACCACATCTTCCTCTTTGCAGCTGGTCTTGTCTACCTAGGCTTCTTAAAATAGAACCACAGGTTAGGCTGAATTCATGTTCTTGTTCACTGTAACAGTTTCTGTGCATTTTTCCTACCACCTAGAGCTAATAATTTAGTAAAGAAAAAGAAACATGAGCCCTAACTATTAGAGAACACATGGAGAAAGTATGTAGCGAAGGGGGTGTATGTGTCTGTGTTTGTGGTGTACTGTGTGCATGTGTGTGTTTCCTTTGAACACTGGACACCTGCTGGTTATAGGGGTTGGTTATTTGTGGGCTTGTTTTCATTTTAAAAGGTTACCACTGACTAGTTAACTCTCTGTGTGTCCCTGTGGTCTGTGCTTTTTTAAACTCTGGTTTGAAAGTTAGTGGTAATCAGTTATTAGCTGGACAGAAGGTTGTTAAGTCACTTGTTTGCTGTGCATGACGTCAGTCATCCTGTGTGAGTCACCAGAGATGCAGAGGTGAGGAGTCTCCTTTTCCCTTGAAGAGCTAGAGTGTTTCAGGAGATGGAAATGAGAGAGACAGTGTGATAAAGCGTTCCACACTGCATAGCAAGTCAGTGTACCTGTGGCTGGGAAAGGAGGAGCGCTGGTCCAGGACAATGTCTGGGAAGATGAGCTGACTGGTTTTTATTGTTCACTTTGCACAAACCAGAGTCACCTGGGAAGAAGGATCCCCCCCCTCCCCAAGTGAGCAAGTGCCTCCACATTGGCCTCTGGCATACCTGTGAAACATTGTGTGTGTGTGTGTGTTAACTGATGTAGAAAGGTCCAGCCCATTATGGGCGTGCATTCCCCAGAAAGGTGGGCCTGGGCTGGATAAAGAAGGTAGCCACCAAACATGAATCTGGAAACAAGCCAGTAAGAGTGCTCCTCTAGGATCTCTGCCTCTGCTCTTAATGAGCTCCTGCCTTGACTTCTCTCAGTGATGAACTGTTATGATGGTGCTATCACAGCAGCAGAAAGTGAGCTAGAATAGGAGACAATTGTCTCTTTTTTTTTCTAAAGATTTATTTATTTATTATATGTAAGTACACTGTAGCTGTCTTCAGACACACCAGAAGACGGCATCAGATCTCATTACAGATGGCTGTGAATTACCATGTGGTTGCTAGGATTTGAACTTAGGACCTCTGGAAGAGCAGTCAGTGCTCTTAACTGCTTAGCTATCTCTCCAGCCCTGAGATAATTCTCAAGACAAGGCTCTCAGGAGTCATTGGCAAGTGTGCCATATGACAGGGACTACCCTACTAAGTAGAATGTATAGAATGTGACTTAGTAGGAATGAAACATAGTTTGCTGTATGTGTGTGTGTAGAAATGGTGGGGAGTATGGCTTCATGCAGGCAGATACTGGAACAGAAGTTGAAAGTTCTACAACCTGATCCATAAGAAGAGAGTGACAGAGAGAGCCTATGCCTAGCAAAGGCTTTTGAATCTCAAAGCCCACTTCCAGTGACATACTTCCTCCAATAAAACCATATCTCCTAATCCTTCTAATCCTTTCAAATAGTGGCACAACTTGGTGACCAAGCATTCTTGTGTAGAAGAGACTGCTCTGCTAGGAAGAATGTATAGGGTGTAACAAGTAGGGGTGAAACAAGTTGTATACGTGTGTCTGTGTAAGATGGAGATACATGTGTACATACACTTACAGAGAAAGGCAGGGAGGTACGGATTGTGGGTGGGAGAGAGAGAGAGAGAGAGAGAGAGAGAGAGAGAGAGAGAGAGAGAGACAGAGACAGAGACAGAGACAGAGACAGAGACAGAGACAGAGACAGAGAGAACATGAGATGAGGCTACTTAGGAAGGGGTTACTGAACACTTATAGGCAGGTGTGGTGGTTTGAATATGAATGTCTCTAATAGGTTCATATATTTGAATGCTTCGTCACCAGGGAGTGGTACTATTTGAAAGGATTAGAAGGATTAGGAAGTGTGGCCTTGTTGAAGGAAGTGTGTTGCTGGAGGTAGGCTTTGAGACTTCAAAAATCTGTTCCAAGCCTAGGCTTGCTCTCTTCTTATGGATCAGGATATAGAACTCAAGTACTGTTCCAGTATCTGCCTGCATGCAGCCATATTTCCTGTCATGATGATAATAGACTAAACCTCTGTAAGCAAGCTCTCAATTAAATGTTTTCTTTTATAAGGGTTGTCTTGGTTACGGTGCCTGTTTACACCAATAGAACAATGTTAAGACAGAAGTTGGTTCCAGGGACTGGAGTATTGCTATGACAGATCTCAACATACTGTTTGTTGGAGAAATATGGAACACTTTGGGACTTTGGACTATTAGGGCTACTAGATGCTTTAAACAAAGCTTAATAGACCATCATGGTAGAAACATGGAAGACAGTGCTGAGGGCAAGTTAAATTGTTGGGGGACACCTCAAGAAGTTTCAGAGGGAAAGAATCTTAGTAAATGGCCTAGAGACCATTCTTGTGATATTTTGGCAAAGAAAATGGCTTCTTTTGCCCTTGCCTTAAAAATATGCCACAGTTGTTTTGGATTAATGCCACTGGAAGAGGAGATTTCAAGATAGCTCAGTAATGACTCAGTAATGAGTAATGTGTGGTTATTAGTAGTCACTCTTACACAGATCTATAATGAAAAGGATCAAACTGGACAACCAGAAATATAAAATGTACAGTGTAAGGAGATAAGGAGCATCAGGAAGTATAACGCTTGAGGAGATGAAAAGTTTAAAGAAAAGCCCAATGTTAAATGTAATAAAGGTGAGTGGTGACCACATGGCAAGACTTCACCCAGCTAAGTTTCCAACTTGTGAAAAGGAATTAAAGAACAGCTTAAGCAGTGATAGAAACCATGGGCAACAGAAAGCTGATGTACCTGGAATTAACAAGGAGGCTGAGTACCAACCCCATCAAACAGCAGAACTTGGCGCCTTCAGCCATGTGGTTCTGGCTTTAGAGTCAAGGATACAAGAAAGGGGATATGGAACCTTCCTCTGAGTGTAATAGAAGTCCTTGAGGCCAAGTGTGTTTTCAGGGGTGTCCCTGCATGGATACTTAGGGAGGCCATTGCACCAAGCTGTGAAGGTGAAGTCTGTATTGCTTTGGAGACCTCAAGATTCTGGAGATGCCACTGTTGTGGAATACTTGCCAGGGAGAGCTGCAGAGTGTGGATGGAACCATCCCAAGAGAGAGAAGTGTGCTGTAGTCAACAAAGCTGAAAGGAGTTGGGGAGCTGAAGAGCCCTCAAATATCACACATGGAGATGCAGAGTTTGGAGTTTGTCCTGCTTGGCTTTGGCCCAGTAGTTTCTCACTCTACCCCCTTTCCTCCCCTTTGGAATGGTAATGTATGTTCTACACCATTGTATATTGGAAGTATGTGAATTGCTTTTTGAATTTGATTTTATAGTTGTAAAATAGCTACGAGCTACTTGCTATGAGTCTCAAAAGAGACTTTGAACTTTTAAACAGGATTGAGAATATGATAGACTATGGGGACTTTTGAAGTTGGACTGAATACTGTTTTGCCTTATGATATAGCTAGAACCTATGTGGGCCAGGGAGTGAAATGTGGTGGTTTCAATAAGAATGACTCTTATAAACTCATATATTTGAATGCTTGGTCACCAGAGAATGGCACTATTTGAAAGGATTAGAAAGATTATGAGGTGTGGCCTTGTTAGATGTATTGTGCCACTGGGGGCTGTCTTAATATTTCTTCTCTTTTAAAAAAATCTGTCTGTCTGTCTGTCTACTTACTAAACTAAGTAAGAAACAAAAAGACAAGAGTTAGTCAAAACACTCTTGAAGAACAAGATAAAATTTTCTTCCATCAGATTTCAAGGCAGAGTAGCATGTATGTAAGGATAGTAAATCAACCAAAGAACAGATCCCAAGAGATGGGCATCTGCTAAGATGACAGTATGAAGCAGGGAAGAAAGCACAGTCCTCCCTGTAACTTGGTGAAGTTGATTCTCTCCTTCAACCTTCATGTGGGTCCCCAGGCTTGATCTCAGATTGCTATAAACACCTTTTCTTTCTCTGTCACCTCTCCAGCCCAGAAAAGCTGTTTTTATTGGGTAGAAACAATAATTATTAACACTGGTTATTAGCTATGAGGGCCTTAATGAGAAGACATATAGCATTTATACTTCAGTAATCTATCATACTTATTTTTCCAAGTTTAAAAACAGGCAAAATTGGGCTAGCAGATGGGGAGGTGGTTTGTTAATTTATTAGTTATGTGTAAATTATATCTTCACCAAAATCATGTGTTGAAGACCTTACATCCCATTTTACATCATTAAAACTTAGAATTTCTGCACACTGAAAGACATTACTGAGACATGAAAAGTATGAGCTGTGTGAGGTGACACATGCCTTTAAGTACAGCACTTGGGAGGTAGGGACAAGGGAATCTCTGTGAGTTCGAGGCCAGCCTGGTCTACAGCGTGAGTTCCAGGACAGCCAGAATTATGTAGAGAGAGCCTATTTCACAAAAAAAAAAAAAAAAAAAAAAAAAATCAAAAAGAAAAAACACAAAAAAGGCAAATCATGAACTAGAGAAGAAACTTGTAATTTTCACACAAACTATCATATCTAGAAAAGGCTCCTTTAAATGAAAGGGATGGATAATCCATTTTCTAAAAGGTAGGAAATGATCCTTATATAAGATTACTCAAATGGCCAAGAAAAGAAAAAGCAATTGAGAGAGCATTTTATGTCAATTCAAAATGCAAATTCAATCCACAATGTACCAATACAACCAGTCCAACAGAACTGCCAAAATTAACAAGACTGGCATGTCAAGTGTTATTAAGGATGCAGAGAAGCAAATAGACCTTTAGTCTCCTTTCTGGTGGGAATACAGACCCATTAGAAGGTGTGGCCTTGTTAGAGGAAGTGTGTCACTGGGTATGGGAGAGGGAGGTGGACTTGGAAGTTTCAAGAGACCATGTCAGGCCTAAGCTCTCCACCCCTTCCCCCACCCCTCTCTGGATGAAGCTCTCTACTCCAGTGTCTGCCTGAACGCCACCATGCTCCCCACCATGAAGATAATGGACTAAACCTCTGAAACTGTAAGCCAGTTGCCAATTAAACGCTTTTTCTTTTTTCATAAAAGTTGCCTTGGTCATGGTGTCTTTCCATAGCAGTGGACGAGGTGTCTTAAGATGGCAGGGTGGAGGTGAAATCTCACTCAGGCAGCTTGCTAGTCAGAAGAACACTGGAGTGGGAAGGCACCCCAGGCTGTAAGTGATGAGACTGATGGAGCACACTCTCAGGTAACCAGAGTGTCACCCAGAATATCCCCCTTTCATGGAAACGTTTCTAGGCTAAAGGCAACTAAGATGCATTAAGGCCAGGGCGCCCTCGCTTTGGATTCCCCTTTGCTGAGTAAACTGCAAATTCTCCACCAGGACAGCTCTTGGCCCAGACACTGCATCAGAGGGAGTGACTTACTTCCTGTTCCCTTCCCCTTCCCCCTACCTCTGTTTCCATCTTTTGGAAGCCTGGGAGTCTTTTTTTTTTTTTTTTTTTTTTTTTTTTTTTTATGAATGAGGCAATTTATTAACCCAGCATCCTTTGTTCTAATGCTTCTTGTTGGCAGCTGCCACCTGTCCAGCGATCCTGTCCAGATCTCTCTGTCCCTGAGGTGTTAGCTTACGGCCCCCATCTTGGTCCTTTTCCACCGTTTTCAGCCCCTCCAGGGCTTGGAGGACCCGACGGGCCACACTCTTAGAGCCTCTGCTGAAGTGGCTGGGTCTGACACCATTTCTCTGCCGTCCTCCATAGATCTTGGTCATGGAACCAACCCCAGCACCACCTCGGAGGTACAGGTGCCGTGCTGTGGAAGCAGCTCGTGTGTAGAACCAGTTCTCATCATATGGGGCAAGCTCTTTATGTTTGGCCTTTCGGGGACTTTCAGCTTCCCGGACTTTTTGAGGAAGGCTGCCAGAGCTCTGACGAACTCCTGCTGGTTAACGTCTTTTACAGTAACTCCAGGCATCGTGCGGCCTCCGCGCTGCCAGCCAGGGGAAAGGGCTGGGAGTCTTTTATACTGTCATTTCTTCATATTTACTGTTCTTTGTCGATGGGGTTACATAAGCCAGAGTTCTAAGATGCCATTCTACCCCTTATTCTTTCTTTCCTTTTCCAGTGTAGGTAATTATATCTATGGCGGTACACACACACACACACACACACACACACACACACACACACACACGGCAATCACTGTACCACTGAGTTACATCCGCAGCCCGGAAGTAATAACTTTTTGGAATTCCCATGCAGGGAGATTATCCTGAGCCCCACTGTGGACCGTACTCACCGATGAACTCGCTTGTTTTCATTTTGTCACAGGGGTGTGCCCCAACTTCAGGCTCTGAGAGACGAGGAGAAATTATATTTTCTTCCTGGAAACAGTGCAAAGGGGCAACAGCTGTGGGGAAAGGGCAAGAGAGGGGCCGAGAGATGCTGAGAAGGGAGTGGTGATTGGGTGTGGGGAATGCTTAACCAGATGCCAAGATTTGCCGGCTGGGTGATGGTGCTGCTCCAGTTGAGATTCCAAGGGAAGGACACCGTTTGGAGATATCTGACCTGCTTCTGGAGCTGGATCTCTTGGGGCCTGTGTGGCACAGGGACAGCATCTGCCACCATGATACTTGACTGTTTTCCTCGCTCCAAGGCTGTAACTGCGTTCAACTTTCCAGAGGTGCTCTCTGTGTGTAAGACATTGCCTGCCAGGGTCCTACTTCTCGTCTTAAAGAAAATTGATCTATGATGCCATTGGGCAAGTGCCCTCTGAGATGTAAATGGTTAGCTGTTCAGAGAGGGCAAGCTGTAAGGAACAGAGTCAACAGCCAGGCTTAGTTTGCCCCACGACGGAATAGCCAGCAGAGATTTCCCTAAAACACTGATATATCCCTGTCTCTTCTCTGCCCACCACTATTTAATAGATGTGATGCAAAAGGTAGTACTGGTATTCAACATCCTGACTCAACCACGTCTCTCTATTTTCTCCAATATTAAGTCGTTCCTTCTTGTCTACTTGCCAGGATGTGAAAGCCATCCCTCTTCAGTCAAAAATAAGATGCTGTTGTACCATATAGACATCATTTCATTGGTGAAATTAGTGAAGTTCAAGATCCGTATTATAGGTCGGTTAGAAATATCAAGTAGGCTTCCAACCTTGCGTTAATGATACACCAAGCATCTTACCCTAGGCTTAGGCAAGTGGAACATGTGTTAATTCTGATACAGACTTCCTAAGGTCTTTGCTGCTCATTGGATTGAGGGGAAGATGAACCAGAGGTGTTCATTAATGATGACAAACACCCGTAGGCAGCTCAGACACGTTGTTCGCCGGACCATGAAATCTACTTAAAGATCTTTTGATAGTTGCTGGGTCTACAATTTGTTGAAGAATCATCACAGATTCTGTACTTGAGGAGAGCATAACTGCCACAGTGTCCGGGGAACCCCCAGAGCAGGTGAAGCAGGGGTCTGGTGACGAGGGCTGATGTTGCCTGTACATGGCGGAGCTGACGTCACCTGAAGGGGAGAGGTAGGAAATAAAGACTATCTGCCAGAGGTCAGAACAGAGGGAAATGGGAATAAGAAAGCAGTTTGAGTTAGTTGAAGCAAACTCAACTCTGTTACATAAATCCTCTTATTGTTCTTTCTTGTGGGTTGGAGAAAAAAAATGAGCCGGAAGCAACCACCCTTACAATAAGGATTTCTGGTCAATGTACTTCATTGTAACTTACGCCCTAAGGGCAGAAATGGGCCTATCTGAGGGTAGTGTTTCTATGGCAGGATTTATCTACCGCCATTTGTGTGAGAGGTGTTTGCTGGAGATAAATCTATAAAAATGTTATTATCTAAGTAGTTGTTCTTAGTCACATTTCTTTCCGATTATGATGAACATCTTTGGAAGTCTATGAGTTTCTATTTCAGATAGTGATGGAGCATTTCCTTTTAACATAAATTCATATGCCCCCCAGAGGTGAATCAATTTAAAGAAAAGTCATTTTTCAATAAAAGTGGCTGAGTATATTTATGAGCTGTTGGTCATCAGCTTGACAGAAGCTAGAGTCACCAGGGAAGAGGGAACCTCGATGGAGAAAATGCCTCTGTTGGATTGGCCTCTAGGCAAGCCCTTGGTATGTTTTCTTGATTAGTGATGATGTGGAAGTGTCCAGGTCCTTGTGGGTGGGGCCACCCCTGGGCAGGTGGTCCTGGGTTCTATAAGAAAGCAGGCTGAGTAAGCCATGAGAAGCAAGCTTGTAAGCAGCATTCTACATCTGGTCCTGTCTTGAGCTTCCAAAGTGACAGAGTATGGCCTGTTTTTCGTCATGGAGTTTATTGCAACAATAGGAAGCCAACAGAGACAGGTTACTAGCTATCTTTCATGTGGCTGTGACACAGTGCCTGATAGATGGAGTAACTTTGGCTCACAGTTCCGGGTTTCAGGGGATTTCAGTCCACTGTGGCTATGGCCATGGGAACATGAGGTGGCTGGTCCCATTACTGCAAAAGACAGGAAGCAAAGGGCTCAAACTGGAACCAGAAAGCAAGTAGAAGCTTCAAGACTAGTCCCTAGACACTCCCCTCTGCCAACAGGGTCACAGCTCCCCAAATCCTCACAACCTTATAAAAGGAGTGGCACCAAGTGTTCACACTCAAGCATATTTGAGCAGATGACATGTTCATCTATCAACATATTATAAAATTGGAGCACTAATATTAGAATGGCTAAAGCTAAGAGAGACCTTCAATCTCCTGCTACATTAGGGTGGAGAAGGAGGAAGGCTAATGAAGTAAGCCATGTCACTGTACAGGGGCTGCAATCTTTAGAGTTCTTGGTTAAGCCAGCCTTTATAGCCAGTGGTCTCAACCCATGTGTCATGACCCCCACAGGGGCCACCTATCAGACATTCTGTATACCATATATTTACATTATGATTCATAACAGGAGCAACGTTACAGTTATGAAGTAGCAACAAAAATAATTTTATGGATGGGGGGGTCACCAGGACATGAAGAACTGTATTAAAGGGTCGAATCATTAGGAAGGCCCAGGGCCACTGCTTTACTCAAAAATACCATCTCAGTGAGATTATTCTTTAAAAATGGAAATAATCCCAAGAGAGGACTTTTAATTTCACTTTGATGCTAAACAGGTACTGAGTCACTGAGCTATTCCCAAGCAAACTTCATGACAGCAGGAATGGTTCAGAAGGAGCCAGAGGCCTTAGGTGGCAGCTCTCCCTTCTGCTGTCCCCTCAGGAGACATTTTTGTCCTCAGGCCAGCGGAGGCCTCCCTGGAGCTCCCCCTCTAATTTTGAAAAGATGTTTTCTTGAAGACAATATGGCCTTTATCAGGAGCCCACCTACGTGATAGTCAACCCATTCCTAAAATAACAGCATCAATCTCTGCTCAAGGTCAGCACCCTCATTGATAATCACTCCTTGGAGAACCCAGTGGACCAAGAGCACAGTCCATTCCCCAGTCTCTGTTTCTCCATCCTCTCCCTGCCCAAGTTTCACTTTTCTTCCCTGTCTTGGAATTCTCCATGGGCCCGGGGAGCTCTTTGAGCAGCACTAATTGTTTTTGACTGGTTCCTTGCTGTAGCTTGGCTTTAAGTCAAACTCCAGCCTCTCCTGAGCACCGATTGCTGATCTCTTTTTCCCAGTTGTTTTCTTTCAAAAGAATGGAGCCCTGTCTGTGTTTCCATGTCCATCCAGCCCCCTTTCTATCTCTGAAGAGGCATTTTTTGAAGATAATACGGGGTCATCTTCTTCACAGGAGAAATGTGTAGGTAGATGAACATCTTACTTTTTTCCAGGTTAAACCCACTTTGCTTCTATCGGTTCTGCTTCTGAACACTTTTATGTGCACAATCAGGTGGCTCTCCTTCCAGAGCACTGTCTTAATCTGTCTCCAGCTATTGTAACAGTGTCTGATGGGGGCCTTCAAGCTGCATCAGAACAATGTGGAAGAACTAGAAAATATGTCACATGCACACACAAACACACACACATATACACACACACACACACACACACACCTTTATTAGGAGCCTACTCCTGTGACGTAATGTCATTCCCAAGACAATGAATGATGTCAATCTATACTCAAGATTAGCTCCCTCACGAATCATCCCTCCTTAGAGGTTCTTTCGAGTACTTTAGTAAAGTCTATCACATTTCAACATTGTATGTGGAGGAGACAACCAAGCCATGTATATTTTTAATTGATACCAATTTATTTAAGGAATAGGACAATTACGTTTGAAGCTTCAAGTGACTGGAATGGACTTAAGATTCAACTTGGAAGAGGAAGTTCCGGTCAGCCTTCTCCTTGGTTGGTGGAAGAAGCCTTGATGTTCTCTTAATTTCCCCAGCTCCTTCACCCACAGTCACAAATAGTGGGTTATATTCATATATGTCTCCTTGTTGGAGCCATGCCTTCCAGTTCTCTAGTATTTTTAAGCCACTGGTAGTGGTTTACATGGTTGGAGAGCTACCCCTCATCCCATCCTCACATGACCTAGTGACCCTGCCCCACACCAGTCTATTTAGTTATTAGCAGACTCTTACCCCCTCTGAGCTTCTGGTAGACTAAGGCACATAGCACACTTTCTTATGTTGCTAAACCAATAACCTTGACTCAGCTGTGTTGCTCTGTGTGTGTGTGTATGTGTGTTTGTGTGTGTGTGTGTTTCCTATAAACTGAATTATACCCTCTTTCTTTGACCTCATAAGTAGAAGCCTTTGTGTTTGGAGATGGGCACTTTAAAGAAGTACCTAAGTAAAGAAGAGGGTGTTAGAATGCCCTCCCCCCACCCGGCTCCTCAGTGCAATGTCATTGGTGTTCTTTGAGAAAGGAAGCAGTTGGATACAGAGAGGCCATCCCAGGCGTACACATGCACAGAGGAAGTAAAGACCATGTGTGGATACAGGGGGAAAGTGGCCACATACAGAGGCCTTGAGAGAAGCCAAATCCACTTGTGTCTTGACTTAGCACGCTTATGCTCTAGTACTGTGAGAGAGACATGGCTGCCACTTAAGTCCCCATCTATTGTGGCCTTTCATTAGCTTAGCGGTTCTCAACCTTCCTAAAGCTGTAATCCTTTAATACAGCGCCTCATCTTCACATATAATTATTTTTGTTGGTACTTCATAATTATAATTTTGCTACTGTTAAGAATCATAAAGTAAATGTGTTTACTGATGGTCCCAGGCGATTCTGTGAAAAGGTCATTAGATCTCTAAAGGGGTCATGATCTACAGGTTGAGAACTACTGCATTAGCCTAACACAGTAAAGCACTAAGTGGTCTAGTCAGAATCTTAAGGGTTCTCTTCCTTGGGTGCTAGGCTCACCTTCCTGTCTACTTCTGTGTGTATCTGTGGAGCTGAATGCTGTTTGTGCTATGGAATGTAGGTGTATTTTAGACTATTTTATTGAGTTCTTATATCTATCACCCTTCCAATCTTATTCCACCCTAATCCCTTCCAACTCTCCAAGGTAGGAGAGAAAGCAGGTTAGAGGGGAAAGGGAGCCTGGAGCTCTTTAGACTACTTCCTGGTGATTAGGGGCTTTGGATTCTTAGGGGCAAGTCCAGTCTTCATTGTCAGATAGCCAGCGACCCAGCAAGCCAGCAATAGCAAACCGGCGATCCAGCAAACACAGCAGCAGGAACCACCAGTAGCAGAGACCACAGGGGAAGCAGCAGCCACAGGCCCTCTTGGGGCTCTCCCATTTATACTCTCTCTAGAGTCCCCAGATTAAACTATCTGCCGCTGTCAAAATATCACACCCCTCTTAGAATAAGATGCCATCACAATTAGCATCTATGGACAAACTGAAGCAGTCCTATATCTCACCCTTGGTATTAAGACAAAAGCAAATTCACGTAATTTAACTGGGGTTTTTAAGGAAACCAAGATTCTCACTACAATGGACAGTGGAAGAAGAAAACAGAAGGAAAGTAGCTGGACCAAAGCCTGGTCCTTTTGCTTACACAGCCTGATTCTTGATCGAGGTTCCATCAGCAGCAACACGAGGGCCCTAGCTGAGGCATACACTTTGTGTTTCCAGGCCGAGGAAGATGCTGTCTTCATGAAATTTTGTAAACAGGCCTCTGTGCTTTATAAGTCTAGGTTCCTTGAGGCAAGGAAATTGTATTGGTCCCGAAAGGAAGGAAACTAATCCTTTGTGTTTTGAGAGTTGGAAAGAAAATCAGCCTGATTTCAAGCATGGATTTACACTATGGAACTGCAGGCCTGGGAGACACTGGGTGACACTGGGTGACACTGGAGGAGCCCTCTAGATAACCCAAGGGGTTGTGAAAAGACCAGGCTTTAGGGAAACTGAGGCTTAGGGAGTACAGTTCCTTTGGCACATTGAATGGGGGAGGAAGTCTAACCACCTTGGCTGGCTGCATAGGGCTTTGTTAAAATGCAGATTCCCAGGTACACAGTAAAGAGGCTGAATTAAAATCCCTGAGTCTGTGGCCTGGGGACAAGCGTATTAAGAAGTTTACCAGCTGAGTCACTGCTCAGTACGCACAGTGTTAATTAATTTCCCTAATTAACTCCCCAGCCAGGCAGGAGAATGCCTGAAAACAGATGGCAGGGAAGTCTGGGGTCAAGTTCTAGCTGAAGGCCGGTGAGATGGCTCAGTGGGTAAAGGCCCTTGTCACCAAGCCTGACAACCTGAGTTTTAGTTTCCTGGGATCTACAGGCTGGAAGGAGAGAACCAACTTCTGAAAGCTGTTCTCTGACCTCCACGTGTCCCTGTGGCTTCCATGAGCTTAGCCAAGGGTGCTCTGTCTGTCTGTCTGTCTGTCTGTCTGTCTGTCTGTCTCTCTCTCTCTCTCTCTCACACACACACACACACACACGCACACACTCTCTCTCTCTCTCTCTCTCTCTCTCTTTCTCTCTCTCTCTAAACATAATAATTAAAATATTCTATCTGATCTGAAACTAGATGCTCATAGGCCATCCATCACTTTGGGTGTATACTTATGGGCCAGGCTACTTAAAAATCCTGTACTGGGCTGGATCTCCAAATAGGTCAGTTACCAAAGCATCTGGTGTCAGGACCATCGTTTGTGGTTGCCTAAATCATTGGGTCACTCAGTTTCTCTGGAGAAGTACTCTGGGGTGATAGATAGCATGTGGGTCCTGATACTCTCAGACCTTCCTGGGGCTGTGTTGGAGGTCACATGAATGGAGTGACTGATGTCATCTCAGAGAGCATCCCCACGCTCCCTGCCTCCATCAGTTAAAGTATGCCAGGAATGATTGGGCAGGGAGACAATTTACCTCCACAAGTGAAACCCGGAGCACTGAAGTAGTCGGACTTCTTTAAGAGGAAGATGAGATATTTGGCCTTGATCCCAAGTGCCCTCTGGGCTGCAGACCCTTCTGTGACCCACCTGATTCTCCTGCTATCATGTAAGGCCTGTGTGTTCTTCATGCCAAAAGCAATGTAAACCGATCAACAACAAATGCTGGCAAAGTACCAAGAGTGCGGATACTGGCTGGGACTGGGAGCTCCTGGCTCTGTCCAGCTGCTCTGTTTCCTCAGTGCACTGCTGGGTCATTTCCCGATGCTCTCTGGACCTCTCTCCTTATCTATAGTATACACAGAGGCTACTCACTGTACACACCATCATCTAGGACTTCTAACTAGGCTTTTGCTTGCCAATGTAAGCATTTGCGATCCTATAAACCCAGCTTGGAAAAGGTTGCTACACAAAATAAAGCTTGCTAAACTCTGACCCCATGAAAGGATCAGCTAATAATTCCCTCTGATAGATGTAGGTAATTTTTAGAGATCCCTTCCCATCCAAGAGTGAAAATTTGTTGTTTATTGGGATTAGGACTTTGTGACTGAATGTCTACTTTGTTAACTGAGAAGAAAGATGTATGAACAAGCAAAGCCCCATCCCCAGAATCGTTCCTGTTGGAGTCAAAGCACATCGGTTAAAAGAGAAGCTGTCCCACGCCACGGTGGTCTCGCCACAGAAACATTTATGTGTATATTTTGTGAGGCCTCAACCTCTGTCCTCTGCTTGAGGAGTTTTCTTCTCAGGTGTGCGGCCCTGTTGAACAATCTACAGACCTCAGCTTAACCACTCGAGTAATTTCCATGGGGATTTGTTTAGAAGCCTCATTTTGGTCCATTATCCTATTTTTTTGGTGGATAATATGATTTCACTGCACTCTAAAATACACATTTCAAAGAAAAGCAAATAAGATGTATGGTAAGCATGCAGAATTGAGTTATGCTGATAAAGGCTTGCTTGGAATGCATCTGATGGCACAGAATAGCTGTGGTTTCCAGGCAGTTAAATTTCAGAGATTCAAACACTCCTCCCCTCTATGGCTAATTTCTCTTTTCTCCTAGAGACTGAGATTTGCAGCAAAACCATATACAATTTATAGCTGTCCTGAGACAGTGACCATCTCTTTGGTGGTGGTGTCCCTGCAGGGGTGTGGCCCGCTAGTGGTGTCTGCCTTTCAACTTTCAGCTTCCTGCCGCTCAGACACGGGTCTAGCCTGGACGGGGAGAAGATTACAGCTTGGCTCTTTCATTGGCTTGCCCATGCTTTCCCAGAGTATAGGTGGAGAGTGGAAATGAGTGCGGCGTGGGGAAAGGAGGTGGGGATGAGAAATAGTGTAGGGAAATGAGGCTGGCGAGTGGGAGTGGGGAATGGGGATGGGGATGGATGATGGGAATGAGGAGTGGGGATGGGGAAAAGGGGTAGAGAGTAGCAGGGTGCCAGGACAGGCTTTCTCCAGAAGGAGTCCTCAAACTCTAGAGTTTGAGTAGCTGTTCTGTTTATTTCTTAAAAGGAGAAGACTTGTCATGTCAACAACGAGGAAGAGCTAAGACTAAGAACAGTGAGGAGAGGGCTAGGTTAGGGTGACTGATGGGTTAAATGTGTGTGATGGAGCCTAGGTCAATTGAAGAAGAGGCAGGAAACAGACTTTTGGAAAAATAGGTCAGAACACAGAGAAATGGGAATAAGAAAGTATTTTGTGTTAATTGAAAAGACCTCAAAAGCTTTTCTGATAATTCTTTCTTGTAAAAATAATAAGATCTACTCAGGGCATTTCTGGTTAAGGCATTTTATACACTGTCTGCTCACGTGTACATAAAACCTAATGGAAGCCTTTGGGTCTTGCTGGAAGTCAGGCTAAAATACATCAGTGCCCAGGCAATGCTTTTTTATATGCCTCAAAAGTATAGGCAACAAAAGCAAAAACTAGACAAATGGAATTATACCAAACTAAAAAGCTTCTTACAGTTAGGGAAACAATCAGTAAAGCAAGTGAGGCAACAATTCTGAGAGAGAGAGAAAGAAAGAAGGAGGAGAGGGAGAGGGAGAGGGAGAGGGAGAGGGAGAGGGGGGAGAGGGGGGAGAGGGGAGAGAGGGGAGAGAGGGGGGAGAGGGAGGGGGAGATTGCAAAATAGATTGGGAAAGAGGCCAGTGTTCAAAATACACATGGAACCAACTCAATAGCAAGACAACAAATAGAGCCATTGAAAAGTAAACAAAGTACCTGACTGGCTATTCCTCCAAAGAATATATCAAGATTACAAGTAGAAATATGAAAAAAAAAAACAACACCATTAGCTGTCAGAGAAATGCAAATGACATCCATCCGGAGATACCATATCACCCAGTTACAATGGGTGTTATCTCAATGGCAAAAGTGAGAGGTGTTGGCAAGGATGTGGAGGAAAGGAAGTTGCTGTGCCCAACTGATGGGAATGTAAATCAGCATGGTACAGTAGGGGCTGGGTGTAGGGGCACATACCTGTAATTCCTAGCACGCAGGAGGTTGAAACATGAGGAATATCCCAGAAGATAGGAAATTGGTAGGTCGAAAATATGTATATGTGTGTCTGTATGTATGTTCATTGCCACAATAGCCAAGACACAAACAAATTAAGTCTCCATCAACAAATGAATGGATAAAAAAATATGATGTATCTATGCAACAAAGTATTATCCCTCCTGAACAAATAAAAAGATTTAGGGCTGGGGAAATAGCCCAGTGGTTAAAACGCTTGGCATACAAACATGGTAACTGAAGTTTCAGTTTCCAGAAGCCAAGTAAAGACGAGCATGACAGTTCACCTGTAATCCCAATCACTGATGGTAGAATCAGGGTCCACAGAGCAAGCCAGCTTTGACTAGCGAGGTCTACAAGCTCTGGGTGTGATTGAGAGACCCTGCCTCAATGAATAAGGGGGAAGAACAGTTGAGGATGATCTCTGACATTAACTCCATGTTTCCATGTGAACAAGCACCCATGTGCATGTACCCCTTACATGTGCACACACACACAATGAAACACACATGTTTCAGGTGCAACACAATACAAAACTGAAAAAAGGGCAGGGGGGAAGAAGAGAAAGAGTCTCTCATTTGTAGTAACATAGTATTATGCCAAATAAAACAAGTCAGACAATTACACACATAGTGTGGGCTAAATATGGACCCTGAAAAATGTTGATTCTGGAGAGGTGAGCAGTAGAGAGATGCTGGTCAGAGGGTACAAAGCATGTTTATAGGAGATAAAATGATCTCTCTGCGTGTGGCGTGCATAGTGCATGTGCATGAGTGTGCCACTGTGCATGTATGACAAAGCCAGAGGGGGATGTTGGCTTTCCTCTACCCATCTCTGTCTCATTCCTTTGAGACAGGGTCTCTCACTGAACCTGAATGTCACTTATCTTCCAGCTAGCCTGTCAAGTCCCCACGGCCATTGTCTCTCTGTTCTCTATGGACTTAGAAGGAGACATGTAGCTGTGACTGGCTTTTAACGTCGGTGCTGGGGGTCCAAGCGCAGGTCCTCGTCATTACAAAGCAAGCATCTTTCCCCCCTGAGCCATCTACCCAACAGTTGTAAGATATAGTTAAACAAACGTTAGTTCCCAATTCCTAGCTTAGTGCCTCTTACGAGAACTCTAATAGTGATGTTATCAGAATGACCCTGGGACACTTATACGGGGCCATCTCCATGTTTGCTCATATGTGACTTAACACATGTCAAGATTCTCCCACAAGTTTACATTCTAATTTGTTCTCTGTAGAGAAAGTCACGGCCACAGGAAATCCTCTAAGTTCAATCGCATGTATTTTATATCCTTTAGCCTCTCCTAGTCACACCTATTTTATATCTATCTCATGAACTCTTCCTACTTGATTTGCTAGACCCAATGGCTGGAGACATAGGTCTGTTCTCAAGCAAGCCTGTTCTATCTCACGGTCTCTGCTGTGGTAGCTGGCTCTGCCTTTTCCCGCATATTTTAAGGTATGATCACTGTTGTCAACAGAACATCATCTTGTGCCGGGCTGGATTCCTATCAAGGCTGACATCCTTGCTCTCCTCTAGTATATTCTAAGCAGAGTAACACAGTGCCTGCATTGGAGTGATAAATATGATTGTGTAAGTTTATACAGTCCCCCCAACAGTTTTCTATTGCACTTAACATTCAGAATCTTAATCATGGCCAACAGGTCCCAACTGAGCCACACCCCAGACATTTCTCTAATGTCATCTCCTCTACTCTTTCTACTATGTATTCTGCTGTCCTTTGAACATATGAAGTCTGCTTTCCCTTGGAGCCTTTCTAAAACTGTCATCTATGTCTCAAGAGGGGCACTTCCAACATTTGTCATGTCCATGCTGGGTCTTCTTCGACGTCTTGAATGTACCCTTGTCACAAAGGACTTGAGTAACTTGTAACCTCTCTTTCATGAACTTCAATCTTCCAGTATACTTATCCCTCTTTCCACTTTCTTTCTCTCTCCTTCCCTCTGTTTTTCTTGGAATTTGTTGTGTAATCCGGTCTGGCTTAGGCTTCCCTGTCCTCATGCCTTGGCTCCCCAGTGCTGGGATCACAATGTGTGCCTTCGTGCCAGCTCTTCTACTTTTCCATTAAGAAAAGCAAATCATTGTTCTTGAGATAAGACCTTACTATATAACCTAGGGTGACCTCAGGCTCACAATCCTGCTGCCTCTGCCTTCTGAGTGCCGGGATTGTGGGCATGTGCCACCATGATCAGCTTTAAAATATTTTTATTAACTATATTTATTTTGTATATAATATACTTTGATCTACATAGTAAGATAAGGCAAGGAAATTCCCTTATGTGTCTTACCATAACTACCTTCCAGTGTATGATAAAAAAATCTAAAGCATCCCACTGTGGGACATTTCCATTTTATAGCACAGTGTCCATTCATGGTTTAGGTGTTGTCATTTTATATAACTGCATCCACTCTTTGCCCTTAATAACTACTATTTTACTCTGCTTATATGAGTTTAACTTAAAGAAAGGCTTTATTAAATGTTTATTTTATATGTATATGTGGTGCAGTTGGGCACAACATGTGCCACAGTGTCCCTATGCTATTCAGAAGACACTTTGAAAGGGTTGACTCTCTTATCTCTACCACATCAGTTCTGGGGCTTGAACTCAAGTTATTAGGTTTGGTGGGCAAGAACCCTCTGAGCCATCTTGCCCGCCTGAGTTTGACTATTGTAGCGTCCATATACAAATGAGATCATATAACATCTTTTCCTGCTTGTGCTTGCTTTATTTTACTTAGCCTATGTGGTGGTTCAAATGAGATCAACCCCCATAAGTTCATATATTTGAATACTTGCTTCCCTATATTAGTGGAACTGTTTATGAAAGATTAGGAGGCGTGACCTTGTTGGAGAAGGTGTGTCATTGGGGCAGCTATAGAGGTCTCAAAAGCCCATGCCACTCCCAGTTAACTCTCTCTGTCTTGTGCTTGTTATCAAGATGTAAGCTCTCGGTGGTAATGGCTCCAGTGCCATGACTGCCTGCCTGCTGGCATGCTCCCACTATGATGGTCATAGACCCTAACCATCTAAAACTGTAAGACCCTTCGAGGTTGCCTTGGTCATGGCGTTTTATCATGGCAATAGAAAAGTAACCTAGACAGCATCATATTTTTTGAACTCAGAGTCCCTATGTCTTTGCCCCCTGAGGGCTGGGATCATAGATGTGAGCCATTGTACTCCAGAGTTTCAGTTCCCCCACCTCTACCCCCTGAAGCTGAGAACTGAACCCATCTGAACTAAATCATTAACCCCTAGACTCTCTTTTTTAAAGGCTGGATAATATTCCATTGTGTGAATGACTATCACAGTTTCTTCATCTACGAATCCACAGATTGGTACTAAATTGCTTCCAAACATTGGCCATGGTGAATAAATAATACATCAGTGAACTTGGGTGCTCAGCTATCTCTTTGGCAAACTGACTCCTTTTCTTTAAGTAAATGGCCAGAATCGTGATTATAGGTCACATGATAATTTTATTTTTAGAATCTGAATAGTTTTCATACTGTTTTTCCACAATGGCTACCTTAATTTACATTTACGAACAAGGGCCACCCTTTCTTCACATTCTTTCCCACACTTGCTATCTTTTGTGGTTTTGATAACAGCAATTCTATTTGAGGGAGGGCAATACCTCAGTGTGGTTTTAATATGCATATTACTGAAGAATAGTGGTATCAAACTAAATTTTTTTTCATGGACCTGTTGGAGTTTCTCTAATTAATTTTAAATTGCTTTCTTGGTATTTGATTGAGTTCCTTGTGTATTTTAGATATCAACCTCTTTTTTTTTTTTAACTTTTAATGTTTTTTTATTACGTATTTTCCTCAATTACATTTCCAATGCTATCCCAAAAGTCTCCCATACCCCCCCCTTCCCTACCCACCCATTCCCATTCTTTTGGCCCTGGCATTCCCCTGTATTGGGGCATATAAAGTTTGCAAGTCCAATGGGCCTCTCTTTCCAGTGATGGCCGACTAGGCCATCTTTCGATACATATGCAGCTAGAGACAAGAGTTCCGGGGTTCTGGTTAGTTCATCATGTTGTTCCCCCTATAGGGTTGCAGATCCCTTTAACTCCTTGGGTACTTTCTCTAGCTTCTCCATTGGGAGCCCTGTGATCCATCCAATAGCTGACTGTGAGCATCCACTTCTGTGTTTGCTAGGCCCCGGCATAGTCTCACAAGAGACAGCTATATCTGGGTCCTTTCAGCAAAATCTTGCTAGTGTATGCAATGGTTTCAGCGTTTGGAAGCTGATTATGGAATGGATTCCTAGATATGGCAGTCTCTAGATGGTCCATCCTTTCATCGCAGCTCCAAATTTTGTCTCTGTAAATCCTTCCATGGGTATTTTGTTCCCAATTCTAAGAAGGGGCATAGTGTCCACACTTTGGTCTTCATTCTTCTTGAGTTTCATGCGTTTAGCAAATTGTATCTTATATCTTGGGTATCCTAAGTTTTGGGCTAATATCCACTTATCAGTGAATACATACTGTGTGAGTTCCTTTGTGATTGTGTTACCTCACTTAAGATGATGCCCTCCAGGTCCATCCATTTGGCTAGGAATTTCATAAATTCATTCTTTTTAATAGCTGAGTAGTACTCCATTGTGTAAATGTACCATAATTTCTGTATCCATTCCTCTGTTGAGGGGCATCTGGGTTCTTTCCAGATTCTGGCTATTATAAATAAGGCTGCTATGAACATAGTGGAGCATGTGTCCTTCTTACCGGTTGGGACATCTTCTGGATATATGCCCAGAAGAGGTATTGCTGGATCCTCCAGTAGTACTATGTCCAATTTTCTGAGGAACGGCCAGACTGATTTCCAGAGTGGTTGTACAAGCTTGCAATCCCACCAACAATGGAGGAGTGTTCCTCTTTCTCCACATCCTCGCCAGCATCTGCTGTCACCTGAATTTTTGATCTTAGCCATTCTAACTGGTGTGAGGTGGAATCTCAGGGTTGTTTTGATTTGCATTTCCCTGATGATTAAGGATGTTGAACATTTTTTCAGGTGCTTCTCTGCCATTCGGTATTCCTCAGGTGAGAATTCTTTGTTCAGTTCTGAGCCCCATTTTTTAATGGGGTTATTTGATTTTCTGGAGTCCACCTTCGTGAGTTCTTTATATATATTGGATATTAGTCCCCTATCTGATTTAGGATAGGTAAAGATCCTTTCCCAATCTGTCGGTGTTTTTTTTGTCTTATTGATGGTGTCTTTTGCCTTGCAGAAGCTTTGCAGTTTCATGAGGTCCCACTTGTCAATTCTCGATCTTACAGCACAAGCCATTGCTGTTCTATTCAAGAATTTTCCCCTGTGCCCATATCTTCAAGGCTTTTCCCCACTTTCTCCTCTATAAGTTTCAGTGTCTCTGGTTTTATGTGAAGTTCTTTGATCCACTTAGACTTGACCTTAGTACAAGGAGATAGGAATGGATCGATTCGCATTCTTCTACATGATAACAACCAGTTGTGCCAGCACCATTTGTTGAAAATGCTGTCTTTTTCCACTGGATGGTTTTAGCTCCCTTGTCGAAGATCAAGTGACCATAGGTGTGTGGGTTCATTTCTGGGTCTTCAATTCTATTCCATTGGTCTACTTGTCTGTCACCATACCAGTACCATGCAGTTTTTATCACAATTGCTCTGTAGTAAAGCTTTAGGTCCAGCATGGTGATTCCACCAGAGGTTCTTTTATTCTTGAGAAGAGTTTTTGCTATCCTAGGTTTTTTGTTGTTTCAGATGAATTTGCAGATTGCACTTTCTAATTCGTTGAAGAATTGAGTTGGAATTTTGATGGGGATTGCATTGAATCTGTAGATTGCTTTTGGCAAGATAGCCATTTTTACAATGTTGATCCTGCCAATCCATGAGCATGGGAGATCTTTCCATCTTCTGAGATCTTCTATAATTTCTTTCTTCAGAGACTTGAAGTTTTTATTATACAGATCTTTCACTTCCTTAGTTAGAGTCACGCCAAGATATTTTATATTATTTGTGACTATTGAGAAGGGTGTTGTTTCCCTAATTTCTTTCTCATCCTGTTTTTTCTTTGTGTAGAGAAAGGCCATTGATTTGTTTGAGTTAATTTTATATCCAGCTACTTCACCGAAGCTATTTATCAGGTTTAGGAGTTCTCTGGTGGAATTTTTAGGGTCACTTATATATACTATCATATCATCTGCAAAAAGTGATATTTTGACTTCATCTTTTCCAATTTGTATCCCTTTGATCTCCTTTTGTTGTCGAATTGCTCTGGCTAGGACTTCAAGTACAATGTTGAATAGGTATGGAGAAAGTGGACAGCCTTGTCTAGTCCCTGATTTTAGAGGAATTGCTTCAAGCTTCTGACCATTTACTTTGATGTTGGCTACTGGTTTGCTGTAGATTGCTTTTATCATGTTTAGGTATGTGCCTTGAATTCCTGATCTTTCCAAGACTTTTATCATGAATGGGTGTTGGATCTTGTCAGATGCTTTTTCCGCATCTAATGAGATGATCATGTGGGTTTTGTCTTTGAGTTTGTTTATATACTGGATTACGTTGATGGATTTCCGTATATTGAACCATCCCTGCATCCCTGGGATGAAACCTACTTGGTCAGGATGGATGATTGTTTTGATGTGTTCTTGGATTCGGTTAGCAAGAACTTTATTGAGGATTTTTGCATCAATATTCATAAGGGATATTGGTCTGAAGTTTTCTATCTTTGTTGGGTCTTTTTGTGGCTTAGGTATCAGAGTAATTGTGGCTTCATAGAATGAGTTGGGTAGAGTACCTTCTGTTTCTATTTTGTGGAATAATTTGTGAAGAACTGGGATTAGATCTTCTTTGAAGGTCTGATAGAACTCTGCACTAAACCCATCTGGTCCTGAGCTTTTTTTGGTTGCGAAACTATTAATGACTGCTTCTATTACTTTGGGGGATATAGGGCTGTTTAGATCATTAACCTGATCTTGATTCAACTTTGGTACCTGGTATCTGTCTAGAAACTTCTCCATTTCATCCAGGTTCTCCAGTTTTGTTGAGTATAGCCTTTGGTAGAAGGATCTGATGGTGTTTTGGATGTCTTCAGGATCTGTTGTTATGTCTCCTTTTTCATTTCTGATTTTGTTAATTAGAATGCTTTCCCTGTGCCCTCTAGTGAGTCTGGCTAAGGGTTTATCTATCTTGTTGATTTTCTCAAAGAACCAGCTCCTTGATTGGTTGATTCTTTGAATAGTTCTTCTTGTTTCCACTTGATTGATTTCGCCCCTGAGTTTGATTATTTCCTGCTGTCTACTCCTCTTGGGTGAATTTGCTTCCTTTTGTTCTAGTGCTTTTAGGTGTGTTGTCAAGCTGCTAATGTGTTCTCTGTCTAGTTTCTTTTTGGAGGCACTCAGAGCTATGAGTTTTCCTCTTAGAAATGCTTTCGTTGTGTCTCATAAGTTTGGGTATGTTGTGGCTTCATTTTCATTGAACTCTAAAAAGTCCTTAATTTCTTTCTTTATTCCTTCCTTGACCAAGGTATCATTGAGAAGAGTGTTGTTCAGTTTCCACGTGAATGTTGGCTTTCTATTATTTATTTTGTTATTGAAGATCACCCTTAGTCCATGGTGATCTGATAGGATGCATGGGACAATTTCAATATTTTTTATCTGTTGAGGCCTGTTTTGTGACCAATTATGTGGTCAATTTTGGAGAAGGTACAATGAAGTGCTGAGAAGAAGGTATATCCTTTTGTTTTAGGATAGAATGTTCTGTAGATATCTGCCAGATCCATTTGATTCATAACTTCTGTTAGTTTCACTGTGTCCCTGTTTAGTTTCTGTTTCTATGATCTGTCCATTGGTGAAAGTAGTGTGTTGAAGTCTCCCACTATTATTGTGTGAGGTGCAATGTGTGCTTTGAGCTTTACTAAAGTTTATTTAATGAATGTGGCTGCCTTTGTATTTGGAGCATAGATATTCAGAATTGATAGTTTCTCTTGGAGGATTTTACCTTTGATGTGTATGAAGTGCCCCTCCCTGTCTTTTTTGATGACTTTGGGTTGGAAGTCAATCTTATCAGATATTAGAATGGCTACTCCAGCTTGTTTCTTCATACCATTTGCTTGGAAAATTGTTTTCCAGTCTTTCATTCTGAGGTAGTGTCTATCTTTTTCTCTGAGATGAGCTTCCTGTAAGCAGCAAAATGTTGGGTCTTGTTTGTGTAGCCAGTTTGTTAGTCTATGTCTTTTTATTGGGGAGTTGAGTCCATTGATATTAAGAGATATTAAGGAAAAGTAATTGTTGCTTCCTGTTATTTTTGTTGTTAAAGTAGGCATTCTGTTCTTGTGGCTGTCTTCTTTTTTTTTTTTTTTTTTTTTTTTATATTTTTATTACATATTTTCCTCAATTACATTTCCAATACTATCCCAAAAGTCCCCCATAGCGCCCCCCACTTCCCTACCCACCCATTCCCATTCTTTTGGCCCTGGCATTCCCCTATATTGGGGCATATAATGTTTGCAAGTCCAATGGGCCTCTCTTTCCATTGATGGCCGACTAGGCCATCTTTCGATACATATGCAGCTAGAGACAAGAGCTCCAGGGTTCTGGTTAGTACATCATGTTGTTCCAACAATAGGGTTGCAGATCCCTTTAGCTCCTTGGGTACTTTCTCTAGCTTCTCCATTGGGAGCCCTGTGATACATCCAATAGCTGACTGTGAACATCCACTCCTGTGTTTGCTAGGCCCCGGCATCGTCTCACAAGAGACAGCTATATTTGGGTCCTTTCAGCAAAATCTTGCTAGTGTATGCAATGGTGTCAGCGTTTAGAAGCTGATTATGGGACGGATCCCTGGATACGGCAGTCTCTAAATGGTCCATCCTTTCATCACAGCTACGAACTTTGTCTCTGTAACTCCTTCCCTGGGTGTTTTGTTCCCAATTCTAAGAAGGTGCACAGTGTCCACACTTTGGCCTTCATTCTTCTTGAGTTTCATGCATTTATCAAATTGTATCTTATATCTTGGGTATCCTAAGTTTTGGGCTAATATCCACTTATCAATGAATACATATTGTGTGAGTTCTTTTGTGATTGTGTTACTTCACTCAAGATGATGCCCTCCAGGTCCATCCATTTGGCTAGGAATTTCATAAATTCATTCTTTTTAATAGCTGAGTAGTACTCCATTGTGTAAATGTACCATAATTTCTGTATCCATTCCTCTGTTGAGGGACATCTGGGTTCTTTCCAGCTTCTGGCTATTATAAATAGGGCTGCTATGAACATAGTGGAGCATGTGTCCTTTTTACCGGTTGGGACATCTTCTGGATATATGCCCAGGAGAGGTATTGCTGGATCCTCCGGTAGTACTATGTCCAATTTTCTGAGGAACCGCCAGACTGATTTCCAGAGTGGTTGTACAAGCTTGCAATCCCACCAACAATGGAGGAGTGTTCCTCTTTCTCCACATCCTCGCCAGCATCTGCTGTCACCTGAATTTTTGATCTTAGCCATTCTGACTGGTGTGAGGTGGAATCTCAGGGTTGTTTTGATTTGCATTTCCCTGATGATTAAGGATGTTGAACATTTTTTCAGGTGCTTCTCTGCCATTCGGTATTCCTCAGGTGAGAATTCTTTGTTCAGTTCTGAGCCCCATTTTTTAATGGGGTTATTTGACTTTCTGGAGTCCACCTTCTTGAGTTCTTTATATATATTGGATATTAGTCCCTTGTCTGATTTAGGATAGGTGAAGATCCTTTCCCAATCTGTTGGTGGTTTTTTTGTCTTATTGATGGTGTCTTTAGCCTTGCAGAAGCTTTGTAGTTTCATGAGGTCCCATTTGTCAATTCTCGATCTTACAGCACAAGCCATTACTGTTCTATTCAGGAATTTTTCCCCTGTGCCCATATCTTCAAGGCTTTTCCCCACTTTCTCCTCTATAAGTTTCAGTGTCTCTGGTTTTATGTGAAGTTCCTTGATCCACTTAGATTTGACCTTAGTACAAGGAGATAGGAATGGATCGATTCGCATTCTTCTACATGTTAACAACCAGTTGTGCCAGCACCATTTGTTGAAAATGCTGTCTTTCTTCCACTGGATGTTTTTAGCTCCCTTGTCGAAGATCAAGTGACCATAGGTGTGTGGGTTCATTTCTGGGTCTTCAATTCTATTCCATTGGTCTATTTGTCTGTCACCATACCAGTACCATGCAGTTTTTATCACAATTGCTCTGTAGTAGAGATTTAGGTCCGGCATGGTGATTCCACCAGAGGTTCTTTTATCCTTGAGAAGAGTTTTTGCTATCCTAGGTTTTTTGTTATTCCAGATGAATTTGCAGATTGCACTTTCTAATTCGTTGAAGAATTGATTTGGAATTTTGATGGGGATTGCATTGAATCTGTAGATTGCTTTTGGCAAGATAGCCATTTTTACAATGTTGATCCTGCCAATCCATGAGCATGGGAGATCTTTCCATCTTCTGAGATCTTCTATAGTTTCTTTCTTCAGAGACTTGAAGTTTTTATTATACAGATCTTTCACTTCCTTAGTTAGAGTCACGCCAAGATATTTTATATTATTTGTGACTATTGAGAAGGGTGTTGTTTCCCTAATTTCTTTCTCATCCTGTTTTTTCTTTGTGTAGAGAAAGGCCATTGATTTGTTTGAGTTAATTTTATATCCAGCTACTTCACCGAAGCTGTTTATCAGGCTTAGGAGTTCTCTGGTGGAATTTTTAGGGTCACTTATATATACTATCATATCATCTGCAAAAAGTGATATTTTGACTTCATCTTTTCCAATTTGTATCCCTTTGATCTCCTTTTGTTGTCGAATTGCTCTGGCTAGGACTTCAAGTACAATGTTGAATAGGTATGGAGAAAGTGGACAGCCTTGTCTAGTCCCTGATTTTAGAGGGATTGCTTCAAGCTTCTCACCATTTACTTTGATGTTGGCTACTGGTTTGCTGTAGATTGCTTTTATCATGTTTAGGTATGGGCCTTGAATTCCTGATCTTTCCAAGACTTTTATCATGAATGGGTGTTGGATCTTGTCAAATGCTTTTTCCGCATCTAAGGAGATGACCATGTGGTTTTTGTCTTTGAGTTTGTTTATATACTGGATTACGTTGATGGATTTCCGTATATTGAACCATCCCTGCATCCCTGGGATGAAACCTACTTGGTCAGGATGGATGATTGTTTTGATGTGTTCTTGGATTCGGTTAGCAAGAACTTTATTGAGGATTTTTGCATCAATATTCATAAGGGATATTGGTCTGAAGTTTTCTATCTTTGTTGGGTCTTTTTGTGGTTTAGGTATCAGAGTAATTGTGGCTTCATAGAATGAGTTGGGTAGAGTACCTTCTGTTTCTATTTTGTGGAATAGTTTGTGAAGAACTGGGATTAGATCTTCTTTGAAGGTCTGATAGAACTCTGCACTAAACCCATCTGGTCCTGGGCTCTTTTTGGTTGGGAGACTATTAATGACTGCTTCTATTTCTTTGGGGGATATAGGGTTGTTTAGATCATTAACCTGATCTTGGTTCAACTTTGGTACCTGGTATCTGTCTAGGAACTTCTCCATTTCATCCAGGTTCTCCAGTTTTGTTGAGTATAGCCTTTGGTAGAAGGATCTGATGGTGTTTTGGATGTCTTCAGGATCTGTTGTTATGTCTCCTTTTTCATTTCTGATTTTGTTAATTAGAATACTTTCCCTGTGCCCTCTAGTGAGTCTGGCTAAGGGTTTATCTATCTTGTTGATTTTCTCAAAGAACCAGCTCCTTGATTGGTTGATTCTTTGAATAGTTCTTCTTGTTTCCACTTGATTGATTTCGCCCCTGAGTTTGATTATTTCCTGCCGTCTACTCCTCTTGGGTGAATTTGCTTCCTTTTGTTCTAGTGCTTTTAGGTGTGTTGTCAAGCTGCTAATGTGTGCTCTTTCTAGTTTCTTTTTGGAGGCACTCAGAGCTATGAGTTTTCCTCTTAGAAATGCTTTCATTGCGTCCCATAAGTTTGGGTATGTTGTGGCTTCATTTTCATTGAACTCTAAAAAGTCCTTGATTTCTTTCTTTATTCCTTCCTTGACCAAGGTATCATTGAGAAGAGTGTTATTCAGTTTCCACGTGAATGTTGGCTTTCTATTATTTATTTTGTTATTGATGATCAGCCTTAGTCCATGGTGATCTGATAGGATGCATGGGACAATTTCAATGTTTTTGTATCTGTTGAGTCCTGTTTTGTGCCCAATTACGTGGTCAATTTTGGAGAAGGTACCATGAGGTGCTGAGAAGAAGGTGTATCCTTTTGTTTTAGGGTAAAATGTTCTGTAGATATCTGCCAGATCCATTTGATCCATAACTTCTGTTAGTTTCACTGTGTCCCTGTTTAGTTTCTGTTTCCATGATCTGTCCATTGGTGAAAGTGGTGTGTTGAAGTCTCCCACTATTATTGTATGAGGTGCAATGTGTGCTTTGAGCTTTACTAAAGTTTCTTTAATGAATGTGGCTGCCTTTGTATTTGGAGCATAGATATTCAGGATTGATAGTTCCTCTTGGAGGATTTTACCTTTGATGAGTATGAAGTGTCCCTCCCTGTCTTTTTTAATGACTTTGGGTTGGAAGTCCATCTTATCAGATATTAGAATGGCTACTCCAGCTTGTTTCTTCATGCCATTTGCTTGGAAAATTGTTTTCCAGCCTTTCATTCTGAGGTAGTGTCTATCCTTTTCTCTGAGATGAGTTTCCTGTAAGCAGCAAAATGTTTGGTCTTGTTTGTGTAGCCAGTTTGTTAGTCTATGTCTTTTTATCGGGGAGTTGAGTCCATTGATATTAAGAGATATTAAGGAAAAGTAATTGTTGTTTCCTGTTATTTTTGTTGTTAAAGTTGGCATTTTGTTCTTGTGGCTGTCTTCTTTTAGGTTTGTTGAGGGATTACCTTCTTGTTGTTTCTAGGGCGTGGTTCCTGTCCTTGTATTGGTTTTTTTCTGTTATTATCCTTTGAAGGGCTGGATTCGTGGAGAGATAATGTGTGAATTTGGTTTTGTCGTGGAATACTTTGGTTTCTCCATCTATGTTAATTGAGAGTTTGGCTGGGTATAGTAGCCTGGGCTGGAATTTGTGTTCTTTTAGTGTCTGTATAACATCCGTCCAGGATCTTCTGGCTTTCATAGTCTCTGGTGAAAAATCTGGTGTAATTCTGATAGGCTTGCCTTTATATGTTACTTGGCCTTTTTCTCTTACTGCTTTTAGTATTCTATCTTTATTTAGAGCATTTGTTGCTCTGATTATTATGTGTCGGGAGGTATTTCTTTTCTGGTCCAGTCTATTTGGAGTTCTGTAGGCTTCTTGTATGTTCATGGGCATCTCTTTCTTTAGATTTGGGAAGTTTTCTTCTATAATTTTGTTGAAGATGTTTGCTGGTCCTTTGAGTTGAAAATCTTCATTCTCATCCACTCCTATTATCCGTAGGTTTGGTCTTCTCATTGTGTCCTGTATTTCTTGGATGTTTTGAGTTAGGATCTTTTTGCATTTTACATTTTCCTTGATTGTTGTGCCGATGTTCTCTATGGAATCTTCTGCACCTGAGATTCTCTCTTCCATCTCTTGTATTCTGTTGCTGATGCTGGTATCTATGGTTCCAGATTTCTTTCCTAGGGTTTCTATCTCCAGTGTTGCCTCATTTTGGGTTTTCTTTATTGTGTCTACTTCCCTTTTTAGGTCTAGTATGGTTTTGTTCATTTCCATCATCTGTTTGGATGTGTTTTCCTGTTTTTCTGTAAGGACTTCTACCTGTTTGATTATGTTATCGTGTTTTTCTTTAAGGATTTGTAACTCTTTAGCAGTGTTCTCCTGCCATTCTTTAAGGGATTTTTGTGTTTTCTCTTTATTGTCTTCTGCCTGTTTAGCAGTGTTCTCCTGCATTTCTTTAAGTGTGTTATTAAAGTCCTTCTTGAAGTTCTCTATCATCATCAGGAGATATGCTTTTAAATCCGTGTCTAGCTTTTCCGGTGTGTTGGGGTGCCCTGGACTGGGCGAAGTGGGGGTGCTGGGTTCTGATGATGGTGAGTGGTCTTGGTTTCTGTTAGTAAGATTATTACGTTTACCTTTCGCCATCTGGTAATCTCTGGGGTTAGTTGTTATCGTTGTCACTGTTTAAAGATTGGAGCAGAAGCTGTGTTCCACTCACCAGCAGTCCCAAAATCCTGCGGCGGGGGTCGTGGGTAGCTGGCGGGTGTCAGGCAACCCTGCGCTCCCGCTACCCCGGCGCTAATCCGGCCGGATGAGGCCTGTGGCCCTACTCAGGCCGGTTTCTGCTTCCCTAACCAATGCAGTCTCAGGTCCCGCGCAATTGGATTGGAGCAGAAGCTGTGTTCCACTCACCAGCAGTCCCAAAATCCTGCAGCGGGGGTCGTGAGTAGCTGGAGGGTGTCAGGCAACCCTGCGCTCCCGCTACCCTGGTGCTGATCCGGCTGGATGAGGCCTGTGGCCCTACTCAGGCCGGTTTCTGCTTCCCTAACTAATGCAGTCTCAGGTCCCGCGCAATTGGATTGGAGCAGAAGCTGTGTTCCACTCACCAGCAGTCCCAAAATCCTGCGGCGGGGGTTGTGGCTGTCTTCTTTTAGGTCTGTTGAGGGATTACCTTCTTGTTTTTTCTAGGGCGTGGTTCCTGTCCTTGTATTTTTTTTTTTTCTGTTATTATCCTATGAAGGGCTGGATTCCTGGAAAGATAATGTGTGAATTTGGTTTTGTCGTGGAATACTTTGGTTTCTCCATCTATGTTAATTGAGAGTTTGGCTGGGTATAGTAGCCTGGGCTGGAATTTGTGTTCTTTTAGTGTCTGTATAACATCTGTCCAGGATCTTATGGCTTTCATAGTCTCTGGTGAAAAATCTGGTGTAATTCTGATAGGCTTGCCTTTATATGTTACTTGGCCTTTTTCTCTTACTGCGTTTAGTATTCTATCTTTATTTAGTGCATTTGTTGTTCTGATTATTATGTGTCGGGATGAATTTCTTTTCTGGTCCAGTCTATTTGGAGTTCTGTAGGTTTCTTGTATGTTCATGGGCATCTCTTTCTTTAGATTTGGGAAGTTTTCTTCTATAATTTTGTTGAAGATGTTTGCTGGTCCTTTGAGTTGAAAATCTTCATTCTCATCCACTCCTATTATCCGTAGGTTTGGTCTTCTCATTGTGTCCTGGATTTCCTGGATGTTTTGAGTTAGGATCTTTTTGCATTTTCCATTTTCTTTGATTGTTGTGCCGATGTTCTCTATGGAATCTTCTGCACCTGAGACTCTCTCTTTCATCTCTTGTATTCTGTTGCTGATGCTCGCATCTATGGTTCCAGATTTCTTTCATAGGGTTTCTATCTCCAGTGTTGCCTCATTTTGGGTTTTCTTTATTGTGTCTACTTCCCTTTTTAGGTCTAGTATGGTTTTGTTCATTTCCATCACCTGTTTGGATGTGTTTTCCTGTTTTTCTTTAAGGACTTCTACCTGTTTGGTTGTCTTTCCCTGTTTTTTTTTTTTAAGGACTTCTACCTGTTTGATTGTGTTATCCTGTTTTTCTTTAAGGACTGTAACTCTTTAGCAATATTCTCCTGTAATTCTTTAAGTGAGTTATTAAAGTCCTTCTTGATGTCCTCTACCATCATCATCAGATATGCTTTTAAATCCAGGTCTAGCTTTTTGGGTGTGTTGGGGTGCCCTGGACTGGGTGAAGTGGGAGTGCTGGGTTCTGATGATGGTGAGTGGTCTTGGTTTCTGTTAGTAAGATTCTTACGTTTACCTTTCACCATCTGGTAATCTCTGGAGTTAGTTGTTATAATTGTCTCTGTTTAGAGATTGTTCTTCAGGTGATTCTGATTAACGTCTATCAGCAGACCTGGGAGACAGGCTCTCTCCTCTGAGTTTCAGTGGTTAGAGCACTCTCTGCTGGCAAGCTCTCCTCTTACAGGGAAGGTGCACAGATATCTGGTGTTTGGACCTCCTCCTGGCCGAAGAAGAAGGCCCAAAACAGGACCTTTCCCAGATGCTGTGTTGCTTTGGCAGGTCACAGAAGCTGTCAGCTTCTGTGGTGCACACTCTCACCTGTGCAGACTAAGTTCCTAAGTTCGGTGGAGTCCTGGAACCAAGATGGTGCTCCCTGCTCCTGAGGCAGAGGGCTCCCGTGCAGAACGGACCACTGTCCTCTGGCTGGGAGGGTGCCGGATGTCTGCGGCCCCAAAAGGGTGCTGCCTCAGCGGCTCTGTGGCTCCCACCTGTCCCAGAAGCTGTCTGCCTCTGTGGTGCACACTCTCACCTGTGCAGACTAAGTTCCTAAGTTCTGCGGAGTCCCAGATCCAAGATGGCGCTCCCTGCTCCCGAGGCAGAGGGCTCCCGTGCTGGGTGGACCACTGTCCTCTGGCTGGGAGGGTGCCAGATGTCTGTGGCCCCAAAAGGGTGCTGCCTCAGCGGCTCTGTGGCTCCCACCTGTCCCAGGAGCTCTCTGCCTCTGTGGTGCACCAAATTTTCTTTTTTTAATTAATTATTTTATTTATTTATATCCCAAATGTTGTGCCATCCTGGTCCCCCCTCACAGAGTTCTTCCTGCCTCCCTCTCCGATATCAACCTCTTAACTAAGATTTACAAATGTCTGCTCCTATTAGAGAGCTGCCCTTCGTCTCGATGGCTTCATCTTCAGCGTGAAAGGTCTGGAAAACATTGCAGACCATACTTGTCTATTTTTGCTTTGTCATCCGATTTGGGGCTTGAGCACTATAAAAGCATTGCCTGGTTTAATGTATCTCTTTAGGATGTATTAAGATATATATCTCCTTCAAGTCTCCTGTTCTGGTGCTAAGCCCGCTCCAAGCTGATGCTTGTGTGTGCTGGCAGAAAGGGACCTGGCTTCATTCTCTTGTGTGAGAATCTCCAGCTTTTCTCAGAACCATTAATTAAAGAGATTGTGTATTCTCTGTGGGGTTTGCTGGTTCCTTGTAAAAAAAATTAGTTGGCCGTCCATTGTTAGACTTGTTTCTTGGCATTCTGTGTGTACCATTAGCCATGAGTCAGGTTTTATGCAAGTACCATATCATTGTAATGACTATAGCTTGCACAGTCAGCATTAGAAACTGATTGTCTTTTTTTTGTTGTTGTTTTTTGCATGCATATAGTCCAGAATAGCCATAGCTATGTGCACACGTACACACACACACACACACACACACACACACACACACACTGAGATAGGGGGATCAATCTAAGCTCAAATACAAGCAAATATAATTTTAAAAGCAAACCCATTAGTCAATATCCCTGTAACTATGGCCACCTGTGAGAATCCCAGAACCTAAAGAGAGGAACAGAGATTTCCAGTCCAGGGAAGTTGTCTAATGCCCAGGGCATAGCCTATCTCTTACTGCTCTGACTACAAGGTTCTAGCAGGCATAGCCCCTGCCAAAGGGTCTGGGAAGTCCCCGAGTGAGGCCCATGGTTCTTAACTGCGTCTATAAACAGCATTCCATGGTTATTTTAGGCTTGTTTAGCTTTTTAAAAGTTTGTTTTTGCTGATGTAATTTTTGCCGTGTGTCTAGTAGTTGGAGCACATCTCCCTGGCTCCTGACTATTAAGTTTTGGAACTTTGTAAATACAAACTTTCCTTTGACATGACATCACTTCCAAGTCCCAAAACATAACCACCCAGCACTAAGATATAAACACATTTGTTCCCAGACACAGCGGGTTTGAGACTGCAGATCACGGACTAACACTAGAAAGAGGAAACCCCCAGCCTATATAATTTTGAGTTTGCTTGCCACGGTCTGCCTCCTAATATGGTTAATATTAACAACAACAATAAAAAATGATAAGTGGTCTCTTAAGGGAATGCCCACAAGCTGCAGCTTAAAAATTCTTGGTCAAAAGTAGATCCTTGAGTCTCCACTGCCAGAAATTTGGGCTAATCTATTCTGAGGCAGAGATCAAGAATCGCTATTGCCAAGTTCCAGTCAGAACCTCCTGCCTCCCACCATGGTGCCGAGGCTGTGGCCTTTAAACAGACCTTTTTTAAAACTTAAAAACAAATGTGTTTGTTTATCCTGTGTGTGTGTGTGTGTGTGCGCATGCATGCGTGTGAGCACATGATACTATGTGGAGGTTAGACAGAGAGCAACTTACTGGAATCAATCTTTTCTTTCCACGATGTGGATTCTGGGGATCCAACTTAGGTCATCAGGCTTGGCTGCAGTACCTTACACACTATGAGAACACTTTTTTTTTTTTTTTTCAGGATGCACCGTGAGGAAAAGTTGGCCCTAAATCAAGTTTCTGTCCTTGTCAAAATGGAAATAACATGGTCCTTAGCTATCAGGATGAAAGACTACATACATAAGCCAGGGAGATGGCTCAGTGTATGCACATTTGTGACGACCTGAGTTTGAATTCTCCTGACCCATGTAAGCCAGGCAGGATGGTGTGTGCCTGCAATCCTTGTGTTTCTGCAGGAGATGGGAAACAGAGACAGGAGAATCTCTGGAAGCTTGCAGGCCTTGTAAACACAGCTTCGAACAACCAGGAGACCCTGTCTCAAGTGAAGTGGGAGAAACACTAACACCCAAGGTTTTCCTCTGACCTCCATAGACACACTGTGGTGTCCACTTGTACTCACACATACAAACATACATGTGCACATATCACCCCCCCCACACACACAAATAACAAACTACACATAACACACGCTGAAGGAAAGTTGAGATGGATATGTAACATGTGCTGTCAAATACAACAAATCCATAACCCAAGACGTGGGTCATCTCATACCCAAACTCATTGCCCTCCACAAACCCACAGCCTCTAAATGTTTCAGAGGCGTGTACATGCACTGTTCTATCTTTGCTCTTAATGCAGTTATTAAAATGTAGTTAACAGAGATGTCCCAAGGGCAATTCTATCACAGGCTTAGCTGTAGCCCCTCATCTGGTAATGAAGTGATGAAAAGATTCAGGATTTTACACATTATTATATTTATTTTATACTTTAGAGTTTCTGGAAAGATTGTTGTGTGTAGTAAGGCCTTCAGGAATACGAGGTTGGCTAACGGAAACAAGCCGAGTGGATTGTATGTATTCATAGAGTGATATGCAGAGTGAAATTGTATATATTCACTGAGTAGTGTGCAGAGAGACCGTCTTTTCATCTCAGTTAATGATGAGATAATTCTTCAAAGAAACCTGTGAGGGACACTCGTCAAAAGTGATGAGTCTTTAGGGGCTAGAGAGATGACTCGGTGGTTAAGAGCAGTGGCTGCTTTTCCAGATGTCCTGAATTTGGTTCCAAGAACCCACATTCTGGCTCACAACCAGCTCTAACTCTGGTCCCAGGGGATCTGTCACCCTCTTCTGGCCTCCAGCAGGTATTGCACACACAGGGTGCACATACATGCAGGCAAAACATCCATACACATAAAATTAAATGAAGACAAAGTCTTTGTTGTTCATCTTGGCGAAGAGAACAATTATACCTCAGTGTATCTTTTTAAGCCATCTCTTCTGAAGTCATATTGAATTACAAAACACATTACATGAGCAGTTGGACGGACTAGCTCGTTTGTTCACTTTATTTGGGTGTTCCTAGTTTCCAACCATCTGTGAATAAGTAACAAATGCCTGTGTATTAGGCACTTTCTCCTCCCAGTGGCAAAATACTGGAGACAAACAATTTACAAGGAAGAAAGACTTCTTTTGGCATCAATCTTTAGAGATTTTTAGCCTATGGTTTTTTGGTCTTGTGCTTCAAGCTAATATCTTGGAGGATGCTGGTAGGAGCCCTGTATACTGCATGGAGACTGTGGGAGGAGCTAGTCTCATCATACACCCTTCAGTGGGACCCCTCCATGGACCCAGCTTCCTTCTACTGGGTCTCACCTCTGACTTAAAGTGCTTACCCCCTACCAATAGGGCACACACAGGGTTCCTGGGCACATCTTATCTCCAGGTTACACTCACTGACCCCTTCATACTTCAGAGTATAGTTCCTAAAAACAGGTCACTCTTAGTGTGGCTAGCACACTAGCTTTATGTGAGGAAACAACACAGACATGCCTATTGTCTTGAATCAGTATATTATAGAAATCCATGGTTATAGGTGTTATTTACAGGAGTTGGATCCTACCCAAGGTCACCTTCTGAGTTAGCAGCCTTGTCCTCTGGCCTCGCTCAATCAGAAGCCATCTTTAACAATCTGCCATTTTAGAAGAATGGATTTACATTCAGAAGAATCTCTTTACCTTTAACTGATGTTCTCCGTTATTTACATATTTATGCAGAGCAGTGTTGACAAACATGCATATTGCCAAGGAAACTTGAAATTTTCACCCCCAGAGCCATAAACATGAAGAGTCCAGATCCTTCATCCCCAGTGACTTAAAGTAATTTATCTTTTTCTGCGATTAACACACTAAAGTATAAATTACTGATTTATTATTGGTGTTGGTAACATTGACATACATACACATCTACTGGTAACTATTTAGTACCAACCACCTTGTCCTACCTCCAACTACAGCTCCCTAAAATAATTTGAGACAGGCTTTCATGTAGTCCAGTGTGACCACGGACTCCCTAAGTAGCCAAAGCTGGCCTCGAACTTCTGTTCTTTCTGCTTCCAGCCCCTGAGTATTACAGGTGGATACCATCTCAGTTGGGGTTTACTCAGTGCTGGGGAAAGCACTATACAAGGTGAGCTACATCTGCAACCCAGTCATAAGTCATCCAACATCTCGTTTCAGGACTCCCAGGTTAAAATGTCCATTCAAGTTACCCTTGTTCATTTGAATGTCAAAGCTTCTCTTCTTGCCCAAGGATATTGTGCATACTTTCCCCCTTAGATTCCCTTTTGTATTGTTTCAAGATAGTATCAGCCACAAAGCGCTCCCAAAGCTGTGTGGTGTAAACGTTGAATAAATAAAACCACGAGGTTAGCAACAATATCTCTGACGAACGTACTGGCTCATTTTAATTTAGAGGACGCCAGCCCCACGTCAGTGAGGGATTCAAAAGCTACCCGGACAGCACCCCAGGCCAGAATCGTGAGCACCTTGGCGCCACTAAAGTTTCAGTACCCGGTCATCCTGGCAGCGAGGAGAGGAGCCTTGGCTTGCTTAACACAGTCCCTCGGTTTTCTAGGTAGCTGCTCGGTTGCCTGGAATCTGCAGATTATTTTTTTCTCCGCTTGCTGCACGAAGCCTGATCCGTATCCCGGGCGGCGCTGGGACAGGTGAGCCTGGCGGCGGCGACCTAAGGGCGTGCTCAGGTGTCAGGGTCCCGCTCATAGCGCGTGGCTCAGGCCAGGTGCGGGCGCCCAGGTGCGCGGCGCGGGGCTGCAGCTGCTCTGGGTCCCCGACAGCGGGCGCCGCTGCGGCAGCGGCCGAGCCGAGCGCTTGGGCTGCGCGACTCCGGGCATTTCCTTGGCGATCGGCCCCCGCCCGGTGGCCAAGAACTCCGCCCGGGGGCGCCCCGGGGTCCCTGTTGCTGCGGGCGCCGAGGGGGCGGTTCCGGTCCGGACCAGCGAGGGGCAAGGGAAACACCCCGGGAGCCCCGCGCCCTGGCACCATGCGACCCGCCGCGCCTCCTCCCGGGTCCGGGGCTGTACAGTGTGCTCGCTGAGCCCCCTGCGGTCGCCGCCTCGGAGAGTGGCACCAAGAAGGTGGAAGAGGAGGAGAAGGCGACACTCGGGAGAGCAGTGCCCGGACAGATTTGGCCGCTCCTCCACCCCTGAGAGCTGGCGACTCCCGGGTTCCCCAGCCTTATCATGAGCCGGGCGCCAGCCGGGCTTTAGGAGAAACTGAGACGCCGGAGCGAGTCGAGACAATTCTTTGGTTGCTAAGGTAATTGTAGTTGGACAAAAACGGGACAAGAAAAGAACCCAGAGGAAAAGGAATGGAAGCCGCACCCGCGCCCCGATCTGTGTGGCTTGCATTCCTCGGGGGTGGGCGCTTGTCCATTTCGGATGCGTGACAGGTGCGGGTGTGTGTCTGCAGTTTGGGACTGTGCAGGGCGAGCTTACGTAAGTGACTCGGCGAGCTGGCGTGCGGACTTGTGTGGGATGGGTGCAGGTCTGCGTGGAAATCGCCTTCCTGGCTTTGGGGTGGGACGCGCTCCGAGCCTGGGCCTGGAGGGCGTGCGGGGCCCCGAAGGTTTTCTCTTCTTCCCAGCCATCCGCTCGGAGAGCGCAGGTGGGGGAGTCTACCTCCAGCAACTTTTCCCGAGAATAAGCTCCCGATTTGTGGGTTGAAAGGGCGAGGCTCCGTGGTGAGGTGAGGACCGCAGGGGCAGGTGGTGAGGTCTGAGGCTTGGGAATTGCCTTCACAGACGGTAGGTATAGGCTTTTCTGAGCAGGTCAGGCTGCTTAAAAAGTGTGATGAGGGAAGTGACCCAGAAAATTTAAATTTGTTCAGAGGAGAAGCTGCGGGTTTCCATTCTTTTTTAATTTGACAAAGTGGGTGCGTTTTCTCTCTCATGGAGACAGTGGCATTTCTAAGTCTGCAAATAAATTGAAGATATTTTGAATCTCGTTGGTTTGGAATTATTCTCGCAGCATCAGTGCCTGCTTAGAAACTGGACCTGTAGGTAAGTTCTGATAAATGCCCTTTAGCAGCCCTAAAGGAAAACTTGAAAGGCAACCAGGAGGAGGTTAAAGCCCACCATTTCATCTTTTTCTCTCCAGGGAGAATGGGAGAGTAAGACCTGGGTTGGTGCTTAGGCTGTTAGAGGATGGGTTGCCAGTATGTGCGCGATGCGTCGAAGCCCTTTGCTGTCCGAGGATAGCACATATACTATACACAAGGCTCCCACAAGTCAGTTTCACAACTAGGTAGATGGGCAATTGTGTGGAGTTGGATCTGGGCTGCCTGAAAGTTTCTGTGACTTCTGTATTTATTCTTGCTCTGAACTTACTTTGCATTAGAAGGGACTTATTCCTTCAAAGTGGAGAACAGAGGGAAACAGGGCAGTTCCCACAGACACACCTTTGTAAGCCAAAGCCTCTATGCACCGGTACTGCAGAGATGATAAATTGAGTTCTCTGCTAGGGCTGTTAATCTAAGTCGTGTACTACCGAGGTGATCTTGGGCACTGTAAGCTCCAGTGTGGGGAAAGCTTCCTTCCACTAACTCCTTCCTTCCTTCCCTAAAGCAGCTGTAGAGTTTAGAAGTGTCAGCTGCTGGGAGGTATTCGGTGAAGGGGATAGCTCTTGATGTTTTCCTTTCCATAGTCTTAACTTGGCTCTTCATTCTCCTTCTGAAATTTCAGTTAGCATTCACCGAGCTTATTCTGCTGAGAGACTTTCAGTAAAACGTTTTTCTTTGAAGCTATCAATTCGTCACATCAAATGTGACAGGAAAAGGATGCCTGTGTGGCTTCGAGGTCTCTTTAAATGAGACTTATTTGCTTATTTATGATTTATGAAATCAGATAGCCAACATAAATGTTTTTTTTTTAAATCAGCAAACACTTATGGGGGAAAAAGACTCATTGGGCAATGAAATTTGCCAGTAAATTTCAAGATCTTACTGTCCCACAGGAATGGACGTGTGTGTGTGTGTGTGTGTGTGTGTGTGTGTGTGTGTGTGTGTGAAGGCAAGATCATTCTGATCCCTGTGTTTCTGGTTTTCTCTCATGTTTTTCTTCTCTGAGGTCCTGCACATTCCAGGGGTTAAACATGGAGATAAGAGAGAGAAGCTGTCTACCACATTTTTGTGGGGTTTTTTTTTTTCATTTCAAAAGGGATGCTCTCAGAGGGCTCAAGACTGGGATTAATTTTTTCCTTTAGCTCCGCAGCTTGTCTTAATTCTTGGTGCTTTGAACCTCAGTATGCATTTAACCTCCTTGTTTATTTTCAGGGCGTCTGGGAGAATACATTTAATGAAGTTCATCTTCATGGTATCATATGGTGCCATATAAATAATTGCTCTAATACTATCTGTCCTGCCATATAGGAAGGGATAGAAATACAAAATCAACCTTTCTGCAGAATGATATGGGTAGAAAATGGTCAAAAACAAAACCAAAAAACAAACCAGTTTTACTTTCCCCTCATGACTAGAGAAGTCTCATTCACCTAGTGGAAACAATTTGGGGAAGAGAAAGACTCTCTTCAATGTCCCACAGCCACTGACACAGCTGTTGCCATTTTTTTTCAAACTACATTCCTCCAGATGTTAAGCTTGATAAGTCTTCATGGGGCCCCCCTTCTTACCTCTGGATTTTCAAATCTCATAAATTGAAGTTCTGTCTTGTCGAATGCTTGGGAAAGAATTGCTAATATCTTAGGCCATTTCAGTAGGATCAGGCTGCAGTATTCATTTGCAAATATATTTTCAAAAATAGTCCTCTATCCTTTGGAAGGCAGAGTTCGAGCTTCCAGCTGAAAGGAACTGGGATGGGGGAGGAGCTGGGATGAGGCGCCCCACCCTTTCCAATGTGGGCCATGAAGCAGCAGAAGGAACACTGGCTATTCAGGTGGGAGACCTCAGTTGTGGCTGCAGTTTGTCTGTAACTCTTCTGGAAGGGCAGGGGACTTTCAGATTTAGCTCAATGAGCTTATGACCTATGTGTCGCTTTGACTTTTGATGAGAATGGTCTGTTTGAAGAGGTTCTGGCTCACTCCACCCGGAGTTAGCCTGTGAATTTACACTTTCAACAAATCTCTGACTCTGCTGACCATATGAGACCGATAACCCTTTTGGAGCCAAAGTCTCCCATTCCTGTAAGCAACCAGGTTCCCCAGTACTTACCTGCCAACCACTTTGTTTCCAGCCAGTTGGTCAGGAAACGCTGGCTCAATCAATATCAGTTTTCTCTATAGGAGGTAAAATTTTCCAAACTAGTCAAGATAGAAAAGAGACACCCAGAACTTGGTACTGTGGAGTTTGTAGTAAGAGTAATTATTAGTCACATAACCCAGTTCTTCAAACAGCAGGGAAGGGAAGACGGCTTACACATAGGCAATTAAATTGAACAGTAACCTTAATGACTTGCATTAAATAACTAGGAATAGGGGCCCAAGACATTGTAAACCACGAACCGAATGCCTCCCAGTTGCATTCTGGGATCCTGTAAGAGGCAAGTCTTTGCTACCACGTGGCAGTTGGCCCTCTGTATCTGTAGGGTCCTCATCTGCCCATCCAACCAACTGCTGATCAAAACTTCAGAAAAAGATGTATTTGTGCTGAACACGTACAAACCCTGCCCCCATTTATCATTCCTGTGGTGGTTAGTTTTAACTGTCAATGTGGCACAGCCTGGATCTACCTGGAAAGAGAGTCCCGATGAAGGATTCTTTAGATCCGGTTGGTCATGGATACATCTGTGGAAGATTGTCTTCGTTGTCTTTATAGATGGGGAGGAGCCAGCCTGGAAGTGAGTGGCACCATTCCCAAGTTTTGGGCACTGGACTTTATTGGAGGAGGAGAAACTAAGTAAGTGTTAAGCAGGCAGACACTTGTTCTCTCTGCTCTTCATTATGGGTGTGCTGGGACCAGCTTCCTTAAGCTCTTGTCCATGGCTTCCCCACAAGGATGAACCAGAAACTGTGAGCCAAAACAGACCCCTTCATTCACACACACACACACACACACACACATATGAATATATATCCATATATATATAATATCTATCTATCTACCTATCTACCTATCTATCTATCTATCATCTATCTATCTATCTATCTATCTATCTATCTATCTATCTATCTATCATCTATCTATCTATCATCTATCTATCTATCTATCTATCTATTATCTATCTATCTATCTATCTATCTATCATCTATCTATCATCTATCTATCTCTATCTATCTATCTATCTATCTATCTATCTATCTATCTATCTATCTATCTATCATCTATCTATCATCTATCTATCTATCTATCATCTATCTATCTATCTATCTATCTATCTATCTATCTATCTATCTATCTATCATCTATCTATCTATCATCTATCTATCTATCTATCTATCTATCTATCATCTATCTATCATCTATCTATCTATCTATCTATCATCTATCTATCTATCTATCTATCTTCCAGGTATTTTATCACAGCAGCACAAATGAAACATCTCCTCTCCTATATGGTTTAGCTACTATCTGTATAATATTTGCATTGTACTAATTATTGTAACTAATCTAGAGATGACTTAATGAATGTAAAGGAATACTTGAAGATTAGATGTAAAGGACTTGAATTTTCAGGGTTTTATGGGGGGGGGTTGTCCTGGATTCATTTCCTATGGATCCTGGAAGAAAACTTTTCCAGAAATGGAGGAGGGAGTTTGTTAATAATAACATAAGCCATGAAAGCAATGAAGAGAGCAGTCAATGACTCCCTGCTGTCCCCTCCCCTCAAAAGTTGGAGCTCTGCTCATTAGAGACACAGGTATCTGTGAGATGGGTGCCCATTTTGTGATTAGGCAAACTAAGGCTTAGAGAGATACATTAACTTGCACCCAAAGCTAGTAAGTAGTAACATCAGAAATCAGACCAGGCCCGTCTGGTCCTGGAGGGAGGAGCTCCTGACCTGCTTCTGCTGAGCTCTAAGTGGTTGCCTGTAATAGGCAGGAGATCCAGCCATGGAGGGGTTCCAGGTGGCTGCCATAACCCACTTAGAACTTTTGCTTATCCTTCTATAGTTATGTACTGAAGGGAAAGCCCTTCCTTCTATTTGGATGTTACACACATAGAGCACAGAACACTCATGTTTGGGAAACCTTAAGCGTATTGAATTACTGGGCTGTGGAGAGGCTTTATCACACAAGCAAGATGACTTGACTTCTAATCCCTAGCACTTGCATACAAGTCTGGGACAGTAGCCTGGGACTGTGATGCTAGCACTGGAAAGGCAGAGACAGAGGACCCCTAGGGTTGCTATCAGTTTAGATAACTCAGTGAGCTCCAGATTCAGTGAGAGAGACTCTATCTCAAAAATAAGGTGGAGGGCTAGCAAGATGGCTCGGTGGATGGAGGACCGTACTGCCAACCTTGATTCCCTGGGTTCGATTCTTGGGACATACAAGGTGAAAGGTGAAAAATGACCCCTCAAAATAGTTCTCTGATCTCCATACATGCATCGTGGCACACACACTCCCCCCCAAAAGTAAATAAAGCTGTAAGTAAAACAATGAATAAGATAAAGAGTGAGTGAGGAAAGGCGCCCGATACCAACTTCACAGTGATTAGAGGGAAGTACTTTATACAGACTTCTGGCCTCTTCGTGTGCACACATGGGTACTCACACCTGCACACACACAAATATACACCACACACAGTCACATACACAAAAATACAGCACACATACACACAAGCACTCACTCACACAAATGTACACCACAGTCAGATACACATACACACTCACACAAACATACACTACACACACTCACCTTATAAACATACACTATACACATACTCTTACACAAACATAGACACACACACTCACACATGCTCACTCACACAAACATATACCCCCCCCCATCCACACACACAGTGAAATAGAAGTTAAAAAATTCATAAATACTTGACTGGACAAATGAATTGGTCTTTTATCTGTAGTTATTAAAATTAGTTGTTTAGGCATCTTGACTTTTCTGGATAGTCTGGTAAAGCCATCAAAGAGAAAGCCACCTTTGAGTTGAGCCCTGGAAGCATTCTCTTACTCTCTAGTACTTGATTTCCTCTGAGGCTGTGTCCTTGTTAAAGGGAAACCATTCACAAAGCCTGCTGAGATGAGGTGTCCTGAATCAGTGTGATATAGTGTTGGAATTCTCTGGAAGTTCTCAAGCCACCAGTGTTGCCTTCACTGGGCCCAGAGCCAAGACAGAAAAAACACTGCTGTTTGAACTTCAAGTTTTTCATCTGTCAAATAAATACAGCCACTCCACCCTGGGTGGGAGAGACTGATGGCAGAGGGTTGTGTATCGAGTCAGCAAGAAGCTCAAGAAGATGGATACACCACAGGGAGTCTTTTCCTGGTTGGCTTTCTCTTGACTTGACACACCCAGAATTTTCTGGAAAGGGGAACCCCGGTTTAGAAAATGCCACCACCAGATTGCCTGTAGACGAGTCTATAGGGTGATTCCTTGGTTAATGATAAATATGGGAGGGTCTAGCTCTTGGGGAACTGTACCCACCCTGGGCAGGTGGTTCTGGATTCTGTAAGAGGCAGGCTGAGCAAGCTATGAAGAGCAAGCCTCTAAGCAGCACTCCTCCATGGCCTCTGCACCAGCTCCTGCCTCCAAGGTCCTTTCCTGTGTGAGTTTCTATCCTGACTTCCTTTGATGATGGACTGTGATGTGGAAGTATAAGATAAATAAACCCTTTCCTCCAAAGGTTGGTTTTGAGCTTGCTGATTTATCACAGCAATAGAAAGCAAATAGAAACTAAGATGGATATTTTATGAGTTTTTTTTAAGCTTATGTTTATTCTACTAGGGATTGAAATCAGGGCGTCGTACATACTAGGCAAGCACTCTGCCACTGAGCCACACCTCCATCCTCCTCCTCCTCCTCTTCCTCCTCCTTCTTCTTTTTTTGAACAGGGTCACTCCATAGCCCAGGCAGGACTTGAACTTTTGGCTCATACCCCTCAGCCTCTGGAACTTCTGGGATTCCAGGCTTACACCAACAGGCCCAGTATTTTGACAAGGAATCTTTAGAAATATAGATCGTTATTTGTGAGTAATGAACACTTATTGTTCTTGTCAAGGACTTTACAGTATCCATCTAGCATCTGATGGACTGAGTCCTTCTCAAATCCAGCTTCACATTTCCTTCTTGGGGCTTGGGGCAGACTCATGTAAGGCAAATGGTCCAGACATCTGAGTGGAAGAGGGCAGAACATGCCAGATCTCCTCTGTAGCAGCCAAGCTGCTTAATACATCTTGAGGCTGTTACAGAGGATGGGATGGATGTTGGTGAAAGCAACCATGCTTGAGTGAGATGGCCTCAGCCACATGGGGCAAAGGAAAGACATGATTGGTCAGTGTTGACGTGGTGCCTGGGCAGCATGGGCGGACTAGTCCAGTGATGATGTAAGTGGAGTGGTTATAATCTCACCCTTACTGTACTAACTCAGATCTTACTTATTTCCTGTGAGACTAAATCATGCTGTGTGTTTAGGTTGATCTTGAACATGTAGGCTCAATTAAATCTTAACCCCCTGAGTAGCTAGAACTACCTGTGTGTGACTGCTGGTCCCCCCAAGCTTAAACTCAGATCTTCTTGGACTCCAAGGTCCTAAGTCTGTGTTGTATCTCAATTTGAAGGCTAAACAGATATCTCCCGAGAAGCTTTCAGTCATTTTGGTGACAAGGTAGACATAATGAAAAAACAAACAAACAAGCAAACAAACAAACACAAAACAAAACAAAACTGAAAGGATTTTGAGTGACTTCTTAGGAATGGTTAGCATTTACATGACAGGGCGCTGACAGAAAACCAGCCAACCAACCAACCAACCAACCAACCAACCAACCAAAAAAACACCACAGCTCTCACTCAGAATGAGAGATGGTTTATTCTGGAGCCAAATTTGAGTGACTATTGGAAGCATGGAGCTGGATTACTCCAGGTCCCAGGTTCACATGTGGCAGCAGCCTCATGGAGTTATAAATCAAAGCATTTAAAAATGCATTGGTGAAAAACAACAGAGACAGGTATAGCAAAATGGGGACTCTCTCCTTTAGGCCTCAGATGCTTTCTGATGACAGTCTTGGCTTTGGAGTTGGTGGAAGCTAGAAGTTTGCCAAGTTAATAGATTTCAAAAAGGTTCTGAATCTCTGACTAACAGATAAAAACCACTAGGTCTAACACAGAGGTGGGCAAGCAATGGCTACTGCAGGGGGTGGGGCTAAAAGTAGCGCAATTTAAGGTAATTGGACTCTGGACCGGCAACATTCCAACCTCCCCACACCATTGCACTTCAAATTAGTCAGTCAGACTTGGTAGATGCAGTTTCTTTCTAGAAATTCTCATTCACAGGAAGTGCATATGACACTATTAGTTTAGAGAGATAATGTTGGACCTGTCAAAGAGACAGGCTTTAGAAAGTAGGAAGAAATCTCAAAAGTGAGAGAAATAACAACATGATTTTTCAAGTGAGAGATAGTGATAATAACTGGTCTTTTTTGAGACAGGGTTTCTCTGTACATCCCTGGCTGTCCTGAAACTCACTTTGTAGACCAGGCTGGCCTCAAACTCAGAAATCCACCTGCCTCTGCCTCCCAAGTGCTGGGATTAAAGGCGTGTGCCACCACTGCCCGGCTTGGTCTTTAAATTTTGTAGAGTAAAAGCTAACATAATGGGTTGGGGTTGTGGCTCAATGCTAGCGCTTCTGCCTAGCATGCCTAGGATCCAGTGTTCAGTACCCAGCACAAAACCCTAAGCTGAAACTAACATAAAACCTTCATAATAAAACCCACCCTAGGTCACAGTTGGTGCAATGGCACTTGGGCTCCTTACTGTCTACTCTGCCCCGCCCCCACCCCAGGACCGTTCCTTCAGCTGCATCACAGTGGCCTTTATATGTTGTGGGTCTCCTTCCATTAGGGAATTCATTCCAGGAGAGCAGGGACTCCTTTATTCCCTGGTAGAACTTCAGCATCTGCTGTGGATTCTGGTTCATAGTAATTAAGAACGGTGTGTGGAATGAACAAAAGGAAAAAGCTTTAGGAAACATTGCAGGTTGAAGTATGTAATAGGACTAACTAGGTCAGGTAAATAGTGAGCCAGTGGGAAATCAGTTTAAAGAAAATTGTGATTTTTCTCTAAACATGCTTGCTTTGTAGTAATCATGCCCAAGGCTTTCTCTCCTAGAAAGAAAGGCATTCAAATCTATTTTTTTTTCTTAAAATGCGACCCTCCAACACCTTTTAAAATAGAGATGTGGTACTCCATAAGGTTTCTTTCCTTCCTGTTTCTTCTTCTTCGCTGAGAAATGTAGAACAAACTTGTGGTCCTCCTGCCTCTGCTTGCTGAGTACTGAGATCGCAGTGTGCTACTATCATGCCTGGCTATACTTCCGTCTGTTTCTGTCCTGAAATCAAAGCAGCTACCCACGTGTGATTGTGAATGGCAGCTGATGCTGGCCTTCTGGCTTGGAAGGTGTTAGAGATAGGTGAGCTCTGCCTTTAAACTGAAGGCTGTGTGGTGCCAGAGAGTCCTGTGGTTGTATTTTCAGTGGTTAATTCCAATTAGAAGAATCAGTGTGCTTGTTTGAATTGGTTGTATTTTAAGTGTTTGTGAAACTTAAACACTTAAAACTTAAACACTTTCTAGGAAAAAAACCAAAAAACCAAAAAACGAGAACTTAAACAAAACAAAACAAAAGCTAATTCGATACACTTTCCCTAAGCTGCTAGGGAAGTAGGAATGCATTTCGATCCCAAATCAAACAGGAAGCAGCCTTGTTTTTCGGGACTTATATCCTAATGCAAAGGCTGATTCAGCATCCAGTCAGAACCTAAAGGATGCTTTCACAAGGAATGGCTACATCAATAGAGCTGAGATTTTTCTAATTGGGGGAAGACACTTGCATTTTCAGTGTGCCTGGTAATTTAGGGCTTAGCTGCTGGCTTCTGGGTATGGGACTACCGGTAGACAACACAGACCACAGTAGCCAGTCTACATTCTTTGCAAGGGCAAGGCATCGCTTTGAAAAGGACTGAGGTGAGGGGGGACATGGTCCACAGAGTGCTCCTGGAGCAGCCTGTGACAAACAGAACATCCTCACTGGACTGAGGTGGTTGTTTCTGTCTCCCTGGTCACAGTGGCTGCAGGGTCTGCTCTCTTTCTGCGCCTTGTCCTCCCTGCCCCTACCACTCAGTGAGTCCCAAGCCAACAACCTTTCTCTCAATGCTTAATAATGCTTGACTAGAGAAAAAAAGACCAGAGACCGCCAGGAAATCATATAAAAATGGGGTACAGAGAGAGTCCACCCCATGAGAGCATTCATTGAAGAGCCTGAGTGGGGCTTGAGACTGAGTGGTCTGAGGAGAAGTCTGGACACAGGGGCTGCAAGGGCTACAGGCATTTCACTGTGAATGAAGACAGAGGGACAAAGAGCGAGGTAGGTATGAGCAGACAACACTACCTCTTCCAGTACAGGTTCTTAAAGACATCTGGCGTTAATGAACTTCAGGGTTCAGAGAAATCAGAGCTCAGAAAATCTACATTGTGGGGAAAATGACCATGAGCTGATATTTCTTACGTTCCCTGAGACCAAAATGAGAACGTGAAAGATGACAAATGACACTTTCCTCAGTTCTTATCGGCAGTGGAGGTATACAGCGGCCCCTCTCACTACTCAAGGGATGTTTTGGGGGGTCTCAAATCCCATGCAGTGAAGGTTTGCAAAAAATTTTGCCTTATGGCACCCAGCACAGAGCCCCCAGGCTCCATCCAAAAGCAGCAGACAGAGGAGAGAGGTTGACCCCTGAAGGTCCCTGTGACTCAAGGGAGCCATAGCTAAATGGGCTTTATTCAAGTTCTTTGATTCACAGACACCTCACCACAGGTCATAGGGTATTTAGCACTGCACTAAAGAATATACTGTCAATTCTGAGTCTCTCTACCCCCTACGTCTCTAAGTCCCCCGCCACATGGGGTTGGGGGACCTCTTTTATCTTTCAGAAGCTTTTTCTGAAAGCTCCATGTTCCTTGTCTGCCATCTTCAGGTTAGCTCTCCCCCCCCCATTCCACTTTAAGATATTTATTAAACCCCAATTGCTAAATTTTTCTAATATTCGGTACAAGAAAATGATCAGTAGACTAGCAAATGTGTATTTGAAGATAGGCCAGCTTGAGTCCAACATGGCTTCTTGGGAACTCTTGGCTGGGAGTTAACTGTGGTTGGGATTGGCTATGTTGGTTGGATATATAAAGATGAATTGTGGTCAATAAGGTCAGGGTTGTAGATTGGGAATTCATTTTCAGAGGGACTTGAATGTCACTAATATATGAAGAGTGGAGATGATGGTAATGGTGGTGGTGGTGATAGTGATGGTGGTGGTGGTGATGGTGGTGGTTGTGATGATGGTAATGATGGGCGCTCTTGGATTCAGATATTATCTCCTCACCCCACTCAACTATATCCCAGCTGAACTCAAGGAAAAACCAAATGTTTCAAGAAAAACATCAAATACGTTTGACTTGGGGAATCAGGCATGGTTGGATTCAGGGACATAGCTATGTTAGCACCACTCTTACCTGAAGATGGTCACTAATATCTTTGTCCTCTGATTGTCCCGAGAATGGTCACCTCCTAGAGAAATGTCCTTGTCTCAGCCTGGGGGGCAGGGCTTTTGTCCCTATTGTCTAGGGTGGCACACTCTGCCCAGAGTAACTATTCTCAGGACACCCTGCCTGTGGCAACTTAGCTATGCACAAACAGCTCCAGAGCCGTCCCACCGAGAATCAAGAGAAGCTATATTCTTTCCCTAGACCTGCACATACCTGTTCTCTTCTTATTAGAACAGAGGGCCCATTGGTGTATAATGTATTTGTGGAAAAGTACACAAATCCATGCTCATTGACTCTTGAAATGGCCAATGCATCATTGCTTTTTCTCCTAGACCAAGAAATAGAATGTTACCTTCCCCCCGAAGAAACCTCACGTTGCGTGTCCTTCCAGTAAACATGCACAGTTATGTCCCCCACTCATAGCCACTCAGCTGGTTCTTAGCATCATAATTATATCATTTAGGTAAGAGGTGTGTATGGAGCCATTTTTTTCCTGGCTCCTTAAGCATATGAATGCATCCGACAGATTCCTCTATGCTGTCAGGGGTGCCCAGTAGCTTATTCATTTACAGTAAGATCTGTCCACCACTGATGGACATCTTGAACGTTTCCAGCTTAAGTGCATTGTGTGCAGTGCCTCTACAGAACTTCTCTGCATGTGTTCTTTGTGGTGAACACTGAAGGCTGGATGACAAACCTTCAGAATGTGCTCCGTCTCAGTTTTCTTAAGTGGTTGCACCGACTTAGACTCCCAACAGCAGTTACAGGCGTTTCTGTTTCCCTGTAACCTTGACAGGACCTGGGGTCATCAAACTGAATTTTAGCTATTCTTATGTATGTTTGGTGGAATCTCACTCGTGGTTTTTGATTTGTATTTCTCTGGTGACCAATGTATTTTCATTTTAATTAGTTGAGACATTTTTAGATTCTTTTCTTTGGGTGGCACTGGCTGTTGAACTCAGTCATTGAAAAGGAGAAGCAAAGAGATTAGAGAGGGGAAGCTCCGTGATTCCTTGTTCTTTTCCTTTCTGACCTGGGCCCAGCAGAAGGACTTTTCTGCAAGAAAAGATGGCAGGAAGAAGGGTCATTCTGCGATCAACCAAATGGTTCCTAGAAACACACATCAATGAGCACATTGAGGCAAATACCCCACCACAAAAACTCTATCTACAGCCCCTGTATATACATTTTTTGGGGGGTTATTTTAAATAACTTTTTACAATTGGTGGTTGATTCTTAAACTCACTGTCTGGACATTTTAAAAGAGTAGCAGAGTTATAGAGATATAGGTCCCAAAGTACGAAGCTCTTGTGGTAAATCTTCATTCTCATCACAGCTCTATATGACCACCAGGAAGAGGATGCAGGATGCTTTGTGCTCCTTTCTCTAGGCAGCTTTGTTGAGTGTGATATCAGCGACCACGTCTGGATCCTGGTGCCCTTCAGGCAGGATTCCGACCTTCTTTGAGCAGTAGGGGTGCTGCCTGGCTTGACTTGTCTCCCTGGAAGCGCTGGGTGATGGCGGAAGGATGCCCCCTGCTTCTTCCCATCCTTCTTTGCTAGAGTGCTTTGGCTGGACCAGATCACAAAGGATGAGTTTGAGGGATGGAAACTCAGATTTCCTCTGTCATTTCTCTTTTGGAAACCCACTCACCCTGTTTCCTACTGGTCTAGAGAATTATCTTTCTTAGGGAGCTCTAGGATTGCCTTTTTTTTATATATTTAAACTTTTGCCTTCTGTGGTACTGGACACTGACCCCAGGGCCTGCAAGTGTACCACACTGAGCAACAACCCAGCCCCCATGGTCTCATTTTTAAGAACAAATTTCTAATATCTGTGAAAGTGATGAACTTTTTCATTTGTGTTATGTGATTAAAACCTCTTTTTTGGTCTCTGAGGCCCGGCTTACTTTTGATGAATAGGTGGTCTTACTTTAAATATAATCTATCAGTCTCATTTCTTTTCTGGTTATTTTTGGTGCCTGGCTAAGACATTTTACTTCTAACTTATCAAAGATACCCTATTTTCATTTACAAAAGCCTGATGGTTTGGGTTTTATGTTGATGTCAAAAAAAAAAAAAAAAAACAACCCCAAAAAACAAAAAACCATCTGGTTTGAGTTTTTGCCTGTGGTGTGAGAAAGACTTTGATATTGATTTTTGTCTATATGAACAACCAATTAACCCAGCACCCTCATAGAAAATCCCCTCCACTGCGCTGTATGTCACCTTTGCTATCACACAGGAGATCAGATATATGTGGGTCTGTCTGTGCTTTCTAGTTTGTTCCATTTCCTATTTGTCTAGCCTAATGAGATGCCATACTGACTTAATTACTCCAGTTGAGTAACAAGCCTCAATATCCAATAGCCTATGTCTCTTAGTTCTGTGAGTCAATCAGCTTATCTGTAGGCACTTGTGTTACTTTCTACATTTTAAAGCCACCATTTGACTCAGAATTTCGCTCAAGATCGGTTAGGTCTCTGGTCCAAATTGGGAGTGAGTTAGCATCAGTGTTGACTGTTTCAGTCCATTGGTATGGGGTGAGACCTCTCCCTGCATTTAGCCAGCGTTTCCATTTCCCTTGGTGCTTTTGTAGCCCTCAGTACTGTGTAGGTGTTGGGTAGCTACATTGTTAGTATTTGAAAGTTACTTGATTTTATTTATAATCAATACCTTTAAAATCATATTTTCTCATTACTTCTTGCTAATATACAAATATAAAATTGAGTTTTGTTTATTGGCCTAGTATACAGTGACTTTGCTAAATGTAGTTTGTGTGTGTGTGTGTGTGTGTGTGTGATGCATGTGTAGAGGGGCATGTGAGTGTAGGCACCTGTATAAGTGTGCATATATGTGTGGAGGCTAGAAGTTGGTGTTGCATGTCTCCTTCGGGCTTATTGACCTTTATTTTCTCGGAGGCAGGGTTTCCTTGAACCGTGGGCTCCCTGATTCAGCCATCCAGCTCCCCAGCTTGCTCTAGGGAGCCCCTCCCTTTGCTCCCCAAGCACAGGACTCTAGGTGAGCTGCCACACTCCTTCACCCAGTCTTTGATATGTAAGTTCTGGGGTCCAAACCAACTCTAGTCCTCACTGAACCATCTTGCCCATTCCATAAACTCACTCCCCCCACCCCTCTCTCTAAAATTCCAAGATTCATCCCCTCCCCACTCCCAACTTCATGCCTTTACTTTTGAAACTCAGTTTCTGCTGCTCATATACTCATGGATTGGTGGGCTATCCACTGAAACTTGGATTATCTACCAGGGTCCACTCCCCTAGAGAAAATGGACTCTCATTCCTCAGAACCAAATAACTCAGCTCACAGTTGGAGTTCCTAAGATCCTCCCACATCCACGTTAGTTTGTTGATTGGTTTGGTGTTGTAAAGGCAACCACAGCTGCTGTGAGCTCGTGAACATATGGGTTTTATCCAGTTCTGGGTTTTTCCCAGAAGACACTGGTTCACTCTGGTCCTCCCTGACCTCTGGCTCTTACAGTCTTCCCACTTCCTCTTCTGTGATGGTTATTGAATTGTGTGTGTGTGTGTGTGTGTGTGTGTGTGTGTGTGATATAGATGTTCTGTTTGGGCTGAGTACCTCACAACACTTGTTCTCTGCATTGAATGGGTTAAGAGTTTATGAGTTAATCACCATCCACTGCAAAAACTCCTCTGATGGCACCTGAGAGCTAAGCCAATCTGTGTATACAGAGACAAGTATTTAGGAAGAAGTGTGATACTGTATGTTCATTTATCAGTAGGTTCTCCTCCAGGGCATTAGTTCTTGGTCAGATTTATAGGACCAGGCATGTGTTTCATCCCATGGAGGAGACATTAAATCCAAGCAGAAAGCAAGTGGTCATCTCCTTAACATTTGTGCCACCATTGCTCCTGTGGGAATCTTGCCACAGCAGTTGTTATTGTAGCTCACTGGTTCACAGCTGGTATGACTGGTGATTTTTCCCTGTGGCAATCAGCATGGCACCTTCTGGTTTTATGAAAGCTGGTGAGTCTTTCTAGTCACTACCAGCTAGATCTCTCCATGTCCTGTGACCAAAGACATATTGTGTGATGTCTTCAACAATAGGGTCTTACCATCAAGTTATGGTGGGAAACAAGAGCAATGGCAGTAACCTGTATTATTCTGGGGGTTTCTAGGACCAGTGACTCAAGGGGAGGTATCTCAAACTTGGTGATGGAAAAGAATGTTTAAGTGGGCACAGGGTTGGGGATAACCGATACTAAGAATGCTTGAAAAAGCCATATTGGAACCTATTTTACAAAGCTTCCTAAATTCATAGGAGAGCTTAATTAGAGTTACTCTCCACAGAGGATACTGTTTCTCTAAGAGGCCATAGACTGACAATCAAATTCACTTCTTAATTCAAACCTTCGAGAGCAGATTATTATAGCTGTTCCAAATATACAACTACATCACTGGTGAAATGAAGTTTTACTCTTCCTTCCTAATGTCTTTTATTTCTTTGTCTTACCTCTTGTGTTTCCTGGGGCTTTCAGTATAATAGTAAATAGAACTGGTGTCTTATTTCCAGTGTCAGTAGGGACGTTTTGAAGTTTGACTGTTAGACCCGCTGGTGCTCTCTAGTGTTCTGCAGATGTCGTTGATCAGGTTTCTAAGTTCTCTAGCACCTGGTTGTAGCTAAGAATACTTTCAGGAAGAGATGCTGAATCCGAATCCCTTAGAGCAGCAGTTACGGGAGATGTCACTTCTGTAGAGCACTTTTCCTTCAGAGCTTGGTCCCATGTGTCTGTATTGCCTTGGGGCCTTCTTCTACGTCTTACCCAGCTCTTGCATTTTTATTTTTTGAGGGTTGGTCTGTTATGAGATAGATCTCCAGTGGAGGCTGTGGTTCTCTCTAATTTTACTATTGCTGTCATTCATCTGCACGGTGTGAGGGAAACCACGCAGCAGCCCTCCGGGAACATAGTCAATTGTTATTTCTAGTCATTTCTATGGCTTCTAGCTGATAGGTCTTTCTTGCGTTGAGTTTTTGCTGCCTGAAGAAGAGGAAAAGCCTGTTATTGCTCTAAGTCTGTGCACTGTGGAGTCAGAGGAGAGACAGATTATATATTACACTTAAGGATTTTATTTTTAGTTTGTGTGTATGTGGGTTTGTGCACATGAGTACAGAGCATGCAGAAGCCAAAAGAAGTAGTTGGGTTCTGTGGGGCTGGAGTTACAGATGCTGCCTTACACGGGGGCTGGGAACTGAACTGATGTTCTCTGGAAGAACAGCAAGTGTCTTAACTGCCAAACCCTTCCTCCAGCCCTATGAACATACTGACTTATTTTTATTTTTATTTGATGTGACAAATTAAAAAAACATTTTAATTTGTGTGTGTGTGTGTGTGTGATGTGACCTTGCACATCATGGTACATGTGTGGAGAAGCCAACTTAAGGGAGTCAGTTCTTGAATTCTACCTCCTGCATTCTGGGATTTGAACTCAGGTTGCCAGACAATACTGAGTCTGAGCCTTTACCTGCTTAGCCATCTTACACCCCACCCCCAGCTTCTTTGACGTAGGGTTTCATGTAGCTCAGCACCTTCAACTCTTTAAGTAGATCAGGATAGCCCTCAACTTCTGATCCTTTTGCCTCTACCTCCAGAGTGCTGAGACTACAGGCATGTGCCAGTACACCAGGCTTGTGTTTGTTCTTAGAAAAATAAAGAAAACAATGATACCCCAAGTACTAAAGCCGACACACACACACACATACACACACACACACACACACACACAAACACATATATTTCCGCATATATGTATTTATATATATGGAATGTTTTTCTCCTTGGGTTCCCTGGAAACATGCCATCTTCTTTAACTCTTAGTCATCTCTTTCCTCTGAACTAAAGTTGGCATGGCATCTCTGTCACCTCCATTTCTTTGCTGGCCATCATACCAGCACATACCATCACTCTTTCATGTGGAGTGAGAGAAAAATAAAATGTTACTTCTGCAGTCCCTTCAGACAGTAGTGTTAGAGGCTCTTCCTGCATCCCACACTTACAAACTGCAAGAGGAGGAACATTCAAGGCCTCATGAATCCCAGATCTCATGTTGTCTCTGTCATGAACCAGGTGACATTAGAATACAACTTCTCTAGACCTTAGTGCCATCTTCTGAAAACAAGTATGAAAACAAATAAAAATTCCAACCAACCAACCAACCAACCAACCAACCAACCAACAACAACAACAACAACAACAACAAAAACACTCTTGGTCTTGTTTGTCCAAGAGGGACATTATTTTATGCAAAGGACTGAGTGTGTTGGGTTCTGTGGACTGTCCACTGTTGCAGCTATTCAGCTCTGCTCCTGTTGTACAAAAGCAGGCATAACTCATAAGCAAGCAACTGAGTATTTGTTTATAATCTCTATATATGGTTACAAATTCAAATTTCATACAAGTTTTGCATGCCATAAAATAACTGCTTTTCAACATTTTCAGCCGTCTTAAAATATTAAACCATGCTTTGCATGCAGAGCATAGGAAATCAAGCAGCAGACCAAGGTACCATTAGCTCTGCTTTGCTGACCCTTCAACTAGCTGGAGGTCAAGGGTTGGGCATTAAGATGTCAGTCTTTAAATTCTCATTCCGATGAACAGAATTCAAAGGGCCTATTTGTTTCTTGTAGATGATTTAAGAAAGAGGAAAAGTTTTTTCTTTTTTCTTTTTTGTTGGTTTTGTTTTTGTTTTATGTTTTGTTTGTTTGTTTTTTAGACAGACGCTCTCTATGATGCCCAGGATGGTTTTATACTCACAGTTTCCCGTGTTAGCCTCCCCAGTGCACAGGCATGCACCACTGATCCCGCTGAAGGTGTTTCCTTGTCTTCTCTGGCTCTCTCCTTTGGCAGGCAGAGGTTTCTGGCTTACACTTTCCCTAAGACTGAGCCACACATTTCACCCTCTCTGGCTAGATGGGCCTGCTGCTGATTCATTTTGGTTTTGCTTACCTGAAAATGTTATTTTCCTCAATTTTCGAGAGATAATTTTGCCGGAGGTAGAATTTTTAGAGGGATATTTCCCCTCCGTCTGTCAACATCCAAGGGCTCTGCTATGATCACCCAAGTGCTGAGCTGTTCTCTCTTTGAGAGTGGGTGTTTATCCCGAGTGGTGGTTTCCCGGGCCTGGTGTTTGTTGTTTGTTGTTGGATTGGAAAGGTTCTGTCATTGTGTCTCCCACTCCTGCTCCTTTCTTTCTTCTGGATTCTGACTCAGTCTGCACATGATGATGCTGTGCACGCAATGATGCTGTGCCACAGTTCTGGATGTTTTTCATTAAACTTCTTCTCTCTCACATTTTTAGTCTGGGGATTTTCAAGTTCACTGGACCATCCTTTGGTGGCCATTTTGCTCGTGCTGAGGCTGTGGGAGGCATTCGTCACTGTTAAGATGTTTTCTATTTTCAAATTTTCTTTTCTTTTTCTTTTCTCTTTTCTTTCTCGGCTCTCCAAGTTTCTGCTTCTCTGCTCCCATTGCTGTTTACCATTTCTAAGATCATAGTTATTGGGGCTGGAGAGCTGACCTAGCAGTTAAGAGCGCTTGCTGCTTTTCTAGAGGACCTAACTTTAGTTCCTCGCACTCATCCCAGGTGACTAATAATTGTTTGTAACAGCAGATCCAGGGATTCAATACCCTCTTCTGGCCTCTGTAGGCACTCATATACAAGTGTGTAGATACACACACACACACACACACACACACACACACACACAGAGAAAGAGAGAGAGAGAGAGAAAAAGAGAGAGAGAGAGAGAGAGAGAGAGAGAGAGAGAGAGAGAGAGAGAGAGAGAGAGAGAGAGTCAGAGAGAGGAGACAAAGACAGAGAAAGCTAGAAACAGAGAGGCGACAGAGACAGAAACAGACAGAATGAATAAAACAAATCTTTAAAATCATAGTTATTTAAATTTCCTGTCAGATGGTGACACAGTAGTTCCCACATCTGTGTCATACCAAGTCTGGTTCTGATAGGTACTGTCTCTTCAGAGTGTGTTCTTCCCTGCCTCTCTCTCTCTCTCTCTCTCTCTCTCTCTCTCTCTCTCTGTGTGTGTGTGTGTGAGCACATGTACATGTGTATGTGCATGCAGGTGGAGGCCAGAGATCCACACCAAGTGGCTTCCCCTATTGCTTTCTACTTTGTTTTGAGATATGGTCCCTCACTGAACCCAGCGCTTGACATTCTGACTGGACTGGCTGGCTGGTAATCCCCATGGATCTTTCTGTCTCTACCTCCCCAGCTGTGAGATTACAAGTACACACCTCTCAACCTTTCATGCTGGCTTTTGTTAGATGCTGAGGACCAAGCCCAGCTCTTTATGTTTGTACAGCAAACACCTTAATCATGATGCCATCTCCCCAGGCCTCTCTTTGCCTTTTCCCATGCTTTATAGCCCTGCTCCTGAAAGCCACACTCAATGTACTTGGCAATAGGGAAGTGGGTTTTTTGTATGAGATCTGGTGAAAGCTGGGCTCCTGGTAGCCGTCAGGGCCACAGGCTTTGAATTTGTCTTCATGATGGTCTCTTCTTTTGGCTTTATGCTTTCCAGAATCTGTCTAGGGAACCTGGTCTTGGAGGTCTTTAGCTGTGAGATCCTATAATGCCTCGGCACAATTGGTGTGGTGGTAGGATTCATGAGGCAGTGATGTCACAAACATGCTTAAGGCTTTCCCCTTGGGAAGTGCAGCAACACTTTTCCCTGTAACACAAGGAAAGATAGAGAACAAGGTGGCTCATGGGAGGGTGTCTGCAGACAGAAATCTGGTTTCAGTCCTGGGTTGGGATTTCTAGTCTCTGATTACTTAGGGTAAGTTCCATGTGTTGTGTTCTCAGGCTTCAACTTACTCAATCCACAGAGTGAGAATAATGCCATCCACTTATTTCAGAGACTTGCTGAGCTGCCAAAGGGAATCCAATGGGCAGACTAGGCTGAGGAACATTGTGACAGGGACCAGATCACTAAATACATTACTTGTGATCACACAGCACTTCAGTGTGACCTTGAACGACAGACCTAGTACCCGACCTAGGAGTCTTGTTTTCACTGTGAAGTTGAATTTCTCCTTCAGTACTGGGGGAGGGGGTGGGAAGGGGTGGGGGGGAACACACAGGGAGGCACACAAAGGGGCATATAACAGAGTCTCCCTTGCCTTAGCATGTTGACCTAACCTGGGATGAGGTGAGGGACCAGGTGAGTGGAATCTAGGTCAGTGCTTTCCAAACCTGACTGAGAGTCTGAATCTCCCTTGGGGCACTGAGCTAAGTCTCCAGGGACAGCTCTCAGCCACTGGATCAGACTTTCTAGGGCATGGGAATTAAGAACATGCTTGTTTAGATCAGTGGTTCTCAACCCTCCTAATGCTGCGACCGTTTAATACAGTACTTCATGTTGTCCTGACCCCCAGACATAAAATTCTTTTCCTTGCTATTTCATAACTATAATTTTGCTACTCTTATGAACTGTCATATAAATATCTGTGTTTTCCAATGGTCTTAGGTAATCCCTGAGTAAGGGTCATTTGACTCCAAAGGGATTGAGACCTATAGGTTGAGAACCAATGGACATTTCTAAAGCTGCTAGTGTGGTTCAGATCCTCAGGCCTTCTTTTGGGAACCTGAAAGCTCTAGAATGACCGGCAGTTATATCCCAGTAAGATAGCAGATGCCTGGCTGAGCTATCTATATTGGCCTCCAGGAGTTGAGCACTGTCTTCTCTCTTTAAGATCTTGGGTACAATCCTCCGGTGAGCTGCTAGCACTGTGACTGGGCTGATGAACCCTGAGCATATAAGAAATGTCAAGTTGGCAGGTAATAGAAAGAGTTGTTTGTTCTTAGCACGGTTGTTTTTCAGCTGTCCCTCTTGAGGTCACATTAGAGCTGTGCTATCAAGCCTGTACTATGGACAGCTCATCGTCTGTCCCCCCCCCCCCAAATTGCTTAACATTGAGCTCTTTTTAAAAAACAAAAACAAAAACAAAAACATTGGCTTCAAGAGGTGAAGGCAAACAATGAGTTGATGTAACATGGTGGAGCAGGAATGCTATCAACCTGGGCTTTGTTCAGTGGCGTGAATACTCAGTCACCTTCACAGCCACAGGCTGATGTTCAAGGCTCTGTGTGACACTGTCTCGTGGCTGGGGGTGCTCCCCCTCTAGTGCTGCACTTGGTCACCTAAGGAAGTGCTTACTTTCCTGAAGTTGGCTCCGGATGGAGTTGGAGAACTGGAGAGCTGGTATGGTAGCTCCATTCATCACTATTCTGATATAGGAGACCTGGGGGACTTTTCCTGGATAGACCCTAGCTTAGAACATAATTCTCCTCCCTCTCCCTCTCTCTCTCCCCCTCCCCCTTCCCCTCCCCCTCCCCCTCCCTCTCCCTTTCCCTCTCCCTTCTTTACCCTCCCCCCTCTTAGACACCTGGGGATTTTACCTGGATAAACTAAACAATTGTATCTGTCTATCTGTCTATCTATCTATCTGTTTGTCCTTTTCTCTGTCTCTCTGTCTTTCTCTGTCTCTGTGTCTGTGTGTGTATGTTTGTGTGTGTCCATGTATGTGTGCATACACATGTGTGCACATGCATGTTGAGGCTAGAGGACCGTCCACCTTTCCAGCACTAGAATTATAGGCATAGGTCACTATGTTTGGCTTTTTCACATGGGCTATGGGTTTTAAACTCAGGTCCTCCTGCTTGCAGAGACTAACATATCAATTGAGCCATCTCCCCAGTTCAAAACAGTTTCTACAATCATCGATGTCGGGTCACTTCCTGGCTTTTCCTTGTCCATCTCCAGAAGCATGCCTGGGTGGTACATTTCCTCTTCCTGGCAAAGATCTGGGAATCTGGAATGATGTCCAAATGCCAAAGCTCAAAGCAGAGGCTCAGAGAAGTTCAGGAAGGCTGGTGCTGAGATACGGTTCCAGACTCACTCCAAAACCTCTTCCCTTTCCAAGTCCTTGGTGGTGGTGGTGGTGGTATGTGTGAGGGGAGGGCCTGGACAAAGACATAAGACTGAGAAGTTAGTTTCTAGGTCATTACCAACTTTACTATTCCTACACCACTTTCTAGGTGGAAAAGAACAGGCCCATTAAAATGAAAGTGTTTGCTTTTAAAGAAAGCAATGCAAACCCTACAGGACTCTATAGTATGGACAAATGAGGGCACACAGTGGGCCTGGGTTCTATTTCCCATGCCCTGTTATATCCTATGTTAAGGTAGAGGAGCAGGCAAGCAAGTAGGTGCTCTGAAACAAAGCTGTCTGTTCACTTTAAAAGTCACTGATTCGAATAATAACCTGGGTTTCCCTGTAGCACACTGTTCATAGCAATCCTGCCACAACCAAGACTGGTGGAATAGGGTGAGCCTCTCCTGTCTTTCATGCAGCCTAGCTGTAAAACATATTCTAAGTCAAACAATGTAGAGTAAGCTTCCACTCCACACTGGGTATTTGGGGGGGAGTAACATTCTTAGCATAAATTACCAATTCCTATCTTTTCTCCATCTTCCACCCTAATTTGTTTTTATAGAATGACCTTTGGTACCAGTGTAGTTTAAGGGAGGATGTTTCCAAGTTCTTCTCTTGAACCAAATGGCCTTTTCAGTATGGAATCTATCCAAGTTTCTTTGATGAAAAGCCCATGAAATTTGTGCAGAGAGCTCTGGCAGACTCCAAGATTAGTGATAACATTTAGAAAGAACTTCCTTCTCTGGCTTTACACTAGACTTTCCCATTCACCCTGTCTGAAGCTCCCCTGTGAGAGGATTCACCCTTCAGTGTGGGTGGAATGTGGAGAAAGTTCCCGTGGCTCTGAGAAGGGAATCCAGTATGTTATCTACGTGCTGAGCTCACACAGCGAGTGCAGTGTCATGACAACAATTGAGCTCATCTCGTTACTCCCTCGTCTTATATGCATGTCATTATCTTGTATGCATGTCATTATCTTGTATGCATGTCATTATCTTATATGCATGTCATTATTTTATATGCATGCCATTATTTTACTATTGTTTCTACAGGTTTTTTTTTTCCTCTGAAAAGTTTGAATTAAACACATTCACTTTTTCTTAATTCAGGTGAAGTTTATATAATATAAAATTACTCATCTTCAGGGCTGGAGAGACAGCTCAGCAGTTAAGAGCACAGGCTGTTCTTTCAGAGGATCTGGGTTCAGTTCTCAAACAGCCATGTGGCAGCTCACTACTGTCTATAACTCCAGTTCCAGAGGCTTTGAGACCCTCACACAGACATATATGTAGGCAAAACACCAGTGCCTATGAAATACAAATACATTTCAAAACATTTTAAAAATTGCTCATCTTCAAATGTGGAATTTAGTAGCATTTGGCAATTCATAGTAAGCTACAACATCATCTTTCTCTAGCTTCAAAATGTTTTTATCGTTCCCAAAGGGGACCCCGTGTTTGCCAAGTGACCACCCAATTACTGTTTCCTCCTAATGCTGACAGCCATCCAATGTTTTCTGCCTCTGTGGATTTACTTGTTCTGGATACTTTATATAAATGGAATCATGAATACATGATTTTTTTTCCTGACCAGTTGCTTTCATATAGCAGATTGTTCTTAGTGGATCATCCACATTGTAGCCTAAATCAGACTTCATCCCCTTTTAATGGATGAATAATATTCCATTCATGCATTGGTGGGCAGCTGGGTTGTTCCTACCTGTTGGGTAGTATGACTAAGACTTCTATGGCTATGTTTGTACTGGTAGTTGAGTATTTGTTTCCAGCCTCGGAGTACACATGGAGAAGCAGAATTGCTAGGCCACATGCTCGTTCTGTAATTAAGTTTTTAAGGATCACTAACCCGTTTCTGATGTGGCTGTACCAGGTGACATCCCTACCAGTCATCTAGAGGGTTCTTGCTTACCCACATCATTGCCAACACTTGCTTTTAGCTGTTGTTTTTGTTTGTTTGTTTGTTCGTTCTTTTTCAAGGCAGGGTTTCTCTGTGTGGCCCTGGCTGTCCTGGTTCTTGCTCTCTAAACCAGGTTGACCTGTAAACCAGGTTGACCACCACTTGGCTAATACTTGTTATTGAACTTTATTTATTACTATCATTACTTCTTGGGACCTTGATTTGCACTTCTGTAATGAAATATCCATTTATTACTACATAGATCTTTATTAAGGCAAACATCAGCTTCAAAATGATTGAATTCACTTGTTGCCAGGAGATTAAGATTAGCAGATATCCTTTCTTAGAGTACTTGGCTCTGCCAAGGACCTTGTGCCTTGAGGTTAGAGACTGTCCAGTATTGCGAAAGACATTTATCTGTCTTCTCATGCTTTCTTTTCAAAAGACAATTTCATCCTTGACTTAATGGTATATTCATTTATTTTGCAGTGTGAGAGAAGACACTCAGGATGGCTCAGGGGTCCGGGGACCAGCGAGCAGTGGGGATCGCTGATCCAGAAGAGAGTTCTCCCAACATGATTGTCTACTGCAAAGTAAGATGCCCAGGGAGCGACTGGGCACTTGGCCTTTGTGTGTTTGTTCCCAGTGAGGGCAGACTGATGGCAAGAGATAGATGCTATCTGTGTGAGGTGCTTCAAGGAGAGAGGAGGGTCTTCTCCTCATTGTTTAATTCTATCATTCAAGGAAACATTTCATATCACTTAGTTGTGTGTAAAACCCCAGATTGCCTAAGCAGTGCAACTGGGATAGTCTGCTTCTTCAGTGGCCTTCACAGTACCATGCCGACTGAACTGAAAGGTCTTTGAACTCACAGTCTATAAAAGGATGCTGTCGGGAGATGCAGAGGTGTGGCCACTCAATGCTTAAAGTTGGTAGAAGGCATAAAAGGCCCACGGCACTGAGAACTGAGTCAGTTAGTTTGCAAAATGTGTGCAAGGAGAGTGTTCTTTCTTATCAAACGAGGAAGCTAATTCTCCCAGTTTCAGGTCAGGGGTCCTTGTAAGGATCCACCAAATCATGAGATCTGTTCAGCAAAGGCACAGAGCTGAGGAAGCAAAGCAGCCTGTGGATCAGATCATGAGTGGCAAGGCGCGAAAGGAGCTAAGATTGGAGCCAGAGATGTGGATGCAGCCAATTGTAGAGTACTGGATGATGGGTAGTTCAACCATGAAAACATTATGTACTGAGAGTTGTAAAGTTGATCTGTTTGGGATTCAAGGTTTTTCCACCGTGAGTCAGTAGATAACAAGGTGGTGTGTGTGTGTGGGAGGGGGTGGGGGGTTGCAGATGCTCTGAGAGTATTTCCGAATCCATGAAGAGGGTGAGGAGGATGCTCTTCTAGTCAGAAAAAAATGTCCCTCAGAACGGAGAGGGACAGGTCGGAGGAAGTAAAGTCTGACTATGGATAGTTTGAAAACTGAGCAAATGTGGCATGAGAGGCTGTGGAGGGTGGGAGATGGGCAGGATGTGGACCCAAATGCTGAGAAGATGCTGCTGTCAATTCTCATAGGGACATTTGGAAAGGAAGGAGATACAGCCCATACGTTTATTTTTATCTGTGTTAAATTTAAGGTACTAATTACTCTGCATGCTTATGAAAATGTAAGCTAACCGGTATTATATATTAGTAAGGAAATGGGTTAATTGTTTATTCATTTTGATAAATACTTGAATTGTCTGCTGGGATCTGTGCCTGCTGCCACTCTGTATTTGGTCTGTGTTAATCAGAGGGACAATGTTGAACTAGACAATCCTGGATGATCAGTATGGTGATGTGCTGTGTGTATTTGTGTCTCTCTCTGTGTATGCATGTGTGTGTGTGTGTGTGTGGAGTGTGTGTGTGTGTGTGTGTGTGTGTGAGTGTGTGTGCGTGTGTAAATAGGACTCTTATATTATTCTTTGGGTTAAAATCCTGCAATTCTTTGTTCTTCAAGAGAATGTCTTGAGAACATTCAAGAGAAGAGGGTCTATCTCTAAGAAAGATGGCTATTGAATTTTAATAAATAATAAATATAAACTTTACCAATGGAGCCAGCAGTTTAATGAGTCATACAGAGGTGTGTATAGAGGTTATTGCTTGTTGTAAACTTCTCCCCCTACCCCAATCCCTTACCCTCTGCCACAGGCAGGAGGGCCTGGGACCAGAGACGCAGGAACATGGCTTTGGAGTTCTGGATGGGTTACAAGGTCACCTTAAGAGGAGGAAGTTGCTGTGAAAATCCATTTCAATAATGTGAGACATCTTTTGTCCACCTTGGTCCATACTGTGGTCCATAATAAGTATTTATTTCTCTTTACCATTTACGTCTTTTAGAGACAGAGACACTTGGAAAAAGAATGAGTTACAAGATATGTAAAAGCTCACATTGTTAGTAAGGTGACCAGAGTCAACTGAAGCAGTGAGTTGTCCTTTTGAGATAGAAGAAAATAATACAATGATTATTAAGGAGATGACTACTTTAAAATTTTATTTATTTTTATTCTATGCATATGACTATATTGCTTAAATGTACGTATATACTCCCATATGTGTGTGGTACCGGAGAAGGCCAGAAGAGGGCATTGGATTCTCCAGAGCTTGAGAGTTATAGATGATTGTGAGCCACCATGTGGGTTCTGGGAATCAAACCCAGGTCCTCTGGAAGGGCAGAAAATGTTCATAGTCAATGAGTCATCTGTCCAGCCCCACTGAACAGTTGTCAATAAGGAATGTGAAATGATGCTATCTGAATACCCTTTTCACTAAAATGGTATGCCAAAGGGTCAAATCTTTCTACAGGTTTGTAGTAAGTTTAAAATTTCCTTTTCCTATAGGAACAGGGGCCTCCTTTTTGCTGTTGTTATTATTTAAAAAACAAACATTATTTCTTTAGAACAATGCCAACTAGGAAGAGGAGTATACCTTGCTGGTTTCTCCTTCATGTGAGGAGTATGTATGTGCTCAAAAATGTACACGCATATTCACATGAAACACTGTGTTAAGGCTCTAGAACAATTAACTGAGTTTGTTCAGTCTATTAGGAAGGGGAAATGTCTATCGCCCCTGTCTGGAACCGAATTAAGCTCATACTAACTTGACATACTCAAACCCTGGCTGTGCCTGACCCTCGCCATAGCCATACAGCCTTCTGCTTCCACTGCTCTGAATGCTGTTCAGCTACAACCATGAACTTGTCTGCTGGAGCATGTTGTCAGTCAAGGGTGAATCTGGGAGCTAAGGTTAAATCCCAGAAATTTCCATAAAACCCCGAGTGGGATCATTGTTTTTCAAGGTTGTAGCCGTACACCCAGACCTTTCCTCAGGTGTCTGCAACAAAAATGTTGTCTCCTTTCTCTCTTTGGCTGTTACTCTTGCTGTAGGCCTTCTCAGGGAGAGACTTTTGCTTGGATGGTGTTGTGTTGTTACATATGCCAACAGAGAGACAGAGGCTCAGACGAGCTTCTGTGTAATGGACGAGATGGGAACATTCGAAATATGAAATGACTTTTCAGTTTTCTTATTTTTTAATTGACACATAAGAATTGTGCAAATGCATGGCGACACCATGTTAGTTTTGGGTGCAGGAACACAGCCCGGTCCTTAGCATACCCCTTGTCTCAGTCATCCATTATTTCTTTTCATTGAAACATTCCAAACCCTCCCTTTTAGCTCTTTGCCATGTTCAGGACATAGCTGCTAACTTGGTGGCTGTGACTCTCAGACACTGTTAAGGATATTCGAGACACATGAGCAAGCCCGCACCTTTCAAAACATACTTCATTTTCTTTTCACATTGCCATGCCATTAACTGTGAGAAGTACTTCCCCCAAGGCATGATTTATTTATTGACTTGACCCGACGTACTAATTTGGTTTTTCATCTTTCATATTCACATTTTGGATCAGAGGTGTGTATGAAAAATGTATTGGTTTTATTAAATATCTATTTAAAAGAAAACCTTAATCAAGACATCCAAGGCTTATTCATATCCCCAAGCCCTTAGGGTTCTGGGTCACTGAACTGCCCAGTGTAGTAATGATCTTGGAAGCTAGCTGTCTCTCAAACTATCTAGAAGTTTTTGTTGTTTTTTTTATAAAAAAACAACAAAAAACCAAAACTCCACCAGTCTTCAAAGAATGTCCTTACCCAAGCATATCGTACTTTAATATGTTTAGGCTGTGTGGTTAGAATATGAGTTTTAAAAAGACCTCCAGAGAACTTGGTTCTCAACTAAACCAGAAAAGTACTGATTTGATGTTTGTTTTCTATTCCCCTCCCACTCCACTACTATGTAGGTATATTATGTGTTAAAAAAAATCATGGGATAATTGGTGTTTACATTTGGTTTAAAATTTCTATTTATATCTATATATTTTTAAGTGTGTGTGTGTGTGTGTGTATCTGCCTTAGGTTTGTACTCCTGTGATAAAACACCATAACTAAAACCAGCTTGGGGAGGAAAGGGTTTATGTGGCCCATGCTTCCACATTGGTAGTCCATCACTGGAGGAAGTCAGGACAGGAACTCAAACAGTACAGAAACTTGGAGACAAGAGCTGATGCAGAGGTCGTGGGGGAGTGCTGCTTACTGGCTTGTTCCTTATAGCTTGCTTAGCCTGCTTTCTTGTAGAATCCAGGACCACCAGCCCGGGGTAGTCTTATCCATGATGGGCTGGGTCTTCTCATATCAATCGGTTAAGAAGGCTAAGAGATGCTGAGTGGCTGGTCCAGCTTTCGTTCTTATTGTGGGAACTTCATCTTCTCTGCTCTGCTCTCAACTTGTCACCTTTTCTCTCTTTCTTCCCAGATCAAAATATTTTTTTTTTTTGCTAGAGAGATATACCCAGTTCCCGTGTAAGATATAAAGGATAAAATATGAATTCTATGCATTGACACTAGCCTAATAAATATCATTATTAGGCTTCATTTTCTCTATTGTCAAATGAGAGAATATGTCTAAAAATGTGCAAATATGTTTTTTGTAATGAGTTCAAAGTTTAATTCTTTACATTTTGATTTTTAAAAATATAACACCCAATAGAAAAACTGCATGTGTATTTAAAGGTCTTTTTAATCTTCTGGGAGTGTTTTATATGGTCACAGATAAGCCTAAATTGGGTTGAGATCAAACAAAATTTTGTCAGGTATCAGGAAAATTAGTTGTGATAATTTAGCATTAGTAGAAGTTAGACAAGATAGCTTCTTGGGCTGCCCTTGATGGGATAGCACGTAAAAGTTAAACAAAGAATCAGAAGTTCAAGGGTATCCTTGGCTACTTAATAAATCTAAGGCTAGCCTGAGCTACATGAGACTCTGTCTCAAAATCAAACAAACAAAAACAAAGGTCTAAACTAAGGACTTTTTGTGGCAACTTGCTTCTTTGGTCTTGCTCTGACACAGCAGTTGTATAATTAATTCTGATTATAGTTTCATGCTATAGAAAAGGCAGGAATGGTTTTATACAGCAACGCTGTCAGTAATGCAGTGTGTCATGGATGAATTTGGGCTTCCAGAGGAGGAAGAAAGAGCCCACAGGGTAGTGTTGGAAGATTGTAAAGCTTTGCCACTGACAGCTACCCTCCCTGTTAGTTCCTACTTACTGGCTCCTTTTCTATTGGCGTGATACCTGTGTTGCCGCAATACCCATGTTGCTGTGATCTGTGTATTGTTGTGATAGTGATAGTGATGATGCTGTGATACCCATGTTGCTGTGATGTCTGCGTTCTTGAGATCACACTGTGCTGGTGTGATACGACTTTTGTTGTGATACCAATGATGCTGTCATACCTATGCTGCTGTGATAGCCTGTTGTTGTGATATTCCAGTTGCTGTGATACCCATGATTCTGTGATATCTGTGATGGTGTGATAGCCCATGTCATTAAGGACCCTGGGGCAGGTGCCAGTTTAGGCACACATCCCGAGAGTGAGCACACTGCTATTTTAGTCACGTAAGTGGTAGTAGTATGCAGCAAGAAGGGGAAAACCAGCTTAGAGGAGGCAGAGCTTTGGAGGAACTTAGAGGCAGGATATTGTCTTGGAGTTCTATGAAGGCTTTGGCAGAAGTAGGGTAGCTAAGGGACTGAGAACTCACAAGTCCTGGTGCAGTAGCCATGATGAGATTGGAAACCATTTGACCAGCAAATGTATATTGATCTTCACTTGTAGGAAAGACAGTGTTAGACACTAGAGATGCAGGGTAAGGATGGAGTCCTGAATAGGCCCATAAGCCAATGCAGGGTGAGGTGGGGTGGGAGCAGAGGGTGGATGGGTAACTAGACAGGTTTGTGCTGATAGGAATGGGGAGGGGAGTGAGGAGGAAGGATGACTATATAGTCCATAGGAGATAAAAGGCACCAGAGAACTCAGCCCATCTCTTTACTCTTGAAAGATGAACAGGAATTACGTTTGTGAAAAGGAAGAGAAAAAAAGTGAGGAGACTGAAGGATGGGCACAGGCCAAGTTATTGCGCTCTGGAAACTTGAAGAGGCTCTTTTTATGGATCTCGGTTTCTACGATGAAGGCTTGAGATGCCAAGCCGAATCCCGAAAGATCGAATGTGCTATCTCAGGAGGTTGGCATCTTGCAGATATTGTCCCTTTGTGCTCCCACATCCAGTGCGTCTACATGCTGTGCTCTGCGGCCCCAGCCTTAATACATATGTAAATAAATACTTAACACATTTGCATCCGTCTATTCTTCCATAGCTTTAGTTGATAAAAAAAAATGAAAAAGAAAAAAGAAAAAGAATCTACAAAGTTAACCCAGCCAAATAGTTGATAAAAAAAAATGAAAAAGAAAAAAGAAAAAAGAATCTACAAAGTTAACCCAGCCAAAACTTTAAAGGCAGTTAAGTCAGAATATTTAAAACGAGTGCATCTTTGGTTCTGAAGATTTAAGAGTTTGTTTTCTTTTATTCTTTTCTTTCTTCCCCACCCCCCCCCCCAATTAAATAAAATCTCCAGTGACTAACTTCAGAGAGAGAGTCTTTGGGGTAACTTGCTTAATTGTTCAGCCTGCATTTCAAGACTGTTTTCATTCATTTCTTGAAGGTATTGTTTATTGCCTTAGGGGAGAAAGAGTCTTTCAGTTTTTCTTCCCTCCCTGCAGCAGGCTTGCTGGGAGTGCAGCCTCCCATCCCATCTCTTGGTTGTCAGGACCAGAGGCGTGCAGGCAAAGTCCCTGATCCACAGGGTCAGCCTTAGTGTCCACAGATGAAAGAGATTTCCACGTCGGGGCCCAGCTCAGTGTGGTTTAATAGGATGGGTTGCCATGGCTAGAATTTTCTAATTTGAGATGCCTTCGATGTGCTCAAGACTCCATTTCATCTTCCCATTCCCCTCCTCATTTCACTTCAAACAGTCTGAGATTTTACACTCTGGCTGACAGTTTATCTTACCATTGACAGCCCTCTGCCGTATTACTCGATGGAGCACTTGCAGGGCTGTCAATCCCCGATTGGCACAGTTTTGAACAAGGAAAGTTGAAAGTGAATGGGTATGTGTGAAAGGAAAATAAATGTTTAAGATCACAGGGATAGAAGAGGAGGATTCTTCTAAAAGGCCGTGAGCGTGCCAGCCAGGTCAACACAGAAAATGGACAAAGCTTTTGATGAGTGAGCTTCTAAATTCTAGACATGTACTTTAAGGAGGGTTGGAAAACACACGCACACTTATAAACAGCCATTCCAGTCCCGGAGGAATACGGACAACTCTGGAAAGTGACAACCACAGACTGGAAAGACATCAGAGGTTCCCTGAAAAGAGATGGCTAAGTGGTCCAGGAGTCCTAGTTAGATGAGGCCATGGTAGGATTTCTGATCTGGCAGAAGCTAATTGTTGCCTGGAAAGGATGCTAGCTACTGATCTTCAGGGATAGGATCAGGGTGCATGTTCTTTTTATTATTGTTATTATTATTATTATTAGGTATTTTCTTCATTTACATTTCCAATGCTATCCCAAAAGTTCCCCAATACCTACCCCCCCACTCCCCTCCCCCACCACTCCCACTTCTTGGCCCTGGCGTTCCCCTGTACTGAGGCATATAAAGTTTGCAAGACCAAGGGGCCTCTCTTTCCACTGATGGCCGACTAGGCCATCTTCTGATACGTACTCACTGATAAGTGGATATTATCCCAGAAATGTAGAATGCCCAAGATATAAGATACAGTTTGCAAAACACACGAAACTCAAGAAGAACAAAGACCAAAGTGTGGACACTTTGCCCCTTCTTAGAATTGGGAACAAAACACCCATGGAAGGAGTTACAGAGACAACGTTTGGAGCTGAGACGAAAGCAGGGTGCATGTTCTGATTTTGGAGAATTGGTTTTAAGGTATTCCATGGGATTTTTAATGTATTTGTAGACTGTTAGGATTGTGTGAATTTTTCCAGGCATCCTTTCTGTGGTTCTTGCTTTTTCTGCATGGTTCTCCTTACAGCCTAGATGGCCGGCCTCTCTGTGTGCTTGAGAACCAACTTTAGGATTTTCTTTAGGAATATCTGATGGCAATGAATTCTCTTGGGGTTTCTCTGTCTTAGACCTGTTTGCCTCATCTTCAGGATTGAAGACTTTTCTAGATTCTAGACTGTCAGCTGTTTCTTTCCTTGCCTGGGCCACTGTCATTATCTTGTGGCTGCCGGTGTTTCTGTTGGCAAGTAGCTGTTAGTTATAGCCCCTCTTCTGAGGGTAATCGATTTTTTCCCCACTTTGGTTGCTTTTAGGGTTATTTTCACTTTTTTTTTTTTTTTAGTTATAATTTACGTTGTGACTTTTTTTTGTGCCTATGCCTGTGTGTTCTTTACCGAGGCAGGATCTCTTGCTGAATTTGAAGTTCACTGATTCAGCCTGTCCAGCCCTCTTCCTACCCCTCCCCCTTCCTGGGTTCTGGGCTATTGATGGCTCTTGGTTTTATGTGAACTCAGAGGATCTGAACTCTGGTCCTCATGCTTTTGCTGCAAGCTCTTTATCCACTGAGCCATTTCCTAACCACAGTAACGGTTGCTTATTTACTCCTCTTAGGGCTGATAGCACATTGTTTCATTTGGTGCTTGAAGATTTCTTGTCCAAAAACTCTAAATATTGATTTGTCTTTTCTCCCTTCTTGGGACACTATTCATGTAAAGATAATTTTTTTCCTCTGGATTTTGAATCTTTTTTTTCAACATTCATTGCTCTATTTTTAATGAATTCATTTTTTGTAAGTTCCAATGTATTTTCTTCTTTTTTGTATCAAAATTTAAAAATATTTTTCTTTATTCTTTGAAACTTTTATATAGTAATGTATTTTGACCATTTTTCCCTTCCCCAACTTTTACCAAATCCTTCCCTACCTTCCTACCCACTAACTCAATGTTCTTCCTTTCTTAACAAAACAAAACAAGACAAAACAAAACATCCCATCAAAAAACCCAGCACTCTGATTTGTGTTGGTCAGCTACTTCTGAGCACAGGGTCTGCCCTGGAGAGAGGTTGACATACAGAGTATTACTCCGTTGAAGAGGTAGACATCTTTGATAACAGTTGCCTTCCCCAGTCACTCCCTCATTCAAGAGAAGGTTTCTCACTGAGTCTGGAGTATACAGGCTGAGTAGACTGGCTGGCCCAGAGTGCCCCAGAGATCCACTTGTTTCCACTGGGGTTACACACATGGGCTACTTCACCTGAATTTTGTTTTGTTTTGTTTTGTTTTGTTTTGTTTTCTAATCATCCTGGGGATTCCCAACTCAAGTACTCCTGCATTTGTAGCAAACAAATGCTTTAACCACTGAGACATCTCCCCAGCCCAGACTGATTAATTAGATTTTATCTAAATCTAATTATTCAAAAAAAGTCAAATTAAAGTAGCTTCTCTTTCACTCTTGATAGAACTTCTGGGTCACTTTTAAAAGTTCTCTATGTTCAACCTCATCCCAGGTATTCACTCATGCCTCCTGCTCTTGGGGGACTATGGCCGTCTGCTTTTGTTCTGGAAACTTCCTGGGACTTCAGGAAACCACCCGTCTTCTCAGTGAAGCCCTTTGCTTAAGGGATTGCTAGGGCCTTAGCTTGGCAAAAGCATGCCTGGTCCTGGCCTTCACGGTCTTCTCAGTGTGTGTGTCTCCTTTCAGATCACAGGCATATGCTTTTCTTCCCTAGCTCTCAGCACTTTCAAACGTCTTCACTATAGTATTTCTCAGTCCTTCTTCTGCTCTTACCAGGGGGTTTATTTGGAAGCATCGAATGGATGAGCAGTCTCCAGGAGTAGAATCCCCAAATACCGACTTTGAAAAAGCACAGATCTGTCTTCCCTAGACCCAGTTGACTCTTACAATGTTTTAATTTTTTATTTATCATTTATCTTTGAGTTTTGAGTTTTAGTATATAGCCAGTGAGGCTTTGAGCTCACCATCCTTCTGCCTCATCATTCCTGATGCTAGGATTAGATGTTTTTTGGTGCTGTACTTGGCTCTGAAAATGATGTTTGCAAAAGATGTTTTCCAAGAGGCTTTTTTTTTTTTTGGCAGTAGGATGGTGATGTTGGAGAGGAAGGAGAATAAGGGAAACCCTCAGAACATGGAGAAGGTGGAATTGACCTGTGATTAATTTTTTGGACGAAGGATACAGAGAAGGATTCAAGGCTAAAGACCAAGATGTGGGTCTCAGCGACTAGAGAGGTCAGTCACTACGGCAAGCAGAAGGAAGAGGATATGGAAATGTAATGTCATTAGAGTCACAGAATTTTTTTTTTTTACTTGACTTATTTCTGTAAAAGTCTACCTGTGGGGTGGATGGTAGTTCCAGAAAAACAACTCACATATGGAAGGAACCTGAAGAGACATGCTGTCTGGAAGCAGTCATCCTCAGCTGCAGGTAGTCTAGAACAAATTCAGGAAATAGCTTGTGCCTGTCAGTTGGTATATGCGACAATTAGAATACTTCTGTATTTGTATGTAGGGCATTGTAAAGAATTCTCATACACTCTACGGTTCTAGACAACAAAAATCTGCTTCACTCTTGTGGAGGGTAGAAACCTGAGATCAAAGTGTGGCGGAGCTGTGTTCCCTGTGAAGGCTGGAGGTCAGTGTCCTTCCCTGCCTCTTCCTACATCTTTATGGTCACTGGAAATCCTTGGCATTCCTCAGTTGGCAGGCTAATTCCTTGATCCACCTTTGCCTTTATCCCATATGCCCTTCTTCTGCTGTGTTCAGCTCTGTGTCTTCCTCCAGCCCTTTTAGAAGAGGACTATCACTGAGTTTAGTCCCCACACTCCAAACCCAGTATGACTCAACCTCAGCTACTTATATTCAAAGGGACCCCCTTCTCAAAGTTAGGTCATGCAAATCAAATCAACAAACAGTGTATTCCTTGGACTCTAGCTTCTGGCAAAGCACTGCCTGAGGAATAAAGGGTACCACCAAACTCAGTCCCTGCCCTAGACAAGCCTGCCAGACTAGTGGAGGAGAGCAGGGTGGACCAGGATTAGAAAATAAACTAATTGTTTATGGACCACTGCTCTCAGGCCAGGTTCTGTGGCAGGTGCAGTGTTCATACTGACGCACGCAGACTCACTGGAAGAACTTGTTGGTAAGACAGATAAGGAAGCCAAGAACCAGGGGAGTAATGACTGGCATTGAGTGCAGACTCAGGATTGACCACCATGTGTGCTTTATTCGGAAGCTTGGCGTTTCAGGGAACAAATTGGTGTCTGAAAAAGAAAGAAGAAAAATCTTATAACTATTTGCAATATATTAAGATACAGTTAATGTGAACCATGCTACCTACAGAGGAAGAGGACATCAGAAGAAAAACAACTGAAATTGCATCCTTGAGAAAGGGATTCTGGGCCCTGGAGGCATGTGGGCAAAAGTGCGGAATATCTTTGGTAAAGGGCACTTTCTGTCCAGATGCCCATTAGCTAGCGGCAAAGTTCTGTTCTTTATACTACCCGCTGGTAATCCCATTGTTTCTGAAGATGTGGTCAATCAAAAATGCGTGTAATATGGCTAACCCATAAAACCAACATCAAACTCAGCTTGACAGCTCATGGTGGACTGTCAGTGGTTTCCTCTGGTCCTCATGTGATGGACAAAGGTGTGTCTCACTGCTGCTGCAACCCTCACATGCAGAAATATACTCACCTGGGAGGCCAGGAGAAGATCAAAATTTGAAGTATGACATTTTATGGCCCATGTGTATCTCTTTTGCACCATCAAATCACCAAGCAAGACTTAAATCATCAAGTTGAGTACTACCTGCCCTACATACAGAAGATGTATGTGATGCAAGTGTGGCCTCACTCTTCACATGACGACCTGAAGCAAGACAATGTATACACTACTACTTCTCAAACTCACATGGTGAGAGGTATCAGTAGAGCCAAGCTCTTTAACAACTGATTTTATTTCTTCCTTCCTCCTTTTTTAAAAAATCTGTTCTATTTTAAATATAAGAATCCAAATAAAAAAGAATCAAAGCCCAGAGAGAAAAAAAGAAATCTCACACATGTCTTATGAAGCTCACACATGTCTTATGTCTACCATGCAAGTGTGACTGAAGTTAACACTTTGGCCTGAATCCTCCCAGTTTTGGATGTGGGTTAGGGGTGAATGTCTGTTATAAGCTAGTGGGTTATCATCGCATATGTGAAACTGTATGCTGCCTTCTTATCCATCACTAGATATTAATCTATGCCACAAGGCATCTTCATCAATTATAAAGGTGGAATAACATTTGATAAAGTAGATAGTACACAGTTATTTATTATTTATTATATAGGATCTTATGTATTTGGGGCTGGGGTTAAACTCCCTATATAGCTGAGATGGCCTTGAACTTTTGTTCTTCCTGCCTCTACCTCCCTAGTGCTGGTGTTCAAGGCTTGTACTAACATGTTTGATTTATATGGCGCTGGAATTCAAACCAAGAGTTTCACATATGCCAGGCAAGCACTCTACCAACTGAGCTACACCCCTAGTGCCTGGAGCATAATTAAGTTAATTTTATTTATTTAGTTATTTATTATTAGTAGTACCAAAGTTTAGAATTCTTAGGTCAAAAGGCACAGCTTGTGTCACACATGACTACAGCTCTCCATTATTTTCTGCAAGGTCACTGTCGGCTTTACATACATACCCAGGCTGGCTTCCCTGGGATGCAGGCAAAGTCCTCTGTTATCGATCATGGAACAAAAGTGAGGGGATTCCCAGGAGTGGGGACCCATTTCTCTTTGCTTTCCGTCTTCTAAACTGTGTTCCCCTCCTGCGGTCTGAGGAACCCTACAGCAGTACCCAGCTTCCCCTGAGAGTTTTGTGGATGCCAAGGTATCCAGAAAATTTTTTCATCTTGGAGCCTGTCCAAGCCATTTGCTATTTTATCCTCTATTTGTTTTTCTTAAGCAGCTAACTAAATAAGAATACCATCTCAACCTTGTTCCACTCCCCATGGTGGGCGCTTTCCCTGCCTGCACACCCCATCTTCTGCCTACAATTTAACCATGGGGTAGCTTCTTATATTTGAAAGCTAAATACAAAAGCGCAGCCCTGAGAGCCAGCCAAGTTCTGCAGCCAAGTTTGAAGAATAAAACTTTAAAACAGCTCTTCTGTCACATACTTGAGAGGGGAGGCAGGCTTTGCTATAAATAAAGACACATTCCATTTCTATCTCGTCCTTTGCAGTCCTCTTGGGTAAGGCTCTCTGTGTACGACTACAGTGTTCTCTAGCTGCCCGCTCTCCCTCTCAACTTCCCATTTTATGCCTCATCTTGTTTCCAGGATCAGCAGCCTTAGAGTTTAGGGACCTTGGGTGACAGAGGAGGCGATGGTACCTGTACTCAGGGTTAGGTGTAATAACATTCAGGGATTGACTTAAGAAACCATGCTTTCATTGGGGGCCCTGTGTTCCATCCAATAGCTGACTGTGAGCATCCACTTCTGTGTTTGCCAGGCCCCGGCATAGCCTCACAAGAGACAGCTATATCAGGGTCCTTTCAGCAAAATCTTGCTAGTGCATGCAATGGTGTAATTGGAAGCTGATTATGGTATGGATCCCCGGAGCTAGAGAAAGCAACCAAGGAGCTAAAGGGGTCTTCAACCCTAGAGGTGGAACAACAATATGAACTAACCAGTACCCCCAGAGCTCGTGTCTCTAGCTGCATATGTAGCAGAAGATGGCCTAGTCGGCCATCATTGGGAAGAGAGGCCCATTGGTCTTGCAATCTTTATATGCCTCAGTACGGGGGAATGCCAGGGCCAAGAAGCGGGAGTGTGTGGGTAGTGGAGTGGGGTGGGGAGGAAGGTCTGGGGCTACATCGCAGATCAGCTTCTGCTGGATGCTGTAACAAATACCTCCAACGGACTGGCTTAAAACAAAGCAAAAAAAAAAAAATCCTTGGGCATCAGAGATAGGAAAGGATTTAGCGGTGCTGTGTACTCTCTTGAGGGTCCAGGGAAAATCAAACTCCCTTTTCTGAGTCTCTCTGGCACACAGCCTCATATTACTCCATCCTGTATGCATCACTAGAGCCCTCACCCTCATGTTCCCATGAACCTCTGTTATGACAAGGAAGTTCACCCAGTCAAGTCAGCACAACCTCTCCACTTCAAAGTCCATAACCCAGTCATACCTACAAAGCCCCTGTTGCCTGTATAGTAACGCATTCATTCACAGCTTGGAGGGCATATGGATACAAGAGGCTGAATGAACATGGGTATCTTTGGAGGGACTTTATTCTCCTTACCATTCTGTCTGTCTAGGAAGAAGACAAGGAAAACTGTTTTGGAAATTTCCGTCCTTGTTCTATAACTGCGGATGGGGAATGTTGATAGTGGAGTTTTCCTTCCCCTGGGACAAGGAACAGATAAAACTGTTGTATTCTTTCCATTTGTTTTAGCTGGGGACCAGAGAAGTAGTAGTTTCAGACACAGGTAGGGAGGATAAGAGGGATCTTAAAGGCCTCAGTTGCAGTTGGAGCCCATAGTAGGTTTTCCTCAAGGCACAGATATGCCCATACCATAGAGGGGGTAACTGTGCTGATGATGTGGTCACAATTAATAAGGAAACGCCCACATACTCATCTCTATCCTGTATGACCTCCTCACAACTCCACTCGACCCCAGTTATTCTATGTTTTTTTTTTTAAATCTGTAACATCAAGGCAAATAAATATGTATTTTTTGAGATAGGGTCTCAGGTAATCTAGGTTGACTTTGAACTAGATATGTAGCCAGAGATGGACTTGAACTTCCGATCCTCCTCGGCTTCTACCTCTCAAACACTGGGATTCCAGGCAGGTGACACTATACCCAGTACATCCGGTGCTAGGGAACCACCCCAGGGTTTTGTGCATGTTAAGCAAGCAGGACCAGAGGGTGCAGAAGTTACCAAAACTTCCAAGAGAGAGTAGGACCTTGAATGTTAACATGGCTCAAGGTAGTTGAGCCACCTCAAGGAACTACCCAAGAAAACCTATGATGAGACTTGGATAGTAAATATTCCCCATCCTTAAGTGAGTTACTAATATCAAACATCATCACTTTGCTGAGGAGCCTTCAGTGATGGACGAAACAACAGTAGGGCTGTTGTCACATTTCATTAACCTGTCCCCAAGCTGGTTTTGTATCACTCAAGTTTAGATTGGTGTTTACATCTTGAAATGATTTGCGGGGATCAAAACAGAAGCAATATTTTATGCTATGTGAAAATAACTTAAGTGTCAGTGTTCATATTTTGAGATTTATTTTGAAGCCCAGTCATAACATTTGCTTATGAATTATCTATGGGTTTTTGAGCTCCCCCTCCCCCAAACAGGAGTGGAGTAGTTGTGACAGACATGATCTGAGCAATCAACAAAGCCTAAAGTATTTACTAAGTGGCTTTTACAGAGATAGGGGCTTTTTGAAGGGGCTGGAAGAGCATCCGTAGACATCCTTGCTGGGACAATCTTTTTGTAGGTTGGTAGCCCCAGCACTGCCCCACCATGCCAGCTCATCACCAGACACTCACAGATGTTCAGCTGGGAAGAATATATGCAAGAGCATTTAGAGCCTGTCCCATGTTCACGAGTATAAATGATGTCTGTGTTAACCTCCTGGAATGCGGTGTACCTGCCCGGTTATGTTATTTATCCTTGTGCATTATTGAAGAGACTTTCTTTTCTTTTAAGTACAAAAAGAGTATAGAGGGTCATTGGAAGTGTTGGGCCGTGTGTTCTGAAATATCCCAGGAAGACATGCCACCTGCTGGATAACTGCTTCTGTTCAGAGGCGGTGTCCAAGTGGTTCTCCTCAGGACCCACGTGGTACCAGGCATTGGGCCAGGACTTCAGGCACAGGGATTGCCCACGGCTCAGAGCTCTGTCCATGTTGGTTTGAGTGTGAGGAAAGGGGCTGAGGGTAGGTAAACAGTGCCTGGGCTGCTCCGAGAGTGTTGGGACTCAGTCTGTCTTCTCATAGCAGGCTGTGAGCTTGAGACATGGAGGGAAGAAGACAGCCATCTGGGGAGTAGCTAGCCTCCATTTTTTTCCCCTCAGACACAGCAGGCTATCACCACCTTGTAAGGAAGATGCTGTAGTCTTTGTGTTCTACTGTCTGGCAACAATACTGAGGTCTGCTAGATAGTTCTTCTATCACTTCCTATCTTCCAGAGAGCTCCCCTCCCCTCCCGCCCATTCCTTATCCTTGGGTCCAGCCAGCTTCAGAACAAAAATATTCAGGAAAATAGTGATGTTTTTTTATATGGCATTTACACTGTATTGGATATTATAAGCAATCTGGAGAGGATTTAAAGAATATGGTAGGATGTGTGTAGGTTATATGCAAACATAATCGCATTTTACATAACAGAATTGAGCCTCCAGGATTTTTATATTTGAAAGGGGCCAGAAAAAAAAATCCTTTCTGGTTACCAAGGGACAACTGTCCTGTATCCATGAAAATGCTGTGGAATACAGGGAGGAGATGCTATCTTGCTTTGCCTGGGAAACAGCTGAGTCTCAGAAAGATGACAAGACTTGTTATTGTCATCCAGCTTTTAGTAACACAGTCGGACTTCTTGACCTAGGTTTCTGTGGTTTGGTCATCACTTACCACAGAATGGTGTCACTGAAACTCACTTTGCAGTGAACTCTGCAAAAGGCATAAGCCAGTTTAAGTGACTCCTTGGTGGGAGTCATTAGCAACTTGTAAGACCAATGTCATGTCACAGGTATTAGGGACCATTCCTTTACAGCTGTAAAGAGCTCAGGGCACTCCAGAACCCTGGCTCTCTCATATAAACACATCTTTGGTTTGAGTCTCAGCCCCAAATAAAAAAGCAAAACAAACAAACAACAACAAAAGGAGATTCCCGCCCCTGGCTCTCCTTGCCACATGGCTCCATCAGAAGAAGGGTAGAATGTGCCGAGAACTTGCTGGGACCCATCTTCTGGGAAAGTTTGTGTTCTGTGGGTCACAGGAATATGCCGTGACTCACAGTCACTGCCAACTGCAAGCCTGTTTACTGGGTTCCTTTTAAACACACCCTCAGTACTAGACAGAATTGTTCTCAGGCACGATTAGCAAAGGCTGCCTTGCTTTTATGCCAATCTCTGCAATAGTGCCTCAGCCTTCCCAGGGTGCCCTTGGTCTCACACTCTTCTATATGCTATTTCCTCCGAGTGATGATTTAACGATCTACAAATCGCTAGGTACCCACTCCCAAGCCTCAAATGCCTGGCGCTTCCTGAGGGACATGTGCCTGAATACTTCTCACTTACTAGGCACTGCTGTCCAGGGAGAGCAGACACCTGGGGCTCAGTGACTGGTGGACCAGCATCCACACAGCATCTGACTGAAACACCACCCAGTTCCTCTTGATAAGAGCCACCCTTTGCCCCTCTACCCATGGGAATACTTTTATCTTATTTATATTATCTATCTCCATTCCTGTATAGTTCTGTGCATCATGGATAGTTAGGAGATTTTGTTGTTTGTGTGAACATCATAAAGTGTATACTATACAAGGCTTGGATGTTGAGCGTGTAGCCCAGTTGGCTTCAAACTCACCAAATTCTCCCTAGGTTGGCCTCGTGAGTGTTTGGACACTCACGAGGTGGTGTGTGCCACCGTGCTTGACACTGATTTTTCTAACTAGGAGTGTGCTAAGATGCAGTGCAGTGCATCATCTCACTCATTCTTACTGTTGTGTCTGAGATCAGGAATCCTCATGATGATGCACCGCACACTGGGCACAGTTGCATGCTTGTCCCTTTCCTATGGCTGGCAAAGCAGTGGTTTTGTTTCTTTGTGCTATTTGCAGTGGTTATATCCGTCTGTGGGCAGAGGTTTTCAGCTTTGTTTTATCTGAGACCACAGCTGTCTACGTGGTCTGTCAAGTAGGCCATTGTGATGTGGTCTATGAGTGTATACATTGCACTTTGCCACACCAGGCTTCTGTAAGTGCTTGGTTCCAAGTAGACAATAAGTAAGTGCTTGACAGACTGTTGAGATAGTTACCTTTATCAAGTGAGATTTTCTTGTGTGTGTGTGTGTGTGTGTGTGCCAAGTGATTTTTCCCTGTGTTGCTCACATGTTATGATTCTGAGGTTCAGAGTTTGCCTGGCCCCTCTGAACTTGGCAAAGTTCTGTGTGGCGGGAGTCACTGAGCTTGGCTGCTGTACCACCACATCTTCCATTCCTGTGCTTGCTCTCTTTCTTCTATTCCCATCTCTCCCTCTATCTCCACAGACAGAGAGGACGAGGAAAACTAAGATTACGCAATCCTTACTTCTCTTGTCAACTGAAACTCACCCTTCATCTTGCTTCCATTAGAGTGTTGTGTGTCAGGTCTCAGTGACAAGAGCCTCCTTCCATAGACACTTTCTTAAACATATTTTTATTACAGGCAGTCTATCATCAATACTTCAGAAATTCAGTAATTATAGATAAATACAGAGAAGGTCATAAATGTATAATTGCCCTCAGAATGCCATAACTAATGAAGTATCTTCTTCCATACATTAATGACTTGACAAAAACTAGACACTGTACTTAATGTTTAGAAATGCCACTTAATAGATTAAAAAGCATTTCTGTGGTTTCCAGTAGTATTCTAGATCACAGACTGGAAACATTTCTGTAAAGGTCCAGATAGTAGCTATTTTAGACTTTGTGAAAGGATTGGGAGAGCAGCCACAGATGGTATGCAAATTAGTGGGTGTGCCTACGTGCCAATAAAACTTTATAAAAACAGGCAACTGGCCAAGCTTAGCCCATGAGCCAAGCTGGAGTTCACTCCTCGAGGTGTCATGTTCAATGGCCAAATAATCTACTTTACCAGTATATCACTGTGACCTGGATAGGCTGCGTGATAACGGGTGTGTGAGGCCCCTGTCTCTGCCTAGTACACTGCCTGACTGATTCTCTTCATCCTCTCCTTTATTCCTGCTCAAGACACTGAGGTGCAGGTTTCACTCTGTCTAAGTTAGAGATGCAGAAACTAGAATCAGAAATGGGTAGGTAATTGCCTAAGGATAGTTGTCTGCTAAGTCAAAATTTAAATTTATTTTAGAAGCCAAGCCCATAAGAACTCATTATATGCTTATGCCTTTGGTGTCTTTTTTTCCTTAGGATAAATTCCTAGAATTAGAATAACAAGTGTATTCGAAGGCTTTGCCGTATCTTGCCAGGCTGAGAGAGGCAGAGCCAAATCTCTCTCTCTCTCTCTCTCTCTCTCTTTCTCTCTCTCTCTCTCTCTCTCTCTCTCTCTCTCTCTCTCCCTCCCTCCTACTATCATCTAACAGAGCTGTGCCCCTATACCATTATCTCTAATGCCTCTTTTCAACCTTTGCTAATTTCATAGCAAACAAACTTCATCATTAGAAAAAAAATCACATTAAAACCGTACATGCAGCTGAACATTTATGGTATGCATCTTTCAATTTTACTACTAGAACGAAAGTCTCATTCATAACCCCCACCCCCATCCTGTAAGAGGGGCATTTTATCTTTTCCACTGATTGTATGGAAACTTCCATATAAGGGTATGTAAGAGGATGTCACAGTGTTTGTGGGCCCCTGCCCCACAAAGAATTGCTACTACAATTACACAAAGTTAAATATGAAACTTTGTGGTTGTTTGTTTGCCCTTGCTATGCAGTAGTTCAACTTGCTAGGTGGACAAGGATGACCTTGAATTTCCTAATCTGGGATTATAGGCATGTGTTACCATAGCACGTGGCACTTGGGACCTAACCCAGAGCTTTATGCCAGGCAATCACTCTACCAACTGTGCCGTCTCCCCAGTTCTAAGTATTTGGTTTTAACAGTATGTGTAAGACACTTGGAGTCAAAGAAAGGAAGGAAAAAAGGAAGAAGAAAGAAAGAAAGAAGGAAAGAAAGACAGAAAGAGAGAGAGAGAGAGATCTCCAAGCTGTAAAAGAAAACTTAATTCTGTTATGATGCCTGTGCTTGTATGTCTTTCTTAAGTCGCTGAAATTCACGTTCCTTAATTGGAATGCCTGCCTCGCTGTGACCATGGCAACACATCTTCGCTGCCATGAGCAGCTCCAATCTTGACAAAATATTTCTTTAGAGATTAGCTTTTAGATGAAAGTCATTATTCAGTATATTTTGAAGAGTCTGGATGAACTAATGGATGGTAAACCCATAATTTTATTCTAATTACGAGAGTGAAACGAAGGTATTATCGCCTACTGTGTCCCAGCCAAAATGTTATGGAGTTTGGTCTTCATGGTGTTCTTGTGTTGTGGATATTCCTGTCACCCATATTTTATATTCGAAGCTGCTAATACACTAAGAAGCGGTTTGATCTGGGCTCTCCAGCTGCAAGCAGTGATGCTGAACCCTGTCTACTGTGCGACTCTTACAGGCTTGTTACAGAGCAAACTTGGGAGCATCACATAGCAGGGGCCAATCGTGATTGTCAAAGTTGGAGGTCAAGTCACTAGGATGGAAGGCAGCAGCAGGCTCAATGGGCTTCAGGGAGTCTGACCAGGATTCTAAAACACATGCTCATATGAAGATCAGGGATGGGATTCTGAGAGCTCAAAAGGTCATTGCCCAATACATTGTATCTTAGACTTTTCTTGAAGACAGAGGGCAAGGCATCTTAGACACTATGATGGACATATATCTGTATCTCTCTATATATATAATTTGTATATATCATATATTTATAGTATATATCACTGTACTTTATGTCATGTGCATGGATATTTTGCCCACCTGAGTATCTATGAACTGCATGTGTGCCTAGTGCCTGAGGAGGCCAGATCTCCTGGAACTGGAGTTATTGGTGATTGTGAGCTGCCCTGTGGGTTCTGGGAATTGAACCCAGATCTCTGAAGAGCAGTTAGTGCTCTTAACAACAGCTGAGCCATCTCTCCAGCCTCATATGTGAAAATATAGTTTCATTTCATTTATTTATTAATGGTGTGTATGTGCAGAGGAGTGCATGTGGCAGGGTGCATGTGTAAAGTATGAATTGCAGAAGTGTGTTTCTGTCTACCATGTGGGTCTCAGCTATCAGACTCAAGCTGTGAGCCTTAGTAGCAAGCACCCTTATTGATTATTGGACAAGAGAATAATTTTTATTATTTTACTGAAATTATTCTCAATTGCTTAACAGTTATAATAACTCCTTATACTGCCAGTTAAGGGCTCTTTAAACTGAACTGGATGGGACTGAACTATGGTTTCATCTTCTTTCACTTGACTCCACCAAACACACATTCAGATCTCTGGGCAACCAGTCAACCCAGACACAGCTTGGGCTGTTCCCCTCTGCTGCTCACCTGTTCTGTGCATTTAGAATGTGCCAGTGCCACGCCCCACCCCTGCTCTCCACTGGTCAGAATTCAAGGCCTCAATACTACCTCAATACTGTGGCCAGATACTGAGACTCCAATTCTGATTTTGGCAGACAAGCAGATATCCCTCTCTGCCCCGTCCCCCATCTTCTCTCACTCTTCTTCTTGATAACTTACTTGGCAAATTCATATCTTTGAATCCCACCTATCTGTGGGTTCATCTTAACACAGTTTCTTCCCCTGCTCCCTTGCAACATTGGAAAACCCTCGAAGGTGGGCTCTAAATTTCTGTTTATTCCCTGTCCGACTTTGCTTGGTTCCTCTTGTCTAGCAGATTTCTAAGAATACATGATGACATGCTTCTATCTGTTCTTGAAAATCCTGACTCTGCATCAGGTACTGTTTTGAGTCTTGCTATAGATCTGAAAATGCTCTCTGGATCCCCAAGTTCATATGTTGACAGACAGACTGACAGACTCCAGGACCTCAGAGGATGATTGTATTTGAAGACATGATTGTTGTGGAGTTTATTGGTTGTGGGAGGGGGCGGGTACTGGAGGTGGGCAAGCCTCTACTCTGTGATAATTGGTGTCCTAAAGAAGGGCTCAGGTATGTACAGAGAAGCAGTCACATGAAGGCTGGAGCAGCGCTGCCACAGAGCAGGGTTGTGTTAGAACCGAGGCCTGGAGGAGACCCCTTGTTCCTGCGGGGAAACATGCTCCCATCAGCACCTCAATCTCAGACTCCCCTCCCCCCAACCCCCACTCCACTTACTCATTTTTGTTTTAGCCTTTCAGTTTGTGGCCTTTTGCTATGGTAGCCCCGAGAAACTAACATAAGCCTGGTCAATTGGTCTTCCTTTTATGACTACCAAGAAGGCTGTTTTAGGTGACCCTGTGTAGACCTGGAGGCTGAGGTGGGGGATGTCTGAGACCTGACATACCCAAGTGCCTTCCCAGGAACCTGTGCTCCAGTCTCTCAGCACCAGAAACTGAGGGCATCACACAAAACATAGCCTTCCTGGTTCTTACCACGTTCCCATCCATTCTCTGCAACAACTAAAACCAAAGCAATGAGAGGCAAACCACCTGGATTTCTGCCATGATTTGGAAAACAAGGAAGACCTGGGCACCAGGCTCTGGTAGCTCAGTGACTGACCAGAAAGGCTGCCCCTACACAGGCAAGGGGCCTTGGTGCTCTTTGGTGTCATATGCTCAGGCTTGTAGATGAAAGAACCTGGAACTCTGGCAGGGTAAAGGGGGATGCTGGCTTTCCCTTGGAGGATCTAGGTGATGAGCTTCCTGTCATGGGCTAAGATAGATTGCCAGGCTGGGCTTACCTACTGCAGCAACCCTTACTGGCTGGGGCACAGTCACAGGCAGGATCCTTAGTCTCTCAGTCTCTGGTTCCTAACCTATACATGGAGATAATGGTGCTGCTCACCTCAGAGGCGTGCCGAGAGAGAGAAAGGATTTCATGCCCGTCAGGAAATAAGATCCTGATGGTAAGCAGCCGCCCCATAAATGCCCACGTGTCTAGTTCTGTATTCAGGAAAACCTTGTTACCGTTTATCCAGAGTGCTGTACATATTTTATAAAAAAACCTCTCTACTTAACTGCTCCGTTTTCCTTGCTCCTCCCACCCCTCCTTGGAGCATCACACATATTAAGAGATGGAACACTAGTTCACACACACAGATGCAGGGCTGGCCTAGTGGAGACTTGGCAGGGAAAGCTCCTGGGAAAAGTCTCCTGTGTTACCTGTGTTCCCTGTTGTTTAGGTTTCAGTGACCAAGGACTCAACTTGGTGACTGGCCTCCTGGGGCCTTCAGAGTCACCAGGGGTCTCTCTAATTAGCTGTACTGTTGAACACACAGGCATATATCCTGCAGGCAAGAAGGGGGGCTGGGGAAAGCGCTTCACTTGAGATCCCGGAAGCAAAGAGAGACCCACTAAGGGCATGTCACCTGTGATCTGGTGTGTGCTGGTAGACACCAGGCAGGAAAATGTCAAGGATCCAGTCCCCAGAAGCCATTTTCCCCGGCTGATTCCCCTTCAAGGTCACCCTTGAGCAGTGCTGACTCGTTCAGCTCATATTTGCTGACAGATTTTCATTTTCCATGGGGATTTATTAAGCACATCTGTGTGCCAGCTCCATCCCGGGGCCTCAGCAATAAATAAAAGGTGAGGTAAGACACTGGCCTGCCTTCAGGGAGTGGGCAGCTTTGTCACTGGGAGAGTGACAAAGAGTCCTGTGGCCAGCAGTACATGGAGTTGGTGGGGTGTGGGTGTTGTCTATGGGATTCTAGGAGAGGGATCCTCACGTAGCTTGCATTTGGGCCTGTGGGTTCCCGGGGTGGGGAGAGGTCATATTTGGATTTTATTGATGTGTGATGTCCTTGTAAGACTGAGCTTTGTAAGACAAGGATCATGACTATCTTTAAAATTGTGTGTATGAGTGTGCGTGTGTATGAGTGTGTGTGTGTATGAGTGTGTGTGTGTGCGCGTGTGCGCGTATGTATATGCATGAGCACATGCGTATGTATGGAGGCCAGAGGTCAACCTTGGGTCTCGTGCCTTACACACTATCCACTTTATTTTAAAGACAGCGCTGGCCTGGAACTCAGCCAAGTAGAGTAGGCTGGCTGGCCAAAGGGCCCCTGGGATACACCTGTCTCTACATCCCCAGTGCTGGGATTAATTAGAAGTATGTGCTACCACACCTGACTTTTAAGATGCAGCTTTTGAGACTCAATCTCGGGTTCTCCTGTTTGTATTGATGAGTAAAGTTGATATCTAAGCTGAGAGCTGCAGGCTGAGGAGCTGGTCAGGAGGAAGGTGGGGGTTGTAGAAGCAGGGGATAAAAGAGAACATAAATCATAAAAAGGACATAAAAATGACCATCTGGGAGGGAGCAGTACTTAAGTGAAAGAGCACAGTGGTCTTCCAATAAAGCTTTATTTATAAAATTGGGTGGCAGGCCCCATTTGGCTTGTGGACCATAGTTTGCTGAAGTGAGTGGTTAACTGGAAAGACTTTCCATATAATCCTTTTGCATATGAGGGAATTAAAACCAGGAGGTTTGGTTATTTGGTCATTGCAGTAAAAACACAGCCTGAATATGTAGCAGAGGGTGGCCTAGTCGGTCATCAATGGGAGGAGAGGCCCTTGGTCCTGTGAAGGCTCTATGCCCTAGTGTAAGGGAATGCTAGGGCCAGAAAGTGGGAGTGGGTGGGTTGGGGAGTAGGGGGAGGGGAGAGGGGAGAGGGTATTTTCAGAGGAGAAACCAAGAAAGGGGATTACATTTGAAATGTAAATAAAGGAAATATCTAATTAAAAAGAAAAAGGAAAAGAAAACAAAACCCAAGAAACACAGCCAGATTACGTTGGTTTCAAAGTTCATATTCTTTTCAGCAAACCATGAAACTTGGCTTCTCCTATTCCAAAGTGAGTGATATAAAAGAGGAGATAAAATAAGTGCCTCATGGTCACAGACCATGGCAAAAGCTCTAAGTACGTGTAAGATGGTTTCAAGCATAGGCCTTCTATTTGCTTGTTTTATGGTCTCTTCTCTTCTCTTCTCTTCTCTTCTCTTCACCCCTCCCCTCCCCTCCCCTCCCCTCCCCTCCCCTCCCCTCCCCTCCTCTCCTCTCCTTTTCTTTCTTTCTTTTTGAAACAAGCTCTTACTTTGTATTTCAGGCTGTCCTCAAACTTGTGTTACTTCTCTTGCCTGAGGCTCCCAAGTGCTGGGGTTATAGATGTGAATCACAGTGCCCAGCAAGAGGATAGGCATGCATTTTTAATTTTTATTTATATACACGTATGTGAATATATACACTACATGTGTGCAGGTGCCTATGGAAGCCGAAAGAAAACATCAGATCCTCTGAAGCTGGAGTGACAGGTGGTTATAAATATACCCAACTAGAGTGCTGGGAACTGAACTCATGTCCTCTAGAAGAGCAGCAAGCCCCTTTAACTGCTGAGCATCCCGATATTAGTCCCCAGTGCTAGCATTCATTTTTTTGTTTGTTTGTTTTTGTTTTTGTTTTTGCAGGAATCAGAGTAAGTTTCCCTGTGGAAGTAGTCTGAGCTAACTGTTGAAGAGAGATGTAATTTTAGCATATGGAGAGGGGTCAGGAGGCAGGAAAAGAGCCTTTCAGGCGAAGAGAGAAACTCAAGGCAAGTTTAGAACATCCAGGACTCTAAACTCAGCTGAATATAATGACCTTGGGTGTCAGCCGAGATAAGAATGGATTATGAAGAGGGTTAGATGCTAAGGATTAAGATCTGGACTTTAAATTGAGGGAAGCACCGAGCCTATTTGAGCAAGATTGCAAACCCACGCATTACTTCAAGAAGAACCAGCTGATTTGCTTGTATAGGATATTTTGCAGGAGACCACACAGCCTTCAGGAATCCACTTGGGAAATGACTACAGAATCTTTGCATGATGAACAATCTAAAGAAAACAGAGCGTGAGACCAACTCTTTACTTATTCTCAGGACCTGGAAACTTGTATGCTTTTGTAGAAGAATGGCCAGAAAGCCACGTAAGCTCAGATCCACCAAGGCAATATGGCTAGCATAAGATGCTCTAAAGAGGACCCAAGGACTTTTGCTATCAAGTCCAGGAAAGAGACAAAAGAAGGGTAGAGAATGGGCGGGGGAAGTGCTGGGCTGGGCTACTTCAATGGATGAACCAAGGGAGGAGATGCCTCCAAGTAAAGGAGGGTCATCAGAATGCATGCCACACACAGGAGGCCAGAGCAGGGACCACCATCGGAAGAAAATTGGCCCTAGGACTCCCACATGTACACTAGTTCCTTACATGAAATGGCAGAGCACTGCAAATAACCCTGGGATATCCCCTGTATACTTAAATCCAGATATTTTACAATACCCAGAACAATGTAGATACCATGAAAAGGAAGTTTGTATATATTCAGGGAAGATGTAATTAAAAAATACTTTTGTTCCTTGATTGACTTTCTGACACCCCTCCCCATCTTACATCCCCCCCCCCACTGAGGTGGGATGCTTTCACAAAAGACCACTGACCTTGGTGATCACATAATTATTACTGTGGGTGATACCCAAGAGTTGTTTCAAGTGTGGGCTCCCGTGCAGTCGATACTGAAAGAAGAGAGAAGAGGGACTGTTGAAGCTCGTCTTTTCTGTCTGTGACTCATTTTCTGGTTTGGGAATCCCATGGGTGTCCTGGACTGAGAATCGCATCTGCTTTGGCCCCAAAGCTTTCATCTCCACATGAAAGCACTGAGTGGATCCTTAGATCCATTTCTGTGGGGTGGGGTGGGGTGGGATGGGGTGGGGTGTGTGGGGCAGTCATTTGCATTTGACTTGACTCTGCCTTTGGCCTGGCCTGTAGTCTCCTCTGCAGCACGCAGACTTATACACCACTGCACCACTGTGAAATTGTCTAGCAAATGCTTTCCATGGCCATGGCCCTGCTAAATTTAGAACACGTTGGAGTCCCCGATGAGCTCTCAATCAGTGTGGTCAAAACGGAGAGTGCCTGATCTGGAAACTGTAGAGGTGGCCCATTGGTGGGACCAGATTATTGTGATGAAAACCAGTCTCACCTTCAAAGATTCCTTCAAAGATTCATTAGGGGCTTGCTGTACAGTGCTGTGAAAATATATCTCCTGGGCCTTATTTAAGCAAAAAGTCTCAAGCAAGTCACCCCCAAAACCTGTGAATATTTTACAACAGTGCTTTCAAAGGTATTAAATAAAAACAGACACAAATATACATATCACATGGACAACAGCAAAACTAATAAAGCCAATTGTAGAATTTCAACTGGAGATGGCTTTACCAGTTAAAGCAAAAGTCGGGTTCCCCCTCCTTCCCTCCTTCTGCACCTCAATTTGTGGAGTCCATGACATCATTGTTTGGTCTTAAATGAATGGTGGACACAAGAAGCAGCAGTTTGAATTAGTTTTGTCCCCTGGTAGACTTCTCCCTGTCCTCTACCACTGGAACAGTTACATTCTACCTACCTACCCAAACTTCTCTGGAATGCTTCAGAGATTGGAAATGTCACATTGTTCTTGAATTTGTCATAATTTAGTTCTGAAGTATTTAGATACACATTAATCTCCCATGACTTTACAAGAATCCATGAGCTCCGTACAGAACCAAAACAGCATCATTAAATCTATTAGAGGTGAAGGAGCTGGGACTCAGAGTGGTTTGTGAACTAGCCCATAGAACGTGGTACTGATGATGCAAAGGTCATAGTTTTTAGCCTCTAATTAGTTCCCTCCCCCCATGCCTTTGGCTGGCATTTTGACTTCAGTGTTTGCTTTCCTTCTTAAGCCCTTCAGTGTCCAAGCAATGTTATAGGATCATCTTGGGCTCTGGAAGGACATTGATTGTCCAGGGCCAGGGAGCAGAAACCACAGACTCCAAATGACAGTTGCCCTCAGCAGAGGTTTGGCTTTTAGCAAATAGAGGTCTTTTATTAGGGGAAGGTATATGTGTAGGCCAGAAGCTTGCCAGGTTTTCCAGGAGTGGGAACTCCCAGGATTCCAGGGGTGGTTAATGATGAGTTTGGGGGACTCTGCAAAGGGGAAGCCCCTGAGAGCCAGCTCCACTTCAGACCCATTGCTCTGAATTTTGTGCATTATCTAGATATTGTTGACCTTGGTACAAATGTCAGGTCTGTATGCCCACCGGCCTTACAACTGTTTATTCACCCAGCCTCAGATGGAAAATATTATAGAAAACACACATCTGTATTGAACAGGCCCAGGCCTTGTTATCATTCTCCAAACAGTACAGTGATACAGTCAATGTTGCTTTATATTGTATTAGGTCATCTAGAGGTGATACAATGTCTATGGGCTGTTATGCTCAGATCATATGCAAATTCTATGCCACTTTACCTAAGGGACCAAACATCTGGAGATTTTGCTCTCGGCGGGGTTCCAGATACACTTATTCCTTGGTGGACACTGAAGGAGAGCAGTGTTTCATTTCAGACCCAAGCTTGTTCACCATGGTTCAGAGATCAGCCTGCTATCTGCTTTTGTGGTCCTTCCTGTGTGTGCCAGCCTGCACTTCAGTGACATCGAATGCTTGTCCTGCTGCAAAACAGAACTTATTGACTCTGCCAAGAACTCAGCCCTCAGATAGGTTTTAAATATTCTTAACCCCGGGAAGCTGGCCCAAGAAATGGCTTATTTGTTCCCCCGTACCACTCAGTACATAACCCCTGACTTCCTGCCGACTGGAGACACTCAGAGTGCCAATCAATAAAGCGCTCTTACTCCCGTGTTTTTGAGCAATGAGAAAATGCATGAAGGGGAACCCCTGAAAGAGGAATTAAATATTATCATTCTGTGGCTTAACACTGCCCACACTGTGCTTTAACCACCATTTTTTTATTACAGTGAGGAGATTTTAAAAGCAGTGTTATTGAGACATAATTCACTAGAATACAACTCACCCATGCAAAGGGTGCAATTCAACATTTTTGGTGTACTATAATAATGTCTTTGATATATTATAATCATTAGACATTTTCTTATACTAGGCAGAGAAGTTTATTAACCTTTCCTCAGACCTTATTCCTGGGCTTCTTCAGCTTCATTTGTTACAAAGAAATGAATTGTGTGTAAACGACAATTTCAAAGGGCTGCAGTATCCAGGGGGCTGGGCTCAAATATTAGAGATCTAGATTTTATCAGATCCATACACAAAAGCATTTTAGGAAGCCACCATGATATGAAATAGCAGACCCAGTAACTTCTACAAGTTTCATCTATTTTGGAAGTTTCCCTGATCCAGTGCCTCGTTCTTTGAAGCCTTATCAACATTCTCCACAAGATCTAGAGTGTTGTCATCACCATAGTCACCACCACCACCATCCTTCTCTCCAGTGACAAAGCCAAGACCTCAGTGCCAGCATCAGGCAAGGCCTTCATGGCTTGCTGAACATGGTAGAGGGGCGTGCCGGCAAGAGAGTCAGAGGGAGCGCAACCCAAGCCACACTTCTATCGGTGGGTCTCCAGAAGTAACCCACTCCCTGAAAAGTGGTATTAGTCCATGAGTGCCTTTAAGAGTCTACATCTGGGGACCATCACTTTGGTAATCAGGTTCAGCATAAGTCTTTGGTAAGACAATGAAACCAAATATTTCATCAGCCATCACTACCATTTTCAAAACTCTTCATCATCACAAAAGAAAGCTCCATACCCATGAATAATAACTTTTCTGTGAGACCTGGAATAGTCTTTGACTGTTATTTTCATATTATATTAAACCTTTGAAGAAAATGTTTTCTTTATTTTCCTCTTTTCCTTCCTTTCCATTTCCTTTCTTATTTCTTCTTTTGAGACAGGGGCTCACCATAAAGCCCAGCCTAGCCATGAACTCACAACGATTCTCCTGCCTCAGCCTCTTGGGTGCTGGTCTACCACACCTAATGACCATTTTCCATCACCCCCACTTGCTTTAGAAGTTTGCTCTTTTAGTGGAAGCCCACACATCACACATCATAGTCATGTTTTCGTTGCTGTGATAAAGTGCTATGACCAAGAGCAAACTGTAGAAGAACAAGTTTGTTTTGGCTTACAGTTACAGTTACTGGGGCTTAGAGCCCCAAATGGAAGGGGCGGCATGAATGTGGTAGCAAGAGTGGGAAGCTGGCTGGTCACATTTCATCCACACAAAAAGCAAAGCCCACCACCAGTGACATATGTCCCCCAGTAATGCTGCTCCTAAAGACTGTATAACCTCCCCAGCCAGCACCAGAAACCAGGGACCAAGCATTCAAATATTTGAGCATAATGGGGGGGCATTGCTCACTCAAGCCACAGCAGTATGTGATACCCACTGGACTCACTGAGGAATCTGCCTGTAGGACATCACTGGGATCTTGCTCACGATGCTGCAGGAATAGGGTGGAAGACTAGCGATAAGAAGCAGATGTGCCAGGCATAAAGCCTCGTTCTTCTCAGTAGAACTAGATTCTTGAGTTGGGAGGCCATGGCTTGAATGCCCCCTCCAAGGCATATGCTAAAACTTAATGTCAATGTGATGGGTTTAAGATGTGGCATCCCAATGGTACTGATGAGTGAATGCTGCTGTCTTGGGAGTGGGCTACTTCTGGTGGGAATAAATTCCTGGTAGGAGCATGGCTTGAGCCCTACCCCTTCTCTCTGACTGACATGCTTGCATGCCCTTCTACCCTGCTCAGTGTAACACGAAGGCCTTTACCAGGAGCTGACGCTGTGGTTTTTGGCCTTGCTGGCCTTCAGAACTGTGAGCAAAATGAACTTCTACTGTTTATCAATTACCTAGCCCATAGTATTCTCACAGAAGAGAGTGGTCTGAAGTATGTTATAATAGAGATGTGTCTCTCAGTTTCCCTATCATCCAGTTGTAGGATGTAGCAGGCTTAGCAGGCTGTCCCCAGGAAGGGACAGGTGCTTGGGTTAGCTAACTTTCAACCAAAGGGCCAGAGAGCATTGGCAGCTACGGGCTGAGTCCCCAGGGTTCAGAGCTGGGGATTTAAATACATTTGGTATTTCCTTAAGCTTTGCTGCCTATTTGGATCACCTTTGCAGTCTCAAAAAACTAACAAACAAACAAATAAACAATCAATCAAACAAACAAACCAAACCAAACCAAACCAAACCAAACCAAACCAAACCAAACCAAACCAAACCAAACCAAGTTTAGCAGGACATAGTGGTGCATACCTGTAACCCAAGCATTTAGCCAAAGCTGGAGCATTGCAAGTTGTAAGCTAGCCTGGGCTATATAGTGAGTTAGAGACTAGCATGAGCTATACAGTGAGACCTTCTCTTGCACCCCCAACCCCTCACATGAGGTAGGAGTTTCCTCAAGAACAAATAACAGCAACAATAGAATAAAACAAACTTCCTATGCCTGAGACTCTAACAGGCAACTCAGATTAGGAAAACTTCTTTAGTGAGAAGTCTCTGATAGAACAGAGCCACCATTTTTACTTTAGTGTAGGAACAGTCAGTGTTGTTAAGTGTATAGGAGGTGTCCACCTTCCCAAGTTAGAGGCAGGCGTTCCTCAGAACATAGGAAATGCCTGACTTGAGATTCAGGAACATTTGAACCTGGTTCATCCTTTACAAATGTTGTGAGTTCTAGTGTATGTTCTGCTAAGTCTTTGTCACTGGGAATCTGAATGGATTTGAGGGGTGGGTCAGTGGAGCACTTACACAAATCAACATGGAAGCAGTGAGCCCCTCTTAAAAATCTGCATGGAACCAAGACATGAAGAAATCCATTGCAATAACAAGGATGAAAGGAACAAGGGATAAGACTCTGCAGAGGTGACAACTGAGAGGTGACAATGGAAGGGTGGAGGCAGAGAACATCTTTATTCTCTTGGGGTGAGTATACATTGGTATGACATTAGTGGTAGGACAGCGTGCACAAGAATTCCTTTAGCACAAATGTCTTTTTCAACACCGGGGATCAAACCCTTGCACATGCGAGGCAAGTGCTCTACCACTGAGCTACAGCCTTAGCCCTGCGGAAGGAAAATGTCTTTGACACAGTAAATCTAATCCCACAAGTTTAGCCTGAGGAAATAATGGGGCAGAGTGTGAAGGTGAGTTCACAGGGTGCTGCTGCTGAGCCCTGCTGCTGAGCCCTGCTGCTAGCTCTAGGAAATGCGCAGCAGAACCCACCCCACCCGTGCTGATGGGGCCTTGACTGAATAAGCTCTGGCTCCTACCTGTGTACTTTTAAGTCATGGACAGTTAAAAACGTATTTGCTTTAAAAAAAAAAAAAAGTGATTCTCAGAAAGCCAGACCACGTGGCCATAGTGGGAAACATATTTTTCTTTGAGTAAAAGAATTTTAGATGAATTTTATTTTCCATCTCAAATATATTTTTTTATAGAACTGATACCCTAAAGCAATCTACCTGTATTTATCTAGTTTTATATTTTAATCTTCTGTTCATGAAAAGCGTGGACCCATTTCTAAGGTTACATCCATATCCACTCCCTAACTTCACCCATCACTCATGAATCAGCCTCAGTGGGAAGTCTATGAAATAATCAGTGTTTAGTTCTGGAATGTGGACTCATGGGATATTTGTATTTTTTCTTATACACATTTATATTGTAGAGATTTTAATAATGCCGTGGCAGGACTCTTGTACAGGGATGGAAAATGGTTTTTAACACACCGGTGTACTTGACTGGTCTTCTTCCGTCTAGCTTTGCACCTGTTTCATGAGCAGGGTCCTTGTGTTAGCATTTTTTTCTGCATGTCTTTCTTCTTGCCATCTTGTTTAAATAGCCTCTAGCTGAAGTGTTCCATGTTGTGTTGCTTTACTGACTTAGGGCGGTCAGTCACCCTTTGCCTTTGGTACCCAGCTGTGCATTTTCTGGTCCTTCATTGTTTTTATGCATTTGCTTTTCCCCTTAAGTGAAGTTCCACCTTTAGAAAGGACATTTCTGGGTATAGCATTCCTCTTCTGCTAACATGGTTTTGATCTGTCTATTAAATGGTATTATGTCCTCCCAAATATTGATATTGCATTAAATCATTCCATGTTTGCCCCCGAAAAGAGTGCTGAGCCTGTAAGGATTTCCAGGCAGGTAGGGAGGGTATGTACACCTAAAGAGAAAGGAGTGGTGGTGCTCCTGTGGTAGTGCTGTCAGAGGTGGAGGCTCTTTTGTGTGCATGAGAAACCCCAGCCATCCTTGGGCCCTAGATGAAGCCTCTTCCAGGTGTCCTTCTGGACTCTTCCAGGCTAGGCTAGAGCTGATTTCTCATAGTGCTAAAGACATCTTTTAATAAGAAGTGATCAGTGTCTGCTGTTTGACCTCCACACAGGAAACGTGGTCATCCCTTCCTGTCTCACCTCCTTGCTCTCATGCCCCTCATAAATAGAAGATTCCAGGAATGCTGTGCATCATTTCCAAGATGTGGTTATTAAACATGGAGGCTTTTATCTCGAATACTCTCTCTTGGCTCATTTCCCCTGTGGAGAGCCCATGGCCACCTTGGGAAGATAATTAGGACAAATAACTGAGAGAGGGTCATCTACTGATTTAAAAAGACAGAAGGTGGCCAGGAGTGAGTCTGGTCCCCTTTGCGAGGTTCAAATGGTATAGGATCTGCCAGGAGCTTGATTACAGCTTCCAGTCACCCACTTAACAGGGCTCCCAACTTCAGATCCTCCTAAACTCTGTGAGGCAGTAAATACAAGCTTGCTATGCAAGTTCTGAGCTTTGTGGATAATTCCTTCAGTGTTAGCCTAGAATTGATATAGATTTTAGTAGTAGAAGCAAGGTGCAATGTAACCAAAAATCTAAAATGTGAAACTAGCTTTGAACCAAGCACTCAGCAGTGGGAGAGGGTGAGGACCCACGAGTGTGCTAGGTAGGAGCTTTGAACTCAGCACTTTGAAGTCTGGGGGAACTGCCTGTGAAAGTGTCAAGGAAACTTGAGACAGGAGACTTCTTATATGTACCGCCAAAAAGTAATTAGCAACACTGTCCCCCACTGTCCTGTGGGAACTGGGCCCCTGGACAGGGTGATAGAATGAGAGAAACAGCTCCAGTTAAAAGTGCACTCTGATTTTTTTCTTTGTTCTCCTTCCTGGTGCTTGCTGTACAATTTCAAGAAGACAGATCATAGCCAAAGGCAGAGCAATTAGGGATGAGGCAGGTGCCACGGTGCCTGCCTGCAGTCTCAACAAGGGGAGGTTGCGGCAGGATGCTCAGGAATCCAAAACCAGTCTCAGCCACATACTTTGACTCTGCCTTATAGTAAAAATAAAAATCAACCAATCAATAAGTAAGCAAGCAAATAAATACATTGAATTAAATAGGATCTGAGACTTTGCTCATCTTGAAGATGCCTAGTGTCTACCTATGGTACCTGATTTATAACCAAGAAACAGCTTCTGAATGAAGACGACAGTCAGGGAGGTCCCAATTTGGTAAAACAAACTCCAAAGAAGAGTATGGCTATAAAAATCTTAGACATCAAAGATGTGTATGCAGGCGCTCTTTTGTAGACAAGGGCCCTCTAAGGTGATGGAAGCCTACCCTACATCTCCTTAGACTGACAGAGGGCTTCCTGGAAGTACAAGACCTCTGAGTTCAGCAGAAACCCACATAGAAGAAAGGCCAACTCAAAAGAGACATGTGGATAACCCCTTTAGTACAACTGACTGAGAGGATTTGTTGAAGACGTACAGAGTGTAGACAGTTAGGCTTGGAGAAGTACCATGAGCTGGAAAGAAATACATGGGCTTCAACAGGAAGAAGACCAAGTGTCCTTTGGGCATCTGAACATCAGCAAGTAGGAAGGTGACTCTGGAAGTGTGCTACCTTTCAGGGAGGATGGTGGAGACAGCAAGACTACGAGTCAGCGGGTAGTGCTGAGAGTCATGGAGAAATGGTCCTAGACCTGATCACGGACCTTCCGATGTTTGCTTGGCTTTCTACCATAGTTGCTCTCTTAGGTTCATCCCACATTCTGCTCTCTGTTTCTAGAGCTTCTCATTTGTTGGTCCCACCATTGTTAGGGGTAGGGGACACACAGACAGCTTGGCTCTTCAGTTGTGAATGTCTTAAAGCCAAGGGAACACCATTGAGAAGCCAGGGACTATACCCGAAGAACATTCTGTATTGAGACCCAAACTAGAGGACAGGATCTGGACTGAAGCTGATAGGGGATGATGAGGGAACATGGGAGAGGCTTGTGTGTATTACCATTAGGAAGAGTGAGTTGGAATAAGAGGGTAGCCTCTGAAGTGGTCCCCTGTGATTCCGGACTCCTGGGCCTCAGGTGGTTAATATCTCTTCTACTCTACTGGGGTTGGTCTGTGTGCAGGAGCATATGGTGGCAGTGATGGTGTGTCACTCCAAGATTAGTTCATTAAAGACTTCAGCTTCCATTTTGGGTATGCTCTTACTGTCTTGGATCACTCACTGGAGGGAAAGCCAGCTGTCATCTGTTAAGGACATTCAGCCCATATGGTGAGGAACTTGGAGCCAATAGCCATCCGAGTGAGCTCTCTTCACCAGTACCCTCTAATCCCAGTCAAGGCTCCAGGAGATAGAAGTTGGACCTATTGCTTGACCGTGACCCTGCGTAACACTGTGGGAAAGAGCTGCCACTGAAGGCAAGAATTCAGCCCTTAGCAATGCCCTTAGAGCATTGACTCTTTGTTGGCAAGTGGAAGTTTGGGTTTAGTGGGGAGGTTATTTATCATCCCAAAGGGGTTGAAATGTGCTAGAACATTCAGTGTGCTAGAACAGTAAGTATGCGAAATACCTGATACTCTCTACCTGAGAGCCTGGGGTAGATTAAACTTGAGACAAAAGATGCACAGTAATAGCCCCCAGTTTACCCATCAGGCTGGGGAATGTAGTGAACACTCCTGGTTTGTCACCATGGGGTACTGGAAGGAGCAAAATACCACCCTCACTCACTGTGCCAGTCTGGATGCAGGAGACTGTAGGAAGCTTGTGCTTGCTTCTCGGGCCAGCCAAGAGTAAAGGTGCTGACCTTGCTTTTATGCTTTGCTGTGATGAATCACAGCATGATCAATACTCTGGGACTTCTGCCAATCCTCCCAGCTATCAATGAACCTGAAAGCAGTCCCCCAAGACAGAGCCCCTAAACCAGAAGCATCCAGATCATCCTAGATTCCTGACTCCAGAAACGGAGATGCTTTGGAAGTCATTGAGTTTGGGGTTGTTTGCTATGTAGAAATAGGTGATAAATCTAGTAGAGTTTCTCACTTCTCTCCAGCGTATAGTGTAGAGCTTAGATCAGAAGGCCGACTGTGGCTTGGACATGAGGTGAGTATGTGCCCCAGAGGTTCAAGAATCTGGAAGGCTGATGTAGCAGCATGGAGATGGTAGAACCTTTAAGAGGTGGTACCTAGTAGAGGATCATTAAGGAACGGGGACTCCAACCAGATGGAAGTCTTAGTTAGGCTGTCACTGTGATGAAACACCATAATCAGAAGCAACTTGAGGGAAGAGTTTATTCACTTGCACTTCCATGTCACAGCTCATCATTGAAGGTAGTCAGGGCAGGAACTCAAACAGGGCAGGAAACTAAAGGCAGGAGCTGATGCAGAGGCCATGGAGGGGTGCTGCTTACTAGCTTGCTCTCCATTGCTTGTTCAGCTTGCTTTCTTATAGAAGCCAGGACCACCAGCTCAGGGGTGGCAATACTCACAATTGGTTGGGATCTCTCACATCAATCACTAATTAAGAAAATGCTCAAAGGCTTGCCTACAGTCTGATCTTATGGAGGCATTTTCTTGACTGAGGTTCTCTCCTTTCCAGCAGCTCCAGCTTCTGCCAAGTTGACATAAAGACTTGCCAAGACAGATATGTTATTTTGATGTATTTCCCTTTGTAGATGAATTGTTATTTTTCTACACACACACACACACACACACACACACACACACACTTCCTTTGTATTTTTGATATTTTAATTATAGGATGTCACGGAGAGACTATTTTTATATCTGTTTTAGGGTCTAAATGCCTTTGTGTTCGGGTGTTGTAGTGGTTTGAATAAGAACAGCCCCCATAGGCTCATATGTTTGGATGCTTAGTCACCAGGGAGTAGCACTATTTAAGGGTTCAAAGCAGTAAGAGTTGTAGCCTTGTTGGAAGCGTGTCATTGGGGGGTGGGCTTGGAGGTTTCAAAAGCCAAGTCAAGCCCAGAGTCTCTCTTGGCCTATGGACCAGAATGTAACTCTTAGCTACCTCTCCAGCACCATACTTGCCTGCTGCCATACTCCCTGCTATGATAATAATGGACTATACCTCTGAACCTGTAAGCAAACCCCCAGTTAAAGACTTTATATTATAGGAGTTGCTTTGGCCATGGAGTCTCTTTAAACAGTGACTAAGACAGGTGTCCAGTTCTTTCTCTAGATTTGGGGATTTTTTTTTCCTGCTATAATTTCATTGACTATATTCTGTATTGCCTTAATTTTAAAACGCAATGACTTCTTTTATTCTATGGATTTTCAGACTAGTCTTTTGGTCTTCTCCCCTTAGAGCTTGGGCACTGTGGTTTGTTTGTTTGTTTATTGTTCCTTCTTGACGTTTGAGCGTAGGTTTGGCTAACCTTGTCCTCCCTCTACCCCTTACAGTTTCTTCTCCTCAGTCGAATCTGTTGATTATGTTTTCCACTGTGTTTTTTTATTTAGTTCAATGAGCTTTTTATTCTCTACATTTCTGCATCTTTTCTAAATCTGTATTTCCACGCTGAACTTTTTTTCTTCGTCACTGACTTTCTCATCCACAGTGCTTTACCCATGTTGCCAACCCTGTCTTTTGTGTTGCTGGTTCTCCTCCCGAGGTCCTAGGTAGAATTAATTTACTTGTGTGTATCCCCTTCGAGGGCTTTTGATTACTTCTGCTAGCAGACTTTTGAAGTGTTCACCTGGCGTTTTATTGGTTTTGTAATATTTGCATTCAGTGAGTGAAGTGTTACAATCTTTGGGAGGCATTGTGTTGCCTCGTTTTTCCATGTTTCTTGCAGTTTTGTGCCATGAGTAACGAATTTTTTCATTTAATATTTTTGACACTTCCATACATGTGTATAATATATTCTGACCATGGTAGCCTGTTAGCTTCTCTTGTCCCCTTCCTACTCCTGTTGCCCACTTTCTTCCCAACATGGTCATTTCTAACTTTCATATCAGTGTGTGTGTGTGTGTGTGTGTGTGTGTGTGTGTGTGTGTATGTGTGTGTGTGTGCAGGCATTGTGAAGGTAGCCACAATTGTCTTCATGATTTCAATGGCCCCTCAAATCATACATGATGTAAGAATGCACTTAAAATTGCTTTTATCTCACCGAGGACCACAATCCAGAAAATGGGAAAACTAACATAGACTCTACTGTGATGTTATGAATTATCTGGGTAAATGTGGAGCTAGTGAGTGGATGAGGTAAGGAAGGGAGGCAGGGAGAGAGGAAAAAGTAGAGGAGAAAGCAAGTTAAATAAACAGAGGGATGAGGCAGGAGAGAGAAGGGTGTTACAGAGCAGAGAGCAGAACAAGAGGCTGAAACCGTAAAAGTGATGACAACTACTTCCCGGTGAGAAGAAAGCCTAAGAACAAAGTTAGACAGATGTAAGAAGGGGATAAAAAAAAATCAAATCCTGATATATTTAGAAAGATAAAACAACAGCGAAACAAGTAAAAACTAAACATGCCATTAAGACGAGGTCAGAATATCCCACTGCTGTGGTAGAGAAAATAAAATAGTCAAAAACAGAAAAAAAGCATAAAAATTATGTCAAAGCGTGAAGAAGGTCAGTTAGAGTATTTTCAATAGAATAGAATGCATGTGGTGTTAAAAGTGCAATGCAGTGCTCGCTTCGGCAGTACATATACTAAAATTGGAACGATACAGAGAAGATTAGCATGGCCCCTGCGCAAGGATGACACGCAAATTCGTGAAGCGTTCCATATTTTTAAGAGAAACAGGAAAACACATCCAATCAGATGATGGAAATGAACAAAACCATACTAGACCTAAAAAGGGAAGTAGACACAATAAAGAAAACCCAAAATGAGGCAACACTGGAGATAGAAACCCTAGGAAAGAAATCTGGAACCATAGATGCAAGCATCAGCAACAGAATACAAGAGATGGAAGAGAGAATCTCAGGTGCAGAAGATTCCATAGAGAACATCGGCACAACAATCAAGGAAAATGGAAAATGCAAAAAGATCCTAACTCAAAACATCCAAGAAATACAGGACACAATGAGAAGACCAAACCTACGGATAATAGGAGTGGATGAAAATGAAGATTTTCAACTCAAAGGACCAGCAAACATCTTCAACAAAATTATAGAAGAAAACTTCCCAAATCTAAAGAAAGAGATGCCCATGAACATACAAGAAGCCTACAGAACTCCAAATAGGCTGGACCAGAAAAGAAATACCTCCCGACACATAATAATCAGAACAACAAATGCACTAAATAAAGATAGAATACTAAAAGCAGTAAGAGAAAAAGGCCAAGTAACATATAAAGGCAAGCCTATCAGAATTACACCAGATTTTTCACCAGAGACTATGAAAGCCAGAAGATCCTGGACAGATGTTATACAGACATTAAAAGAACACAAATTCCAGCCCAGGCTACTATACCCAGCCAAACTCTCAATTAACATAGATGGAGAAACCAAAGTATTCCACGACAAAACCAAATTCACACATTATCTCTCCACGAATCCAGCCCTTCAAAGGATAATAACAGAAAAAAACCAATACAAGGACAGGAACCACGCCCTAGAAACAACAAGAAGGTAATCCCTCAACAAACCTAAAAGAAGACAGCCACAAGAACAGAATGCCAACTTTAACAACAAAAATAACAGGAAACAACAATTACTTTTCCTTAATATCTCTTAATATCAATGGACTCAACTCCCCGATAAAAAGACATAGACTAACAAACTGGCTACACAATCAAGACCCAACATTTTGCTGCTTACAAGAAACTCATCTCAGAGAAAAAGATAGACACTACCTCAGAATGAAAGGCTGGAAAACAATTTTCCAAGCAAATGGTCTGAAGAAACAAGCTGGAGTAGCCATTCTAATATCAGATAAGATTGACTTCCAACCCAAAGTCATCAAAAAAGACAGGGAGGGGCACTTCATACTCATCAAAGGTAAAATCCTCCAAGAGGAACTATCAATCCTGAATATCTATGCTCCAAATACAAAGGCAGCCTCATTCATTAAAGAAACTTTAGTAAATCTCAAAGCACACATTGCACCTCATACAATAATAGTGGGAGACTTCAACACACCACTTTCACCAATAGCAGATCATGGAAACAGAAACTAAACAGGGACACAGTGAAACTAACAGAAGTTATGGATCAAATGGATCTGGCAGATATCTACAGAACATTTTACCCTAAAACAAAAGGATACACCTTCTTCTCAGCACCTCATGGTACCTTCTCCAAAATTGACCACGTAATTGGGCACAAAACAGGACTCAACAGATACAAAAACATTGAAATTGTCCCATGCATCCTATCAGATCACCATGGACTAAGGCTGATCATCAATAACAAAATAAATAATAGAAAGCCAACATTCACGTGGAAACTGAACAACACTCTTCTCAATGATACCTTGGTCAAGGAAGGAATAAAGAAAGAAATCAAGGACTTTTTAGAGTTCAATGAAAATGAAGCCACAACATACCCAAACTTATGGGACGCAATGAAAGCATTTCTAAGAGGAAAACTCATAGCTCTGAGTGCCTCCAAAAAGAAACTAGAAAGAGCACACATTAGCAGCTTGACAACACACCTAAAAGCACTAGAACAAAAGGAAGCAAATTCACCCAAGAGGAGTAGACGGCAGGAAATAATCAAACTCAGGGGCGAAATCAATCAAGTGGAAACAAGAAGAACTATTCAAAGAATCAACCAATCAAGGAGCTGGTTCTTTGAGAAAATCAACAAGATAGATAAACCCTTAGCCAGACTCACTAGAGGGCACAGGGAAAGTATTCTAATTAACAAAATCAGAAATGAAAAAGGAGACATAACAACAGATCCTGAAGACATCCAAAACACCATCAGATCCTTCTACCAAAGGCTATACTCAACAAAACTGGAGAACCTGGATGAAATGGAGAAGTTCCTAGACAGATACCAGGTACCAAAGTTGAACCAAGATCAGGTTAATGATCTAAACAACCCGATATCCCCCAAAGAAATAGAAGCAGTCATTAATAGTCTCCCAACCAAAAAGAGCCCAGGACCAGATGGGTTTAGTGCAGAGTTCTATCAGACCTTCAAAGAAGATCTAATCCCAGTTCTTCACAAACTATTCCACAAAATAGAAACAGAAGGTACTCTACCCAACTCATTCTATGAAGCCACAATTACTCTGATACCTAAACCACAAAAAGACCCAACAAAGATAGAAAACTTCAGACCAATATCCCTTATGAATATTGATGCAAAAATCCTCAATAAAGTTCTTGCTAACCGAATCCAAGAACACATCAAAACAATCATCCATCCTGACCAAGTAGGTTTCATCCCAGGGATGCAGGGATGGTTCAATATACGGAAATCTATCAACGTAATCCAGTATATAAACAAACTCAAAGACAAAAACCACATGGTCATCTCGTTAGATGCAGAAAAAGCATTTGACAAGATCCAACACCCATTCATGATAAAAGTCTTGGAAAGATCAGGAATTCAAGGCCCATACCTAAACATGATAAAAGCAATCTACAGCAAACCAGTAGCCAACATCAAAGTAAATGGTGAGAAGCTTGAAGCAATCCCTCTAAAATCAGGGACTAGACAAGGCTGTCCACTTTCTCCATACCTATTCAACATTGTACTTGAAGTCCTAGCCAGAGCAATTCGACAACAAAAGGAGATCAAAGGGATACAAATTGGAAAAGATGAAGTCAAAATATCACTCTTTGCAGATGATATGATAGTATATATAAGTGACCCTAAAAATTCCACCAGAGAACTCCTAAGCCTGATAAACAGCTTCGGTGAAGTAGCTGGATATAAAATTAACTCAAACAAGTCAATGGCCTTTCTCTACACAAAGAATAAACAGGCTGAGAAAGAAATTAGGGAAACAACACCCTTCTCAATAGTCACAAATAATATAAAATATCTTGGCGTGACTCTAACTAAGGAAGTGAAAGATCTGTATAATAAAAACTTCAAGTCTCTGAAGAAAGAAATTATAGAAGATCTCAGAAGATGGAAAGATCTCCCATGCTCATGGATTGGCAGGATCAACATTGTAAAAATGGCTATCTTGCCAAAAGCAATCTACAGATTCAATGCAATCCCCATCAAAATTCCAACTCAATTCTTCAACGAATTAGAAAGGGCAATCTCCAAATTCCTCTGGAATAACAAAAAACCTAGGATAGCAAAAACTCTTCTCAAGGATAAAAGAACCTCTGGTGGAATCACCATGCCGGACCTAAAGCTCTACTACAGAGCAATTGTGATAAAAACTGCATGGTACTGGTATAGTGACAGACAAATAGACCAATGGAATAGAATTGAAGACCCAGAAATGAACCCACACACCTACGGTCACTTGATCTTCGACAAGGGAGCTAAAAACATCCAGTGGAAGAAAGACAGCATTTTCAACAAATGGTGCTGGCACAACTGGTTGTTAACATGTAGAAGAATGCGAATCGATCCATTCCTATCTCCTTGTACTAAGGTCAAGTCTAAGTGGATCAAGGAACTTCACATAAAACCAGAGACACTGAAACTTATAGAGGAGAAAGTGGGGAAAAGCCTTGAAGATATGGGCACAGCGGAAAAATTCCTGAATAGAACAGTAATGGCTTGTGCTGTAAGATCGAGAATTGACAAATGGGACCTCATGAAACTACAAAGCTTCTGCAAGGCTAAAGACACCATCAATAAGACAAAAAAAACCACCAACAGATTGGGAAAGGATCTTCACCTATCCTAAATCAGACAAGGGACTAATATCCAATATATATAAAGAACTCAAGAAGGTGGACTCCAGAAAGTCAAATAACCCCATTAAAAAATGGGGCTCAGAACTGAACAAAGAATTCTCACCTGAGGAATACCGAATGGCAGAGAAGCACCTGAAAAAATGTTCAACATCCTTAATCATCAGGGAAATGCAAATCAAAACAACCCTGAGATTCCACCTCACACCAGTCAGAATGGCTAAGATCAAAAATTCAGGTGACAGCAGATGCTGGCGAGGATGTGGAGAAAGAGGAACACTTCTCCATTGTTGGTGGGATTGCAAGCTTGTACAACCACTCTGGAAATCAGTCTGGCGGTTCCTCAGAAAATTGGACATAGTACTACCGGAGGATCCAGCAATACCTCTTCTGGGCATATATCCAGAAGATGTCCCAACCGGTAAGAAGGACACATGCTCCACTATGTTCATAGCAGCCCTATTTATAATAGCCAGAAGCTGGAAAGAACCCAGATGTCCCTCAACAGAGGAATGGATACAGAAATTATGGTACATTTACACAATGGAGTACTACTCAGCTATTAAAAAGAATGAATTTATGAAATTCCTAGCCAAATGGATGGACCTGGAGGGCATCATCTTGAGTGAGGTAACACAATCACAAAGGAACTCACACAATATGTATTCACTGATAAGTGGATATTAGCCCAAAACTTAGGATACCCAAGATATAAGATACAATTTGCTAAACGCATGAAACTCAAGAAGAATGAAGACCAAAATCTGGACACTGTGCCCCTTCTTAGAATTGGGAACAAAACACCCAGGGAAGGAGTTACAGAGACAAAGTTCGGAGCTGTGATGAAAGGATGGACCATCTAGAGACTGCCGTATCCAGGGATCCATCCCATAATCAGCTTCTAAACGCTGACACCATTGCATACAGTAGCAAGATTTTGCTGAAAGGACCCAAAGATAGCTGTCTCTTGTGAGACTATGCAGGGGCCTAGCAAACACAGGAGTGGATGCTCACAGTCAGCTATTGGATGTATCACAGGGCTCCCAATGGAGAAGCTAGAGAAAGTACCCAAGGAGCTAAAGGGATCTGCAACCCTATAGTTGGAACAACATGATGAACTAACCAGTACCCCGGAGCTCTTGTCTCTAGCTGCATATGTATCGAAAGATGGCCTAGTCGGCCATCACTGGAAAGAGAGGCCCATTGGACTTGCAAACTTTATATGCCCCAATATAGGGGAATGCCAGGGCCAAAAGAATGGGAATGGGAGTGTAGGGAAGTGGGGGGCGGTATGGGGGACTTTTGGGATAGCATTGGAAATGTAATTGAGGAAAATATGTAATAAAAAAAAAACAGTGGGGAAAAAAAAAAAGAAAAAAAAAAAAGAAAAAAACATGGCAAGCAGATTGGACCAGACCATGAGAGGAGGGTTTGGGGGGAGCAAGAGAGGTATTCAGTAGAGAAAGAGAGTATACAAAAAACAAACAAACAACAACAACAACTAAAAAAAACCAAAAACCAAAACAAAAGAGAAAACAAGAAAATTTATGGATGGATGGCAGGATTATATAGGAATGGAAGTAGGGGGAAGAGAAGCCTGTGAGCTGGGGAAGTTTCAGGTAGGGGGCAGGATAAGAAGACCTAGGATGCCTGAGTGGACTCTGTAAGGTGTATTTGCATTGCTAACTGGGCTTGGAGGAGCATGCACTTTGGTATTCTAATAGGCACCACAGTTAGCCACTTGTCCTTGATCTTCTTTTGAAACTGAAAATTATTAAATGAATTAATGGAAAGTGTTCAAACCAGTGAACAATTCTTTCCTTTGATATCTAGCGACCAGATGGTGGTTTAGACTTTTCCCACGTAAGTAATTGTTCAAATCTTGTCAACAATGATCTGAGTTCATCACTTTCCATCATATTCCTCAACACAAGAGTCTGTTCTGTTTCCTTTTCATGTGTAAATATTTGTAGCTCCATATAACTGAATTACCTATAAACAATTTACTATCTAGAATAATCAATGGATTACCAAAAAAAAATAAAAATAAAAAATAAAAAAATAAAAGTGCAATGCAAAGAACAGGAAAGTACAGAGATAAAGAAAAAAGGGGGGAGGGGAAGGTTAAATCTCAGAGTTGCCTCTTCCTCGGGTCTTGAAAACTGGAGACTGCTGCAGCTATGGGCAGTGGGTTTGGTTGGGTTTGGGGACTCTTGCCTTTCCTGTGGCTTATGTGGCAGGGTGAGTCTGTATTTGTCAGGTGTCTGATGTGGCCAGAGCTATCTTCACTGTGGTATCATCCCTTCTTTTCATAGCAGGGTCTTTTACTGCCTATGTTTAGCTTTGTAACCTACAAGCTGGATATGTTATTATAACCTTTCCCACACTCCCCAGCTTTTACTGCCCAGGGTGGCTAATGTCCTCACTTGGGGTGTATCTCCAGCGTATTGCAAATGTTTAAGCAACCTCCGCATGGAGAGCTGTACAGGCTGAAAACCCAAGAACCTGTCTCTGTGCTTTCAATACCTTCCTAAGTATGTCTCTAGGGAGACATCCACACATCTCAAGCTGATTGCTGGAGCTTCAGAGTCCTGGTCTCTATGATACTGAAAGCAGATAGGTAACTTTGGAGATTGGTCTACCTCTTGACTACTGTCTCAGACTGCAGACCCAGACCCGCTACACTCCAATGTTATTCTTAATTGATGGGATCTACTCCTGAAAACTGAGGGTGGGGATCCCTGACTCTACATTAGTCACTGACTGAACTGAGGGCCTTGCTGCCTACTTGGCAGCATAGAGGTTGTCTCTCATAATAGCGGCGCTAAGTTGTAGTGTAAATTCAGCCCTGAGACTGGTGGTTGTTGATTCTCACGTCCCTGGGGTATCTCAGTTTCAAACAATGTGTCCCTTTCAAATTCTCACTGTGCTATTGCCCTCTGCATCTCAGAGTAGCACGGTGGGATTCCTTTCTGCTGCTGGCCTGTCCACTGGAGGAATCCATGTCTCAGCAAAACAACTGAGGCAGAGGCTCATGAAGGCTGTAGGCCTATCCTGAGGGTAGGAGTGCTGTCAGGGATGTCTGGCTTACCTTCTGGAGGCCACGCTGGCAGAGCCATGCTCCCTTTAGTTTCTCTTGCCTGTGTCATACATCCTCTTCTCCATACTTGTGAGGTACTGTATCACCACCTTTGTGGATTTATGACGCTCTTCTTCTCCTTATCTGTTTGAAATGGTCTCCCCACTACTCCTGTTTGGCAGCTTCTTCTCCTTCATAAGGTCACATGGAACAAACCCCTAATCCTGCCACCTCACCTGCAAGTCTCCATTTTCTTGTCTGAGTGGAATCAGCCGCTATAAGAGCTAGTGTATGAGCACACCTCTTCTGTGCTATCCCCTTCTGGATCTCTTGATTTTTTTTTTCCTCTATGGCATGACAGTGACAATTGTTCCCAGTGAGGTATAAACTCCTGGCTGAAAATTAATTTCCAAGTGTTTCAGGGGCTTATAACATCTTCATATTTCCTTATTGAATCCTGCCTAACTTTTTCCACTAGGCCTTACTTCTTAAAGGTCTCATCACCTCCCATAGTCTGAGAATCCAAGCCTTTAATACTTGGCCCCTGGGGGCCATTGTGGATCCAGACAACAGCAGTCTTTAAGGAATTTTATAGTGATGAAAAATTGAATCTTGCCCCAACCACTTAGTACTGCTGTGACTTTGGCCAAGTTGTGGACTCTGTAGAATTCATACCCTCTTACTTATAAATTGGTGGGTTGTTGTTTTTGTTATTGGTGGTGTTGGTGGTGGGGGTTGGTCTTGATACCCACACTGGCAGGTTGTTAAAAAAAATCAAATGAATTAGTAAGTGGAATTAGTACTTAATGCTCTGTGACATAGTGTAAACAAACAATACACTTTAGCAATGATTTACAGGGTCATTGACCTGTCCAGTCAGCACTATTTATCACGCTGTATTTGTTGGTAAGGTGAACGACACATCAGACTCCCTTTTCTCAACTCATTGATCCAGAAGCCACAAATAGAGTGGTCTCCATGTGGGCTCCCGGATAGCGGCAATGGGTGACACCCCAGACTTGAGAGTCAACAGGACTCATTTTGTATATATAACAAATACAGTGAGCATTAAAAATCTTGTTAGAAGTGTGCTATTCATTCTACGGACAATGTAACTCATCCATCGCAAACTGGGTTGCATGGCTGCTTTCGATGCCATAATTCGTTCAATAAATATCATGAAATAGATATGTATTCAGGATTAACCATGACTATGTTTTGTTGAATGGCTTGCAGTGTACGTTATAAATATAACGAAGGCTTTCTTTGCTGGCCCGACAGTTGACAATGAGCTTTTTATCTGCAGAGCGGGATGTATCCTTTCAGGCTGTTCTCTCAGGTTAGTATTGCTCTGGAGGAGGAACAGGTACAGAGGCGAGGCAGGAGGCCGCCCCATTGTCCGCCCTCCCTCTCTTGCTGGTCCTGTTCTTTAATGCCGGGCTCTGTCCTTATTGTAGCTGCCGGGTCTGACCTTGCTCTGAAAGTGTTTCTTTTCTGCTAACCCATGGGGTTCAGTGTTTGATTAACAGCTTTCCCATTTTCTAAGCAGAATGCCTAGGTAAATCCCCCTTGGTTGATGCGAGGATCTGCTGTAATTTACAGCCACCCGCCCAGTGAGCTCGGAGCTGAATGACATCCTGTTTCTAAGGATGGGCTGCAATTTCTAACAGACCCCGCAAACAGTTCTGAGGGCGTTCTCAGTGCAGTGTCTACACTCCTGGAGTGGTCACAGGAGAAATGGCCACAGTTGCTGCTGCTGCTGAGTCTTAAAGTAAAATATCAGTTTTACAATAAACAAAAGCAGTGACCTGGAGATAGGAAGAATTCTTTGATGCTTCCACTGATGTTGCTAAATGCTCTAAATATTTCCAGAATCCTTCCTTTCGGGTTGCCTCCAGCGCGTCGTATACATTATTGTAAATATTCTTGAAAATTCTCACACTTGGCAAATGTGCCTTCTTCATGTAGAGGGCTTTGGAAGAGAGTAAAGAGCTGTCACTGTAGGGTCCAGCTTCTGAGGTGGTGGCCAGAGCAGGGGGGTCCTAGCCTAAGGGGCTGGGTCACTTTAGAGACCTCCTTATGTCACGATAACTTGGGCATTTCATTTTCATACATGAACCCTTTCTGAAACAACATTTCAGTTGAGGCATCTTTTCTTTTGAAAACAGTCTTTAAAATGGTGACACATTGAAGCCTACAGAACAACATGGAACACTATAGGACAGGCAGGCGTGCTCCCAATAGTAACACAAAGCTCTATATGACAGCAGGAGAGCTCCCAGCACTAATACCGGCAGGTGTTAACCTTTTGCTGTATTTCGTCACACGTGTTCTTTCACACAGCTGGTCTGCACTGTTATTTCTTTGGAAGCAAATCGTCTAGATATTCCTAGAACCCTGCTCTTTCCCATGCCTACCCATCCTTCCCACTCCTTCCATCAGTGGTCCCACCACGCAGGCCTTTGTAAGGGGGTGTCTGGGCATTTACATGAGGTGTATTTACCATGTTCATCCTTCGTACGTTGCTGATTTAGCGAGGCTCACTTATCTTTACTGCTCTATAGTATTCCAGTGTATGGATGAATCTGTTTATTCATTGATACATTGGAGATAAAGTTAAGATGCTGTTACCCATCATTCTAAAACAGTGGCCTAGCAATTAATTCTGTCCATGCCTGTTTAGAAACACACTAAGTCATATCTAGGCCAGGACCCAGAGGAGAAATTACTAGGTTCTAAGAACATGTATATTTTCAATTTAGTAGAACATTTCAAAATACTGTAGTTTTATTACTACTCTGACCAAGTTGCCTGACAGAGGGCAAGATTTATTTTGGCTCACAGTCCCAGTGAGTATGACTCACCATGCCAGGGATGACATGGTGGAGCTCTCGTGGCAGTGGGTGTGCAAAGCGGTGGCTTGCTACATTTTTGGCACATGAGGAGGCAGAGATGAGAGAGAAAGCAAGGCTCTACTGTTGCTCTCAAGGTCTGCCCCTGGTGGCCCAGTCTGTAGTTTGGCTCCATGTCCTGAACATGTCACAGCCACCCCAAACAGCACCAGCTCATGTGCAGACAGAGACTGTGAGGGACATGAAATGGTCACACCACAACATGGCTCCCCACAACAGTAAGAGCCAGGTGTGGTGGCGCATGCCTTTGATCCCAGCACTCGGGAGGCAGAGGCAGGCGGATTTCTGAGTTCGAGGCCAGCCTGGTCTACAGAGTGAGTTCCAGGACAGCCAGGGCTACACAGAGAAACCCTGTCTCAAAAAAGACAAAAACAAAAACAAAAAACCCCAAACCCCAAAACAAAAACAAATAAACAAACAAAAAACCAGCAAGCTCCTAATGGCAGGCATTGCTTCCACCGTGTCCACTGGGTTTATCAGATTTTTAATTTCTGCCCATCTGATGGGCTTGGGGTTGTACTTGTTGATTTAAGTTGCATGCCTTGCCTTGTGAGCCTGACAAGGCATCTTCTTGAGATCATCTCCTCTTGTCTCAAAGGCCTTCTGAGTTCCCACTAGTGTGAACTGCCCACTGCCCATCTGCACACCTTTTGCCTGTTATCCCGTGGTCACTCATCCCCTTTGATACTCTTTGGTTGCTGGACTTTTCACTTATGGCACAAGAATCATGTATATTATTATTAGAGATATCAGTTCTTGATCAGTTTGATGGACTATAGCTCTTTTGCTGTCTCTAACCTGTGCATTCATCTTTCTGTGATGTTGAACACAACATTGGCACACAGCCATGCCTCTCAACCCCCCTTTTATGCTAAAGACTTTGTGTGTGGTATAAGCGACCTTGCTTAACCATGATTTCTTACACTTTCCTGTGCATTCTTGTTAAAAGTTGGAAATACAGTGTTTTGTAGTCATTTAGAGCTGATTTTGTATGTAATAACGTTGGAATCATCTTATAGCCTTTCTCCATAAATATCTTCTTGTCTCAGTTATGCACACTTTCTCCTGTGGTTACATACCACACCACATTCCTAGTATGTGTTGCTGTTTTGGGTTTTGTTTACTTTCTTAAAAAATATTTACTTTTACTTTATGTGCATGAGTATTTGCCTGCGTGCATGGGTACATTGCCCAGGGTCCACAAAGACCAGAAGCAGGCTTCAGATCCCCTGGGACTGGAGTTACAAATGGCCATGAGTCACCATGTTAATGCTGGAAACAAAACCCAGGTCCCATTTTGCAAGAATATCAAGTGCTCTTAACTGCTGAGAAACTTCTTTAAGCCCCTTATCTCTTTATGTTTGGGAATGGTCTCATTCCATAGCCCAGGCTGGTCTAGAACTCACTTGAGTCCTTGTGCCTCAGCCACCTGAGTGCAGGGATTCCAGACACGTGCTGGCTCCTTTCTTTCCTCTAACTCCATGCGGTCCGATTGCCCAGGTCATCCCCCTCCCTGGCCCCCATTGCAATTACTCTAGACTTGAGTGAGGTTTAGGTAAAGTTCTGCCTCGTTTTTCTCCTTCTCATTTGTTTTGGTGATGCTAGATGCTCCACACTTTCTACTCTATTTTGGGAACATGAAGCCTGTTGGACTTTTGTCGGAACCACTGAGATAGTTTCGGGGTGAACTGGAAGTGTTTGGCCTCTTGTGACAGAGGGCCTTTCATCCTCTGTTATGGTACACATATGTTTATTTAGTCTTTTATTTAAGTCTTTGGGGTTTTGCCTAGCTCTTCATAATCACCTTTGTTAAACATGTTCCTACCTACCCACAGTCTTTGTTGCTAATGGTACCTTTTACATTTTATCCATTCCTGTTGTTGCTGCTGTATAGAACCAAGATTTGTTTTTGTAGATCCTGCAGAACTTTTATTTGTTTTACTAACTTCTGTGATTTGTATATTTTGTAAATTTGTTAAAAGTGTAGTAATTTTATAAGGAGAGGCTTTTAAAAGCCGTGTGACTTTCACTTCTTCCTGGCATAATATACTGACTTGAACTTTGACGGTGCCATTTGTCTCTTGTAAATAAAGTTTTATTAAAATAGATATAGCCCTACATTCTATAGCTTCTTCTGCATTGCAGTGGCAGTTAAGTCACAGATTCCTTCTATGCTAAAGTATTTACTATCTGAGCTCCTTATTGAAAAAGTTTTCTGAACCCCCCCCCCCTACACACACAAAATGTTGAACCAAGCAACTGCCATCCTCAACACACACCTTGCTATAATAACAGGGTTGTTTATCACACTGTACCACCACAGATAGCACCTCCTATAGCTTGCTCACAGTGCCCTTTATTGGGGTGAGAAAATGTCCTTATATTCCTAGATTTGTATGAAGCATTGCTTGTTGTTTTGTTACTTTAAAAGGTAGTGAATTATTGTTGAATTTTATCAAATGTAATTTAGCATTTGAAATTAGTTTTTTTTTAACTTTAAACACAATTATATTCTCTTTTACACTATTCTGTTAGTTCTAGTTTTCAAGGCCAGGATCCTCTTGCATAGTGTGACTTTCTCATGAGTGTGCTTAGTAGGACTGGCTTCTCTTTAGGAATTGTCTATAGCATGGATCTTGTGAGTTTCACTCTAGTTCTTCCATGCCCAGCACCAGTTTCTGTGCTGCTTTCTCGTGTTGGGTATTACTAGGCTGTACGGGAAGCCTACATTGGTACCCACACTTCCACAAACCCACAACAGTCAAGGGGCAGAGGTCAGGGTGCTCTTTGCTGATAAGTTGTCTGACTTCATTCTTGGACAGAGACAGGCTAGGAGTGGGCTAATGAGAGATAGTTTCAGCCTCTTCCAGCCCATGAACTTGTTTCTCCTTGAAAGGGCCTTGGACAACAGCCTTGGGCCTTGGGCAGTCCCCATAGGCTCGGCTTCTCTTCCTGCCTGCTGTTGGAAGTCCTGGCTTCTGTGGAATCTGAATTTCTTCTATTCTCTTTTCCCCTGCAGTGAGCCCTTCTATCCAAGGGTGATCCACAGATATATTGTGTGTTCGGGGTTAGACTTTAGTTGTCACTGTGTATCGGGCATCTAGGGGCTTCTCCTTTGTTTCAAGTTCGGCTGTGAGTTAGAACCATGATGTGATATTGCATGTACCTTGGGTCTGTGTGGAGTTGTTGTCTCAGCTCACTGTGTTGCTGGGATGAAATGCTGCCCTCTGAGTGCAATCCCAACATTCAGAACAAAACTAAAACATGCTAGTCTCATCTGGCCGATCCAAGATGGCATCATGATAATATTCCTCTGTGAGAAATTGCATTTTTGTGTGGATTTAAATTCAAGAAAAGTCTGAAAAGTGGTGGGCGTGTAAGGGAACAAACACAAACCACTAGCATTTTCTTCTGAGCAAGGGAGACCAGCCAGGAATTAATAGGGATCTGCTATATGCCAGTGTGTACATGTGCTGTGCATACGTGAGAGAGAGAGAGACAGACAGACAGACAGACAGACAGACAGAGAAACAGACAGACAGAGAAACAGAGACAGACAGTGAAAGAGACAGAGCAGAAAGACAGAGACAGAGACAGAAAGAGTACTAAATATGAAATTACCACCTGCATTTGGATAACCAGTTGATGTTCCCTGGGGAAAACGCTTTCTCCCCCTCTCAGCATCCCTTAGTTGCCTGCCGTTCTTTTTCTAGCAAGGAGGCCCTCGACCTTTCCCCTGTCCACTTGGGAGTGCCTGTTGTCTGTTGGTGTCATCTCTGTTGAGATCACATTTAGGCGGCTACATTGGTGAGACTTTCTGGGGTGTAGCTTCTGACATCCCTAGGAGACACAGTCTCACAGCAAACTCCCTGAGCCTCTGTCTCCTCCAGTCTTTGTGCCTCCTCTTCTGCAATGAACCCTGAACTGTAGATGTATCAGGTGGGACTGGGCTCCACAACTCTGCATTTTGATTGGCTGTGGTTTTCTAAAACAGCCTCTGTTTGTAGCAAAGAGAAGTTTCCTTGAGGAGGGGCGAAGACTACATTTATCTGCCAGTATAAGGACAGATGCTTAGAATGTAGGTAGGGATTATGCTGGTTTCTGCTGAGATATGTTTTAAAGGCACATTGGCAGACACGTAGTTCATGGAAGGCTTTTCTACCCTCTCTTGATTTATTTGCTCATACACTAAAATCAAGGCCGAGCTTTGGTAAAAATGAAATTAACGGTTATACTTTTTGAATCAGGGCTGAAGTGACTGGCATCTTACTATCAGTTAATGATTGAGGGCATACTCCAGGGTACGTTACTACAGCTTTCCCTTGTTCCTGATCTAATTTAGCAGCATCTTAATTAGGACTAAAAGATAGTCATGGGGATTTTTGCTTGATGTTTAAAAGAATGGTCTGGACTCTCATGTGCTACCTGATGGGTCTAGGAGAAAGCTCGTGGGCAGTCATGGCTTGGTGGACCCTGGCCAGTCGGAGAGGCTGAGAAGGGGCGGGACTCCAACCCCCGTGGTGGCGTATATCTCTGGAAGTTGCATCCGTGCTTTTGCTCAGAATCTTCTCAGTGCTCAGCAGGTCTGTGTACTGAGTGAGCCCAGCCTGTGATTCTAGTCTATCTGGAACAGTCAATTACACGTCTCCCAGCCAAGGGGACTTTTATGAACTCTGCCAGAATCTGCATTTCCAAACAGTCAGACAAGAGGAGAAGGGAAAGATGGGGCTGAAGAGGCCATCGCCTGGCAGTGTATTTCTAGTAGCCAAACACTGGCTTAGCCTAAGTACCTCCCCTTCCCCCTCTCCCTTCAGTATTGCTGGCCTCTCCCAGGATGAAGGGTCTTAACCTCACTTCGCTGTTTTCTGTGCTGCCAGTTGGACAGGTCTGGGGCTCCGTACTGTGGAGGGAGACCTCTCCAGCTGGCTGGGCTTAGCTCTGTCTCAGAGGGGGCCACACTTATTAATCTCTGTGACTCTGCATGATCCCCTCATTTTTCTTCCTTTTGCTGGCAAGCCACAGACTGTTCTCCGAGGTTCGGTGCCGCCCAGCTGCCTTCCTCCTTTTGCTAGTTTCTGGAGATAACTCACCTATAAATACTAATGTTTATGGAGTCAGCCTCAAGTTTCTAGGCTCTGTGCAAAGTGTGCCGATAATAACAACTGGTGTTTATTAAGCAGCTACTGTGTGCCAGCAACTGTTTTAGGTACAGGGATGGGAAGCAAGCAGCACACAGCCATCCCCCTTGCAGGCAGTCTATCAACCCATCAGCAAACAAGCAGATGGTGCCAAGGAGTGACATGGGATCTGAGGAGGAGAGGCGGCCTGGCTGGAGAGTGTCTTTGGGGGCTGGGGCTTCCGGGTGACAGTTTGTCTTGGGAAGGGATATTGGGAGAGCACATTTGGGGATGCAGGTGAGAAGTCAGAGCAGTCGCTTCTTCTAGGCTCACACCTGCTTCCTATTCCAGCTCACACCCCCATCTACCCTAGCTCACACTCCATCTACCCTGGCTCATGCCCCATATCCTTTCTTTTCTCCATGCCAGTCTGTGACTCCAGCCTCCACATTCCATTGGAAAGGGTGGCTTCCCTGTTTGAGGGCAATTTCAACTTTAGAGGATGCCCTTGGCCCCCAAGCACCCATGGCTCTCACTGTATCAACCCATCTTTCTCATTGGTACCCTTAGTGTTCTTATTATACCCGCGATCTTACCTGCCGAGAAAACTTGGACACCTTGAAGAGAACAACTTTCCTAAGCAGTGGACTTAGGAGATAGAAACTCATTTCACGAGCACTCACCAGGGCTCCAAACCCATTCGCTAGAGCTCCTTCTTCTAAATTGCCTCCAGCTACGCAAGAAAGCCAATTTCCTTTTTTTAATAGCTGGAACTCATTTTCGGATTCACGATGGCATGAACCCTGTCCAGACGCCCGTCTGAGTCATTATTAGGGACTCTATTTAAAATGTGGCTATTTCCTTACATCAGTCAGATCACCCCCACAGATTAAAAGGAGTTGTTCACTAGAATGTGTCACGGGGTATTTCGAAATCAGAGTTCTGATGAGAGTGGGGGTCCCTTGTGTCTTGATCCTTCATCTTCTCACCCACCTGCTTCTTTGAGGAAGGAAAGGAGAGCCTAAGAATGAAAGGAGACACCTTCAGAGGGGATTAAAACTTCCAGCGAAAATAAAGAATGCAGGGCCCCTGTCATTTTAGGTTTCCTTGGGGAAAGACCTAGCAAGACAGTTGATTTAAATCTGGAAAGGGCCCTGGTTGGCAGTGACTGGGAAGATGGATGACAGCGGTGGGAGGAATAAGGTAGAAAGCAGGGCCATTTGTGCTAATAATTCTTCTCATGCAAAGGAGGGGCTTTAATAGAAGGCTGGGATGCCAAGGATGTGGTCCAAGTTAGACCTTATTCTTCTGTCTTCTTGGCTCAGTTGCGTTGGCGATAAGCTCTCTGCATCCTGCCACCGAGTCTTATCTTACTGGTGTCTCTGTACCTCCCACACTCTCTGGCCTGTGATAAGGGCTCAGCAGAATTTTGTTGAATGAATGTAAAGTGTGGTTGCTGGAGAGGTTGAAAGTTTTGGCAAAGTGTGTGTTGTCATTTCTGGTAGTGACCACCAGGTGGTGCCTTCCTAGAGCAGGAGCAAATGAGGCCCTGACTATGGCAGATGGGAGAGACAAACTGCTCTCCTTAGTGTCCATCAGGGTCCATCACAGGTTGACTGTGCATAGAGAATTCAGCTGTGAGACAGGCACCCACTGTTCTTATTTAGGTCAAATTCACAGGCACACAGTATTCTTACAGAAGGCTTTCCTTTAGGGCTATATTCCTGGAAGTGAATTCTAGCTAGGCTGGCTGTGTGGATTCCTTGTGAGCCAAGATTGCTTGTACTCCAAGATGGCACATACCTTGTTGTTTCTCTGCTTTCTCTGAAACTCCTCCCAAAACCACGTGCAGATTTGTGTCCAGCTCTCAGTGTCTCGGGGTTAAGTATCTGGTAGCCCTGTGGATTTCTGGTCTGTGTCTGTGGTTTCTAAGTGAAATTCTCAGGGTAGGCCCACAAAAGACTGAAGATAAACCAGCTTGGCAGGTTTACTCAGCTTTTCAAGAGAAGCAGAGACAAAGTGGGTGACACAGAGAGGGCTCTGGTCCAGGGCTCTGGGCCCATAGGCCATAGAGTAATCTGCATCACAGTTTATGAATAATGCAGCCTAATGTGGCCCAGGCAGTGCGATTCAGGGACCACAATCTAAAGAAATTCAGGTAATGTGAAGCCAAGTCATATAAATATGGAGTCCTGCTGTTCACTTTAGAGTTAGAAGATTCGCTCAGCTCTCAGCCATTCTCGAGGAACTGCAAAAGATTAAATACTTAGCCCAAGGCTTCTCAGCACTCAAAAAACTCGTGGAAGGTGATGCGGTGGAGATTCAGAACGCCCGGATGGAAGGTGGTGCGGTGGAGATTCAGAACGCCCGGATGGAAGGTGGTGTGGTGCAGATTCAGAACGCCCGGATGGAAGGTGGTGCGGTGGAGATTCAGAACGCCCGGATGGAAGGTGGTGCGGTGCAGATTCAGAACGCCCGGATGGAAGGTGGTGCGGTGCAGATTCAGAACGCCCGGATGGAAGGTGGTGCGGTGCAGATTCAGAACGCCCAGATGGAAGGTGGTGCGGTGCAGATTCAGAACGCCGGGATGGAAGGTGGTGCGGTGCAGATTCAGAACGCCCGGATGGAAGGTGGTGCGGTGCAGATTCAGAACGCCCGGATGGAAGGTGGTGTGGTGCAGATTCAGAACGCCCGGATGGAAGGTGGTGCGGTGGAGATTCAGAACGCCCGGAGCGGGGACAGTGATGCTGGAGAGCACATGTGTCCTTCCCTAAGCACATTTGGGAGAAAGGACACCGAGAGAAGGCGGGTTAAGTCTACATAGAACTGGAGCACTATCGCTTTGCCAGGATGAGAAGAGGCAAAGGAGCAGAGTGGCTGGACTTTTCCTTGAACCAGTAAGAGCCACCTTCCCCATGTGGTTCAGAGCAGTGTGTGAGCATCTCCTTCAACACTGCTATGCCACCTATCTCTGCGTGTTAGGCTCAGGTCTTTGTTAGGTGAACACCGAATTGTACAGGGTTAATCAAATGAATAGATCTGTAGTGACATTTTTAGGAATTATAAAATTTTGATTTCTTTTTTTAAAAATTTTTTTAATTAGTTATTTATTTCATTTACATTTCCAATGCTATCCCAAAAGTCCCCCACAACCTCCCCCACCAACTCCCACTTCTTGGCCCTGGCGTTCCCCTGTACTGAGACATATAAAGTTTGCAT
>NW_028227269.1:81832500-82025000 GCF_978045245.1 Mus caroli
CAAATTGTCCTAACAGGCTGACCTTTCTCAACTCTTTCACCACCCCCAACCCCAAAGCAGAGGCTTTTTGCAAGAGCAAAAGGATGCTTTCCTACACGGGGCCAGGTTACTTACTCAAAACTTACTGTCTTTAATACAATGTGTTCTTTTGTTTCTAAAGAGCTACCTCAGAACATAAAAAGCCATCTTTCCTTCTCTGCCACTGTGGAGCTCTGCCTTGCTTGATGAAAGCAAGGAACTCCTTGTTCAGCTGGCGGGAATACAGCCTTAATATGCTGCCCATAATAATCCACTGTGAGGTTATTTTTAAGAAAAATAAATGTCCAGCAAGGTGTTAGTGGCACACATAATCCCAGAATAGGAGGACCAGGAGTTCAAGGCCACTCTCAGTTACATTAGTAAATCTAAGGCCAGCCAGGGTTATGGGTGAGAAAAAGAGGCAGACAGACAGACAGATGCATGCACATACGCACACCAGCATACACACACACACAGATAGATGGACACACAGATAGATAAATAGACAGTAGAATAAAACTATTTCATCACAGCACATGACTTTAAGTTTCGGAACTAATCAAGCTTTAAGTTCATAAATTCAAATTAGGCCTCTCTAATATCCCTCAGAACATGGCAATACAAGAGTCTATTTCCATTTTAAAGGTGCATAAACTGAGGCCACAAACAGTTTTGACTGTTCACAATCACCCAGCAAAGCCATGGCCAGAGCAAGGACGGATTGGTGAGCTTATCAGCTTCACACTCATCTGTCCTCCCGTGCTGCCGAGACTCCCCGAGTGTACTGCAACAGATGCTTCAGATAGAGCTGAGCGGTTTGTTCCCTGTAAAGAAGGAAAGGACAGAGGCAGGGGATGAGCCCCCAGGTCTATGATAGAGTAAAAGGCCATAGAAGACCCAGTTGCTACCAGGGAGCACTACATGAAGAAATAAGACTTGGAGCCCAGGAGAGCCCAAGGACCAACATGGTAGAAGAAGCCTTTCCTGGGCTCACTGATGTAACTTTGAGTGATACAATGTTTTGTGCCTCTTCTTATCCATTAAAAACTAGCAATTCTTCGGCTCTCTAACTATTTGTCCAGTGCTGATTGCATGCAGGCACTAAGCCAAGCTACAAACAAATGGCTACAGTCCTTGCCTCAAGTAGACCTTAAAGTGTACTAAATGGTTGAAATAACACATATAACCGTTTAACAGGCATTGTTGTAATGATTGTGAGAGGTCAGTTCAAGGTTCTGTGAAAGGGTGCTCCAAGGGAACTTGGCCTGAACTGAAGGTCAAGGGAGGCTTTCCTGAGGCTGGGACAAAAGAACGAGGAGATGTGGGACGTGAGCAAAAAGGACGGATGAGAGCAACTTAGACGCTTCCAGCCTCCCAGGAAAAGGGTTATGTGTGTGAATGGATGGGCTTAGGCAGGTTCTAGGTCAGCAAGAGCTGGTGGAGCAGTTAGAGGACGGTGGCTTATTCAATGGGGAGAAAGACTGTGGTGTGACCAGCGCTCGGTGGCTTGGGGAAAGATGATGAAGGCAAGGCTAGAGAGGTGGCATTATCATGTGACACAGGGCTGCAGCTTGGGTTAGTGGTGAGGAAGTCACGCCAACTATGAAAAGGCTTAGAAGGTGGTATGCACTGCCCACGCAGTCTGACGTCACCATTACCGCTCAAATGCTCTCCAAGACAGCAATGCCTCTGTAATTTTATCTTCAAAGTGGGAAGCCCAAGAGGAAGTTACCAGAACATCCCACTCCAGGCACATCTTCTAGGTTGCTGCTGGTCACATGATCCTTCCAAAGGACACAAAACATTCCCCATGACTTCTCTATCTTCTCTGCTTGTCTTGAGGAAGCCACGAGAATTCCCCCCCATCGGCTCATATATTTGGTTCCCAATTCATTAGATTGTTTAGAAAGGGTTTAGGAGGTATAGCTTTGTTGGAGGAAGTGTGTTGTTGGGGTTGGGTCTTGAGGTTTCAAAAGTGCATGCCTCCAGTCCCTCCCTGCTTGTGATCAGGATGTAAGCTCTCACTATTCCTCTACCTGCCTGCCTGCCACCATGTTCCTCATCATTATAATCATAGACTCACCCTCTTAAACTGTAAGTATGTCCCCAGTTAAATGCTTGCTTCTATAAGTAGCCTTGGTCATGGTGTCTCATCACAGAATTAGTAGCCCTTACTAAGACACAGCACTTACAGACAGCTTAGCCAACCTTCGACATCAAAGAGAAATGTCCTTGTCTGCTGAACATGGCCTCTGGCCCATCAATAGATGTGGACTAGGGTCCAGAGCACACTCCTTGGCTTCCTGACCTTAAAACGGGGTTACTAGTCAAGCCAGGCAAGGCCAAATCAGACACTCTACCACCTTGGGTTAAAAAAAAAAAAATCATAGAATGAATATGAGGTAGCCCTGTGGCTACTGCTGTTGATCGTATCTTGCATACTTTCCAGGGCTTGAAGTCATTTAATCATGGCAAGTTCCAAGTGCTGGTATCTAAAGGTCATTGCCTCTGGCTTCTCAGTATAGTTCTGATGCCCCTGACATATTTCATGATGAGGAATTTGTTACACACAACATGAATTCTAAACTGGAAGGTTAATAAAAAAAAAAAAAAATAAAGTAAAAAGGTGACCACTGCTGGACTGGTCCCCTAAGTCTTATAGTCTCTTGGCAAGCTGATTTCTCCCTTGAGTTTCCATCCCGTTTGCCATCAGCGCGTAACTCTAGAAGCCTGAGTCTAAAACACTGGCCTCAGATACACAGCCCATTGTCTTCATTTCCTGCCATGCAGCCCTGACTCCAGAGCCTCTCTACCCAACTCACTCCATGAGAGCAGCCAGGAGCTCCTAACAAACAAAGCCTGAGCCAGGACTCGGGAGCCTGAGTGGGGAGAGTCAGGACAGGAGAGTGAAGGACAGGCGGCATCCAACATAACTGACAGCCTCGCTACCTACCACCCTGTTACACACAGGCAGCCCCTGTCCATAGGCATCTGAAGAATAAACACACTTGAAAATAGCATTCCCTACTGTTACTCTAAATAGCCTTTAGTGAGCTGGTAACAATGATTTGTGCTTGTTTTCAACAGTAAAGGATGGGGGGTTTGGGGGGGGGAGAAAGGAAGGAGAGACAGGAGAGGGAGGGAGGGAGGGAGGGAGGGAGGGAGGGAGGGAGGGAGGGAGGGATCTCTTATCCTCTCACTGCTGTCCTGCACTGTCTGCTCCACCACGCAGAGGAGGAAGGGGAGGAATCTTTATGAAATCTAAATTCACTGCCCTGATCAAAACCCTCTGACTGGCTTCTTTCCATCTCACACAAGGCCAAAAAGCCACAACAACTAGGTCTCCAGAGGCCTCAAGGGTCTGACTCCTGCCCACCTGTCCTACCTCCCCACCCCCACCCCCATCCCCAGTACTGTACTCAGACCACAGGGCCTTCTATCTGCTCACTGGACAAGATGGGCACTGACCTGTCTCAGAGCTGTCACTCTGGGGATCTCACATCGCTGGCTCCTGTCATCCCACAGGACTGTGGTTAAACCCACGTCCCTTAGGACATTCGTTTGCCTAAGCTCAGCCCCCTCCTTCAACACTGCTTCCTCCTGCTGGCTTTCATTAATCCAAAACTCCAACTCTCTTATGTGTTCGCTTGCTTTTCTAACTGGGCGTCACACTGGAATCAGAGCAGTCCTCAGCACCTACCATTCCATGTTCAAAACAGGATGCCTATCAGTCGAGAGCACACACCAATTAATGCGTTAAAAGTTAAGGGAAAGGCACACAGCCAACTTCTTATATATGTAGTCCTGCAATGGAAAGTCAGTAAGAACTTAAACTCAAGGGGCTTGCGGTCTTGTTTCAGCATCCTACAGCACGGACAGCGCAGTCGCATGCTGTGCACGGGCAGCCACACTGCCAACACCAGGGCTGATGCAATAATGGCGATACAATGACAGCATGGATCCTGGCCCTGGGCCATGTGAAGGTGACTCAGACTCGCTCCCAGCATTACAGAAGAGCAGCTGTGTCCACGTGTATCCAGGCTTCTGAGCACTGACTCTGTATCGACCACGGATCCTGTCGAAGTACACCAATGAGGTAAAAACACTAACAGGGCCGTGGGTAATACAGAGACAACGCACCTTGCTCCCAAGGCTACAGGTCCACCCACAGAGGCTAATGCATGCCTAGCTAAACACACAATGCAAAAAAGAAAGCGAGAAGGGGCTCAAACACCTGAGCTAAACAAGAGGCCACTCCAGCTGTCGGGGACCAAGAAAGGTTTAATGGAGAAGATGGTGCTAGGGCCGGGCCTAACCTCTAAATGCATTCAGTGTACGTGGAAGAACACACACTCCAGCAGACCAGAGGCACAGAGGAAGAAAGCTGAGGAAGAGAAAGAGACTGCAGATGAACACTAGCCTAAAGCAGAGAAGAGAGGCCGAAGGAGGCCATGTCTACCAGGCTGGATCTATTTAGTGGAAACACACAATATATTAGGAAGGAGTTGGCACAAATAGATCTGTGCTTAGGACTAAAGTAACAAGGCCGTGCATGGGAGATGGGGAGAGGGTAGTCAGAAACAAGGCCCCCAGTCTCCTCAAGCAGGCATTTATTGTGTACCTACTATGTGTCCAGCTGGGTGTGTGTGCTTAAGCTGTACTAGTGAGCAAGGGAGTCAAGGGGCCCAGGGATTGGTTACATTTACACCAAGGGAATAAACAATCACAAAAACTAAAATTCAAAGAATACTAGATGGTGCTAAGTGCAATATGAAGAAAAAAAAAAACGAAAAAGAAAGAAAGGAAAGGAAGAAAAGCTGAATACAGGGGCAAGATGGGTGTAGGGAATGGTATTAATCACAGTGGTCAGGGCACCCAAAGGTGAGCTGAGAGCCCCATATGTCTGGGGAAGGACTTCCCAAGTAGGATAAAACAACCAAAGCCCATCCCATCTGAGAGAGGCAAGAGCTTTCACTCAGGCGTGGGCCGCCATAGAAAGAGTTCCTTTCCCTCCGGCAAGCTCTCCTCTCAAAGGAACAGAGCTCAGCACTGGAAGAAAATGAGCTATGCCACCACGAAAAGTCATGGAGGAAGCGTCTGTGTATGTCCTGTGGCAGAAGCCAATCGGAAAAGGCTACAGTGTAGCCGAGACTAGGGGGGTGGGTGGGAGGAGAGACAGAAGGCTGTAGCCCAGGATAGGAACAGAAGGGATGAATATCAAGCCATAGCCGGTGTAGGGCAGTGAAATTGTCTTGTCTTAATACTATGCAGGGTGGACCCGGATCATTATACATTTGTCCAAGCACACAGCATAGAGCACGCCAACAGTGAACAGTAACATAAACTGTGGATTCTGGGGAAGGAAAGGCCTGTCAAGGGCACTCACTGACAGATACACGTGTGGGGTGTTGCTAATGGGCGAGGCTAAACTGGAGGGCTAAGGGAGGTGAGAAATCTCTCTTCGTTCCTCTCCATTTTGCTATGAACCTAAAAATCACAGGTTTTTAAGAGTGATCTTTGTCTTTCTGGGCATGAGTGAAGAAACTATTGAGATGGCAACTAAGTAACTCAAGCCAGGGGAAAGGGCAGGTGATCAGGGCAGCAGGAGAGGTCCAGGGGAGGTATCAGACCAGGGGCTACTCTGATTCCTGCTGAAGACACTGCAGACAGGATCCATGGCACAGGGGATGCTGGTGGGAGACAGACAAGTGTGCCTAAGAAGACCTGGCGATGGCTATGTTCAAAGCAGCAGCAATCTCCGTGAGGGCTTATATAGCTTGTGGACAGAGAGGAGAGACAACTACATCGGGTGGCGGCAACGAAGTGAAAAGGATTTGACTTTTCATCTTAACCCTGGAAGGGCAGAGGCAGCCAGCCTCAGATTCACCCAGCATCTCTAAGAAAACCCAGCTCCATCCATGTTGGCATGAGCAAGACAGACAATGAACCACAGTCCCTGACACACAGACAATGAACCACAGTCCCTGACACACAGATCTTTACAAAGCACCACAACAGAATTTGGTGGTGGTGGTGGTGGTGGTGGTGGTGTTAATGAAAATTTTAATAAATTAGTGAACCAATTAAATCAAATGTTAAATTGGATATAAAAATATCATGAGATGTATGACAAAATATAAGATTTAATATACAAATGTAATCAAAATATAATTTAATTATGCTTAATTATTAATATTATATCAGAATTAACTGGTATTATCGTAACACGCTGCGCCCCACACCCCCACACCCACCCCCTAGTTTTAGACAGGAGGGGCCTGAGACACACTGAGGGTGATAAATGATAGGTGTGCATCCTCACAGTGATGTCTGAGAGCTTTACAGGTGGGTAGTGGACACATGAGGATCAAAGCAACTGTCCCTGCCTGGGGGAGGGTGTCCTGGGGGAGGAGTGACCAGGCTGGCTTTGAAGGATGGGTAGGGAGTGCTGCAAAAGGATGCAAGATAATATGGTGAGGTAGAGCTCAGACTGGGGTGTGAGGAAAGGGGCAGAGGTGAGGCAGAGGCCCCAATGGCCACAAAGGCAAGGACTCAAGTCAGTCTACCCTGTTCTCATTATATCTTTAGGATTCAGCACAACCTGGTACTTAGCAGATGTGTTCTGAGTACAGATACCAGGAAACCAGGGAGAGGAACAGATGTGAGGAGACAATGATTGCTCCTGAGGTAGAGGGATGCTTTTAATTCAGAAGCTCTAAGCTTCCTGGCAACAGTGTCACTAAGGACCCCATGGCACAGAGGCAGCAGGTGGCAGTACCCAGGAGCTCCCTCGGCAGATGAGAGTACCTGTATCTCCTGGATGCTTTCCTCTTCTCTGGCATCCACCTTCTTCTCTACTCCCTCACCACGAAGCAAGGCTTCCAGTGTGGTACTCTCAGAGGTAAATCCATCTTTCTTCAGGGGCAGTTCTACTTCTGGAAAACAAACACAGACAGGTCAGGTACCCAGAAGCAGGTAAGGAAGGGTAATCCTTGGGAATCAGGATGAAGAGTCCAGAGTTCTTAGCAGCCTATGCTATTACCTCCTGACAAGCAGGGTCGTGGAACACAAGAGTTGGGTTTAGCTTCTCCACCAGTACACAGTCCCAGGGATGGATGTCACTCCTGCTCACTCCCTGGAGCAAGCTGAGGCAGAACAGAGAGGGTGCCCTCTAGATGTAGGAGCAGACTGCCTGAGACTCAGAGTTGTTTCTGCCAGTCTTGGGGTTTGACTTTGAGCATGATTCTCAAGGAGCCTGGAGCCCATTTCCCTATCTCTAAAGAGGAGCAACTGTGCCCATGACCACAGTTCCTGAAAACAGTCGAGCACACCAAATGACTGGTTACTATTGTCTTCAAAATCTCCCCTTGCATATGCTGGCTGTCTCCTCTGCTTTGTTCCATAAAAAGCTATCGGCCTCAGAGAAGTGGCTCTCACAGGAAAGCAGGGGCCCCAGACCAATGCAGAAAGAGTACTAGTAACGCCCAACGGGCTCCAGAGCAGCAGAGTAGGAGGTCATTGTCATGCTCAGAGAAAAGTGTGGCAAGAGTTTCAGTGTTCCCAAACCTAGAGAAATCAGTAAAGTAGGGAATTTTTCTACAGACATCAGGAGTCATTTTGCTGGGCCTGTGAGTCATTCAAAGCTCCTGTTCTCCTCAAAGCGTTTGTGTTCAAAGCTTGGTTCCTGAAGTGGCACCACTGAGAGATGGGGGGGACCTTTTAGGAAATAGGTACTACTGGGAAATGTCCTTAGATTATTAGGGTATATCCACGAGAGAGATTTACAACCCCGGTCTCTTCCTCCCCTCTCTCTTTCCGGTCATGAGGCAAGCAGCTTTCTCCAGACACGCCTTCTCCACCACTGGCATCAAGAGAAGCCCCTAAAATGGGTCTGCCTACCCATGGACTAGAATCAACAATAAGCCAAAATAAACAGTTCTCTTCAAAGTCGCACAAGGTGACTATAGTCTACTATAGTCACAGAAGGCTTTTATAGTCAGAGAGGTGGAGGAACCCTGCCCCTGAGAGAGACCAAAGAGAGTTTCTGACTCTTCGCCAAGGTATCCACAATTGGCAAGGGATTTTAATTTAAGGAAAGAAAACAAGGGGGCTGGCAAGATATCTCAGCGGTTAAGAGTACTGACTGCTCTTCCAAAGGTCCTGAGTTTGGTTTTCTATATAATTTTTCTCCAACCTCTCCTTGATCCTGTCCCTCTATTCATACACACACACACACACACACACAGATGTGTGGTCCATGCCAGCCAAATGGCCCTAAGAACAATCAAATGAAACCAATCTCTCATTTAAAGCAGGGATCATTGACAGAAGTGTGGATAGGCCAAAGGGAGTAAGTGAAGACTGGTGACAGAGCCAGGGGAGCCATCCCCCTGCCGCTCCTAGAGACACAGAAGGAGAGTCCTTGCTGAAATCCCACACAGGACTGGGGCTAGATGCATAGGAGATCAGAGCCTGGGAAACCAAGACCCAACCATGCAAGGGCTGCCTCCTCTTGTCTTCTATCTCCACTCTCATTGACCAGTTCCAAGCCAGAGCCTGTAGGGAAGGGGCTGGGCTGCTGTAGCTCACCAAGGTCAGCTTTTCCAGGACACAGATCTCAGCAAAGGCGAATGGAAACAGGTGGCACCAATCACAGTCTACTCGCCAGGCTCTAACAGGCTCACCAGACTCCACTGGAGTCCACCTGCCATCTCCTCCACCAAAACACACATGAGACAGGAAGCTATTCCAGCATCCTTAAAACTGAAGAGAGAGGTCTGAGAGTGGATAGCCCCCAGAAAAGTTGGAGGAAGACGTATCTGGAGTCTCTTTTGAGAACTTTCAGACAGAACGAGAGGGAGAGAGGGAGGGAGGGAGGGAGGGAGGGAGAGAGAGAGAAGAGAAGAGAAGAGAAGAGAAGAGAAGAGAAGAGAAGAGAAGAGAAGAGAAGAGAAGAGAAGAGAAGAGAAGAGAAGAGAAGAGAAGAGAAGAGAAGAGAAGAGAAGAGAAGAGAAGAGAAGAGAAGAGAAGAGAAGAGAAGAGAAGAGAAGAGAAGAGAAGAGAGATCTATACCCAATATGAACTACAACCAGGGCCAGCAAGATAGCTCTGTGAATAAAAGTCCTCGCTACCAAACATGATGACTTGAGTCCAATCCCCAGAGCCCACGTGGTGGGAGAAAAAAGCTGACTCTCCTAGGTTATCTTCTGACATCCACATGTATGTCACATCTCACATATACTCACACGCGAGTGCATACACACACACACACAAAAACACACACTTAAAAAAAAAACATAACCAGTGGATCAATCACCAATGAAAGTTTACCTATCATCTATTTGACTAATAAATATCTATTGGGCACCTGTCATGTGGCAACCATTGTGCCGAAACCAGACACACAGGAGGTGGCCAAATAATGAGAGAACTCCATTTAGGGATGATTTAAAAATACAGATATAAATGTTAACTGTAAGGCATGTGTGATGAAGTTACAGTTAAGTTGAGTGTCAGTTAGAATCAACTGTGTGCTCTAATGAGCCCTCTCTGATGATATATATTCATTCATTCTCATTCTCTCTCTCTCTCTCTCTCTCTCTCTCTCTCGCTCTCTCTCTCGCTCTCTCTCCAGAAAAGTCTTCCAAATGTCTAATCTCAAATAATTAAAGTGTATCGCCTCATGCCCTGTCCTCAAACAGCTGGTCGCCATCCTTCAAACTTCTAATAATCTTATGTGTATATTTGACGTGTATTCTTTAGCCTTAGTGTGTCCAATTTCCAGAATGCCAGTGTTTTATGGCAGGGAAGTTTCGGTCATTGAATCCAATTATAAGGGAGCCACTCTAGCTCAGAAAAGTTAAGCAACTTCAGCAAGAGCTACCCAGCAGGCAAGAAAGCAATCATGACCTTTCAAGACACTGTAAAGATCAGGACTCCTTATAATCTTATCAGTGAATAGCAAGCCCAGATGAAGCCTGGGCGCTTCTTTGGTGGCACCGTCGTGCACACGCAGAGGACCGTGGTATGGTAAAGCAAGAACGCCGAACATGCAGAAGCTATTACCACCAGATACCCACTAAGCCCCATCACACCACAGAGTGGAGATTTATCCCATTTTACAGATGAAGCAGCTCAGTTTAGGGAGGTTTAGAGCCTGCTTAATACTACAGGACTGGAAAGGAGCAAAGTCCAGTCTTGACTTCTGGGCCCTTCCTCCTAATCACTCTAACAGGACGGCTCTTCCGCCAGCCCCTCTCTCTTCCTAGAAAGAGGAAAGCTCTCCTTCCAGAGCTTTGTGCATCCACTGCATTCTTAGATTCTCCCAGTGGTCCTCAAAAGATTTCAGGATTAAAGGCTCAACTATGCTAAGGCTGTGGGCAGTTCACCACGACGCTGAGCTTTGCTCGGAGAGAGCATCTCTGGAGCTCTCTGCCCTCAGAAAAACCAAATCCCACAACCTATAAGGGATTTCCGGTAGACTATGAACTGAACTTCCTCCTCCTGCTGGCCGCTCATTTTTGTCCCCCTGCTAAATATGCCTCGATCTTGTCTTCTATCACTCAGTCTATATTTGATCCTCTTTAACTGGACTGGCTGGCATGCACGACGAGGTAAGACTCGAGCGAAAATGGAACCATAGTGGTGGAGATGCAGTGGGCTCCCTGGCATGCGAAGGGCTCCAAGGGATAGCCAGTGACATCAAGAGGTCCAGTTCCTTCAGGATAAAAGCAAAGGGGAAGGGTGGGTTGGCAAGAGTAGGGAGGGAGAGGGTTGGTGGGGGGGGTGCACATTATATCACAGAGACAGAGTGGAATCATTTTCCCCTAAATTGCTGAAATATTTTATTGGCTCATATAGTTTCATTTTCAAACTGGCCTAGTCAGGCTTGCCTTGGGGCAGATTCTTAATATAAGTCCCTGTTGATAAGTTACAAGGGATGATGATACAGGCCTGTATCTCATAGCATTCGTGTAAGGCTCAAACAAGATAGGATGTCGTATAAAGAAACTTCAAAAAGGACCCACCCCAAAACTTAGTGTGTGAAACATCACCGGCAATGAAGCAGGGTGATTTTTATGTTTCAGTCTCTTTAAAACTTGGGTGATACACGCAGAGAACCTAAGACAGCTTGAGTGTCTCACAAATGCTGCTAAGTTATTATTACCACGATGTTAATCGCTCATGGTAATGTTCCAATAGAAATCCAATAAAAGCTGCTCATGTCGTCCTAAATTTTCTAGTTACTGTTTGAAAAAGCAAAAAAGAGGTGCAATTAAGTTTTATATTTTCTCTATCCTAAATGCTACCATTTTAATATGAAATTAATATCTAAAAACTGGTGTGATATTTTACATTCTTTTAGACCTCACTGGTACATGTGTCTCCCCCTATAACACATCTAAATTCAGAGGAGGGTTCCAAAGCCACAAGGGGCCAGTGGCTACCCCACTGGACAGAGCAGCTTTACAGCATTAAAAGAAATGCTTAGAAAGATTTTGCTTTCAGTAAGTGGATGGAATTCAAACATGGTTCTTAATGTTGCCTGCTTAATGCCCAATGGAGTACCATTCCGGGAGCGGCATTCAGGCTGACCTCTGGCAAACCCTGTCTGCAAAGCATTCTGGGTAAAGCTTTGACTAGTCAGAATGAAAGGCTAACCCCACCCCCAAGACAACCCAGCAGAGGGTACAATCTCTCTGCGTCTTAACCCCAGGGGGTCCCAGTGCACATCAAGGGGAAAGGTGACAGGTCCAAGCTCCCCCCCCCCATGTACATATGACAAGCACTCCTTGGAACCCCTGGGGATGTCACTGATTTAATTTTATTTTAATATGGCTCATCCAGATATAGGATCCAGTGACTCTTTAAAAGGCTTCTCTTGTTTAACCTCACACAAAGTTGGAGACCACATAACCCAACAGGAGCCATCAAACATTTAACATCAAAGGAAAATGGACCAAAACGCACACCCATAATTCATCTTTAAATTAGTCTGATTTTATACACATGGATATGAACCTATGGATCGTTACTCTTTCCGGAGTGGCAGCAGCTGTCACCCAAAGCCAGCCACCTCCTTGGGACCCGGAGGCAGCTCTGCCTCCACTTCTAATTGGGAACAGAGATACTCCTTGGGTGACTTCCAGCACGATCCATCACACCAGAGACAGCTTCTGTGCAAACCGAAGCAAATCGGTTTCCAAATAAGAGAGAGGGAGGAAAAAAAAAAAAAAAACAACTCTAAGACAAATAAGGATTGAAGCATAGAGAGAGGAAAAAAACGCCATAAATAAAAGCAAAGGAAGAGAAAAAATTGCCAGTGAAGCACCATGGATTCTCCCCAGGCTCTGGACAGGGCAGCCATCCTCTTGGGTACAGATCAAAGCCATAAGCTTTTGACACAGGTGCCCTAAGCCTGCCACCCAATGCACCGAAAGAAAAGCTTCCACTGGGTTGTTGGAGCCACTGAGCTCATTAACAGGATGCAGGCACGATGAGTCTGAGAATACGACGTGGGAGCAGAGTGAGTAATTAAATCCCAGGTCATTTAAAAATGCAAACGCCTTGGATGTCACAGGCTCCGGGAGCCTCTGACTCCTTCTCCTTCATTATTAGGCTAAGGATAGAGGGCTGGGAACCTGCAAGTCATATATGGATTATAATAAAATATGCTGTATAAAAAAAACAGATTAAGACAGGTCTTCTTTGGGGAAATATACAAAGAGAGAAGCTGTCTGTTAGCTGTCGAGTTTGCGAGAGATACCATCTTTCGGGAGGATGGGCTCTGCCAACAGACAGGCTGCCCCAAGGGAAATTGTGGTGAAACACCCCGACAAGGCGCATCCATCCGTCCATCCATCATGGGCTCCCTCTGACGCAGGGGCCTAGAGATAGAGTCATAGTACAGAGGGAGGGGGGAAGCCCACAGACAATAGCAAAAAAAAAAATCTCCTGCTAGCCTGTGAGTGCACAGGGGTTCTGTTGTTGTCGTGGTTGTTTTTTAAATAACTGTCTCTAGGTTTTCTTTTAAAATACAAATGTGCCGTTTTCTCTTCTGTGTGCTTATTATTTTGAGGAGTTAAGCTCGTCATATATCCTTGGATTTGTACATCAACTTACACCAAGGAACAAGAAGCTTAAGGATCAGGCTGTCATTTATCCCGGTAGACGCTCGGGCTCGAGGAGAGAAAGGAAAAAGATAGCACAGACCTGGTTTCCTACAATGGTGGCAGGAGCAGGGCTACATCTCCTTGTTCCCTAGGAAGGCCTTTTCTTGGCTGCATTTGACTCAATAAGCTCACAATAAATGAAGTTGATGTTAAGGACCTGTCACCCAGCTCTCGGTCCCTTGACAGCTTGTGTTAGAATCCCAGGCTAGCCACACCACAGGAGAGCCATCATTCCCCCTGGTGGCCCCTGCTGAACCTGCCCACATTCCTCTGAATAGACACAGTAAGGTAAGTTCTAGAATCTAAGGTTTGTGCTACAAAGGAGCATTTCTACCAACTTTCGGCCCAAAGAAACATCTATGATATCAAAGTTAAGATACCACTAGGCCAGCCTGCAGGACAAGTAGAGTTTCCCAAGAAGGACAGAGAGAAGTGTTATGGTAGAAATGGGCTGAGTGGAGGAGACACTTCCAAGGCGTGAGAGACTCACTGGAGGAGGTTATAAGGCTTCAGGTAGGGAGGATGACTGCATCCAGGAGATCCATGGCACAGAATGGTGACTGGTTATTAATAATATGTTGTTGTACTTAAAATTGCTGAAGGAGTTCATCTGAGTGTTCTCAACACACACACATACATACAGAAATGACCAACTATGTGAGGTGTTAGACACATTCATTAGTTTTAACTAATCATTTTACAGTGTCCACGTGTATCAAACATCAGGGTGGGTGGAAATGTGGCTCACTGCTAGAGCACTTGCCTACCATGCCCAAAATCCTACGTTCAACCTCCATGGTCATACACACACTTCCATGAATATGTATGAATATGTATATATGTATATATATATGTATGTATGTATATATGAAACATTCATACAAATTCACAGATCTATATGTATTTGTGAGTACACACATAAAAACAATCCTATAGTGTCACATATGTATGATACATATGCATAGATACATCTATATGTATCTTACTGAGTACACACACACACACACTCCAATATACCTTTATAAAGCTTGAAAACATTAGAATAGCTAAAGACTGGAGTTATAGCTCAGTTGGCAGAGCACTTGCCTAGCATGCATGCAGCCCTGAGTTCTACACCCAGCCCTGTATAAAATGGAATGTGGTGGCACACCCTAATAAAGATCAGGATACCAAGACCATTCTTGGCTACACAGCAAGTTCGAGACCAGCTTGCACTACAGGATCTCCTGTCTATAAGTAATTAAGTAAAAAGTAGTTCAAGGGGGCTGAAGCACCTGGGTGTCTAGGGATAAAACCTCAGTTCCACCCCCCTAAATCTCACAGTTGGCTTTGACTACCTCAGCTGTAAAACAGAGAGCAAAGCCCACCTCCCACTGTTGCTAAAGAGCAAAGGAGAGATCAACTATAAAGGGTCTGAGCCCAGTAGATGGTCCAGAGCCAGGCTCCCTTCCTTCCTCCTCCTCTGTTCTCCCTGTTCTTGTGCATCTCAACCCAAACCCCTTGCCTCCCAACACTCTCAGGCTACTGGACATGATGAGACCCAACTTTCCCAAGAATGGGTATGGCCCAGGGAGAAAAGAAGCAACCAGGCAGAATCTGGAGCAGTTAAAGGACAGAAGAGTCGGAGCATGAACACAGCTCCAAGCAGAGAGATGGGCCCTGCCCCACTCCCAAGGGTGGGTAGAGCCCCCTGCAGCTTTGGAGGAGAAACAGCAGCCACACAATGGAAAGCGCCCAGCTTTGTTCATTTATTCAACAGCTAGTAGCCAAGTATGGAGTAGGCTGTTCCAGGTGCTGGGGACACAGCTGTGGATGACAAAAATCCCTGCCTTCATAGAACTTACATTCAAGTTCATAAGAAATGACACAGTTGGGGAGGGATATAAGAAATGACTGTACTGAGGTCTATGATCTGGCATCTTGTAATTGATGCTTTGGAGAAAGAACAGAACATGGCAGGGAAGCTGCCATATGGGGGCATTAGGAAGGTGCTAGGTACTTTTAAATATGGCCAGGAAAGCAAGAGCCTGGAAGAGGAGTGAGAAGAGGCCTGTTTGGGTAGCCATGCAAAAATGTCACAGGCACCAGGGAGCTATTAGTACATCTGCCCTGAAGCTGCCATTTGCCTGGAACACACACAGTGAGTTGGGGGCTTGCAGGAGGTCAGCTCACAGAGTTGCAGGAATATTGAAGTGCTGTGTAGGTGGCAGCAAGAATACCAGCTTCCAACCTGGGTGTGATGACAAGCCACAGGAGGCTTTGAGCAGAGAGAGGCAGGGCAGTGCCTATAGAGTAACAGGGTCACTCTGAAGGACAGTAAACACAGAAATGGGGAGACCACAGAGGAGGTTTTGCACTACTTACAGAACCCCAGGATAAGCCTGTGCTGGGAGGAAGCTGGCAGAATAGGGGCAAAGCTCTTTCCTCAGAGAGCTTAGCCTCTCCTTGTCAGACCCCAGAGTACACTGGGCAGGAATGAGTGCCCCGGTCCCCAAGCAAGGGGGCTTCTTTCTATATGTGACAAATCTATGCCAAGGACAGATGCCCGATGCTAGGAGCACCAAGGTGTGAATTCTTATCTGGGCAAGTCCACAGAGGCATGGTTCTCCAAAAGAAAGAAGAGCAGCTTCCACCAAGGGCAGAAGATGAGCTTCAGGCATATGGGCCTGCCTAGCACAGCACATTGCAGCTCTACGCCCCTGTGTATCACAGGACAACAGCTATAGTAAAAGCAGACAGTGGGTCCCACAACCAGGTTCCAAGAACTCTCCTCAACATAGAAGATGCTAGAATGAGGCTTTGGGGGGGGGGGGGGGGGACTCAGAGATATAATGTGTTCCTGGCTCCAGACCAGACAGCACACAATTTCCCTGCAGTGCAGCAAGCTGTCTGTAATAATCTCCTCGCTGATACTGAGGAGTGTCGCACGCAGCCTTTGTGGAGGTCCCCTGAGCCCATTCCACAGCGTCTGGGGAGGCAACATTTCTGTGCCTCCTCACCCTGCCTCCACACCGCATGGCCTTTAGAACAGCCCCAAAAAAGAAAAAAAAAAAAAAATCTACCATTACCCACATTTTGTATGTGAAGAATCAGGGTCTGGTCTCCCAGGTAACCACCCAAGCTTCCAAAGCTAGTGATTGAGGGATCTGAACTTGGATCCAGGCCTTGTGGTATCTATCTATTCAGTGTTTTCTTTTCTCCAGTAGATTATGAGGCTAGGAAAGGGGTCTATAACCTATGACTACATATAGGCCCAGGACAATGACAGAGCTGGACAGGAAGCACAGCTCTGGGCCAAGGCATCTCCATCTCTCAACTTCCCTCATCCGTGAAAGTACATAGGAGAACTCAGTGTGTTCTCCCAGCTTCATTTAACAAATCGTTATCATTCATGTACCATGTCCCAGGCCTTGTGCCGGCTTCTAGGGATGCAGATGAAGAAGATGGGTCCCTGCGCTGTGCCTGTCCGTGAGAAGACCGAGGTGGGAGGAAAGTATGCAAGAGCAGACTTAAGTGATTCTCAGGCTTCGCGCCCCTGCTCTAAACATGGGACCCTCTGGCCCATCTACAAAATGAAGCCTTGGAAGCTGCGGCAGCCATGCGGCTACTCTGCCCTCTTCTAGCTCCAGGCCTTGGTCCTTTGTCAGGAACACAAGCAGTGCCAAAACAGCCCCTAAGTTCTATTGACTCCAGTTCTGCCACCCGAGACTTCAGGAAGCCAGGGAGCAGGTGCCAGGGCACCGGCAGTTGCAGCATGAAGAAGGCTGAAGGCCTGCCCAGCTAGCTACCTTCCTCCCAGGAGCCACCAGGAGCAGAAGAGGCGGCCAATGCGGGCATCTAGGATAGATGGCTGCAGGCTCTGACATTGCAGGAAAGAGATAAATGACAGGTCATTTCCCCGGATGCACTTGAAGGCATCCATTCTCCTGGCCATATCAAGCCCAGAAACACCCCCCCCCCCCACACACACACACACACACACAGAGGCAGATAAACACTGACAGATGGGGGGTGGGAGCCAGCATCCTTCTCCCTCGGAAGGACACAGCGGCATCCATAGCAGGCCCAGCAGAAGGTCATGCTGGCTCACACCTAGCTCAAGGCTTTACTTGTCTCTTCTCCACTGCCCTCCCTTGTGCCCACCCCCACCCGACTCATCCATCTAAGGAGTGCGCCTGGCACAGGGGGATGGCTGGGGGGCACAGGAGCCCGCCGCAGACAGCCCCATCAATCTCAACCTACATGCCTGGCACATCAGCGTTCCTTAAGCTGTTCCTGGACGGGAGGGTGTTGGTGGGGGCGGGAGGACTGTCTTGGAGAGAAGAGAAATCACATCAAGCATCAGAGGGCAAATGGTGGAAGAAGCCTAGAGACTATTAAAATGTGGGCCATGGACAAAAACAGTAGGGAACTAATTAAGATGCAGGATTTGCAGGAGCTGAGGAAGTTGGCCACTGCCTGCTCCCATCTGTAGAGTTCTGGCAGTTCCGCGCAGCAGGCACCCTGGGTAGGCTCAGACCTCCTCCTGAACCTTTCCCTTGGGGGCGCCCCTCTGAGGGTCTTTGTCCCTGGTTTGTTGGCTAGCTTATGACTTTCTCTGCTTTGGGGCATCCTGAGCTACAGTCTCCCACCCTCCTGTCAGTCCCCCCAGCAGCCAGAGGAAGGAAGGAAGTATACCCTGCCTGGTCATTCATCCCTAGTCATTGAAAGGCTGCCCAGAACAAGAAACCGAGGAGAAGGAACCAGAAGCCATTTCTGGCAGCCTTCCCTCCTGCTACCCTTGGGATTCTGCAGGAAGGGCAAAGAGCCTGATGCTGCCTGAGTGATTCAGGCCAGGGGTGCTGGCAAGGCCTCAGGTTCCAGGGGAGCAGAAAAGATTCCGATGTCTAAAGCTCTCCATTTTCAAGCACCTGGATAAGTGTGTGCATCAGGTCCTACAGAGAACAGTGCCAGTCCTGACCTGCTCCCTATAGTAGCCCTTGGCTTCACCACCGACACTCTTGAGAAATTAACTTCCTAATCCACACCACAGTTTCCCATTCTCTAATATGAAGATATAGCTCTATATCTTCCCAGGGCCACAGGGACCAAAGGTCTGGAGTTGAAAGATGCTCAATTAATCAAGCATTTAATCCAGAGAGATATTAAGGAATAATTCCCACACACACACATCCAAATAAAAAGAAGTTTAGTGTTGTGCACCGTAAGTCCCAGCACTCTGGAGGCAGAGGCAGGTGGATCTGTATAAGTTTGAGTCCAGCCTGGTCTACATAGTGAGTTCCAAGACAGCCAGAGCTTCATAGTGAGACCTTGTGTGCTGGCTGGTTTTGTGTGTCAACTTGACACAGGCTGGAGTTATCACAGAGAAAGGAGTTTCAGTTGGGGAAATGCCTCCAGGAGATCCAGCTGTAAGGCATTTTCTCAATTAGTGATCAAGGAGGGAGGGCCCCTTGTGAGTGGTGCCATACCTGGCCTGATAGTCTTGGGTTCTATAAGAAAGCAAGCTGAGCAAGCCAGGGGAAGCAAGCCAGTAAGTGACATCCCTCCATGGCCTCTGCATCAGCTCCTACTTCCTGCCCCGCTTGAGTTCCAGTCCTGACTTCCTTTGGTGATGAACAGCAGTATGGAAGTGTAAGCTGAATAAACCCTTTCCTCCCCAACTTGCTTCTTGGTCATGATGTTTGTGCAGGAATAGAAACCCTGACTAAGACACCTTGTCAAGAAAGAAAGAAAGAAAGAAAGAAAGAAAGAAAGAAAGAAAGAAAGAAAGAAAGAAAGAAAGAAAGAAAGAAAGAAAGAAAGAAAGAAAGAAAGAAGGAAAAAAAGAAAGAAAGAAAGAAAGAAAGAAAGAAAGAAAGAAAGAAAGAAAGAAAGAAAGAAAGAAGGAAGGAAGGAAGGAAGGAAAAAAGAAAGAAAGAAAGAAAGAAAGAAAGAAAGAAAGAAAGAAAGAAAGAAAGAAAGAAAGAAAGAGGAAGAGGTAGAGGAGGAAGAGAGGGAAGGAAGGGAGGGAGGAAGGAAGGGAGGGAGGGAAGGCTAGAGGTTCCTTCTTGAATGAAATAGCTTTTGCCTACTACCTGCCCCTGCGTCACAGCTTTCTCATCTGCGGACACCCTCCCTCTCAAGCATAGAGCTCTGTTCTTGGAGGAGTGACCAGGAGAAGGCTCCTCACTAGCCCCAGATTTCCTGCTGTAGGAAGTGCAAGCTACAGAGACTACTGTCCTCAACTGTAACTCAGCTGAGAGAAACAGTGTGGGTTGTCCTTCAGACACCAGGCAGGTGGGAGACTGTGAGACCTTTACTCATGATAAATTGGAGGTGGGGGTGGGGGCTTGAGAAACACAGAGGTCCAGGGACAATATGGATACTCTGAGACTCCAAAGAATTCTTCCCACAACACACATTTGTCTTCCCAACAAGAAATAAATATAGGAGGGATGACATGGTCACAGTGACAGAGGTAGAATGAAAACAACCAGACCGAGGAGCCCCTCCATCCGGCCATAACTCTGTCCAAGAGCAAAGGACTTAGTGACAGCCAGACAAGGATGAGGCTCGTTTTCTCCCCACTCTGGGAGTCTCCTCATAGAAGATGACCTCTGTCCTTCCAGAAGTGCAAGGAAGCCATGCCAGAACCTTCTTCAGGGGATCTCTAGACTGCCAAACACAGCCTCCCTCCCTGTGCCCAGACCTAGTTCCCTGACAACCTACCAACCTCAGTCCAGACACAGGAAGAGCTATTGTGCACCTAGCCCATGAGGGTCTCTGGGGAGCTCAAGGGAGACAGGAAGACGAGCTGCAGGTGGGCATCGTGCTCTTCTCTGGAAGATCTGGCATGGAGGCTACTCATGACATGGGGCAATTAAGCCCCAAGCAGCAACACTGAGTTCACACAGACCAGGGTCCCTTCTCCCACGGACAGACGAGACACTCCAGGATGCTGTCAACAGTGAGCCTAAGAAGCTTGAACATCACCTAATTCTTAGGACATGTCCAGGAACGCCCACCCCAGAAGTGTGAAAAGGTGGGTTGGTTGTCTCCAACATAAATTCACTGTGAGCCGGGCGTGGTGGCGCACGCCTTTAGTCCCAGCACTCGGGAGGCAGAGGCAGGTGGATTTCTGAGTTCGAGGCCAGCCTGGTCTACAAAGTGAGTGCCAGGACAGCCAGGGCTACACAGAGAAACCCTGTCTCGAAAAAAAAACCAAAAAATAAATAAATAAATAAATAAATAAATAAATTCACTGTGAATACCTTGGTTTCTCCATCTGCGGTAATTGAGAGTTTTGCTGGGTATAGTAGCCTGGGCTGGCATTTATGCTTTCTTAGGGTCTGAATGACATCTGCCCAGGATCTTCTACTGGCTTTCATAGCCTCTGGGGAGAAGTCAGGTGTAATTCTGATAGGTCTGCCTTTATATGTTACTTGACCTTTTTCCCTTACTGCTTTTAATATTCTTTCTTTGTTTTGTGCATTTGGTGTTTTGATTATTATGTGATGAGAGGAATTTCTTTTCTGGTCCAAACTATTTGGAATTCTTTAGGCTTCTTGTATGTTCATGGGCATCTATTTCTTTAGGTTGAGTTATCTTCTCAGGTCTGAGCCAGCCAGTACTTTTTAAATACTAAAGGGGCTAATAAGACTACTCTCCACTGTCATAGACAGAAGGGACCATATCCCTCCTTGTCTCTCTCTGTTTTCCTCACTGTGGCAGGCCCATGCACATGTACACACACATGTGCACACACATACATGTATACATATACACATATTTACACACATATACACATTTATACACACACATGTTCACTCATATATACACCCACATATAAACATAATACATACACACATGTATATGTATACATACACACATGCACACACATACATGTATACATACACAAACATACACATACACGCATTCACACACACGTGCATGCACAGATGTACACAAACATATACATACATACATACATACATACATACATACACACAAAGCTGACCTAATAGGAATTTATAACAAGTTCTCCAGAGACTCCTTCAGTGATTCTCCTGAGTCAAACACTCAGTGGTATCAATCAAAACTCTGAGCTCTCTTAGAGCCCAAATCAAATGGAATAAAATTAAGAAATTACCATTTAAAAATATTGCCCAAATCTGTTTAGAGAGGACATACTCCCAGAAAAGAGAAGAGATCCCTTAAGTAGAAACTGTATCTTATAAATGATGAAGGCAGAGACACTAAGAAATAAGCAGGCTGCACCACCCTCATGTGGGCACTGGAGAGGGGCTGCATTCCCCAACCCACCAGAAATGGCATCCTTTTGTGAGAATCCAGCCAGAGATGGTCACCTATGACTTTTGCCCAAAGGTGCCTGTGTGCTCACTGAGGTTGAAGGTATATTCTTGAAACTGGATCATGTGTTAGAATGGGGAGATAGCTCAGTCATTAAAGCACTTTCATGCAAGCATGAGGACCTGAGTTCAATTCACAGAATCTATATTTAGAACTAAGTAAAATCTGAGGACACATGCTCCACTATGTTCATAGCAGCCTTATTTGTAATAGCCAGAAGCTGGAAAGAACCCAGATGTCCCTCAACAGAGGAATGGATACAGAAAATGTAGTACATTTATACAATAGAGTACTACTCCACTATTAAAAACAATGAATTCATGAAATTCTTAGGCAAATGGATAGAACTAGAAAATATCATCCTGAGTGAGGTAACCCAATCACAAAAGAACACACATGGTATACACTCATTGATAAGTGGATATTAGCCCAGAAGCTCAGAAATGAAGCTCAAGAAGAAGGAAGACCAAAGTGTGGGTGCTTCAGTCCTTCTTAGAAGGGGGAACAAAATACCCATGGAAGGCGATACAGAGACAAAGTGTGGAGCAGAGACTGAAGAAGTGACCATCCAGAGACTGTCCCACCTGGGGATCCATTCCATATACAATCACCAAACCCAGACACTATTGTGGATGCCAAAAAGAGTTTGCTGACAGGAGCCTGATATAGCTGTCTTCTGAGAGGCTCTGCCAGTGCCTGACAAATACGAGGTGGATGCTCTCAGCCAACCATTGGACTGAGCACAAAGTCCCCAATGGAGGAGCTAGAGAAAGGACTAAAGGAGATGAAGGAGCTTGCAGCCCCATAGGAGGACAACAATATGAACCAACCAGTACCCCCAGAGCTCCCAGGGACTAAGCCACCAACCAAAGAGTACACATGGAGGGACCCATGATTCCAGCTGCATATGTAGCAGAGGATGGCCTTGTTGGACATCAATGAAAAGAGAGGCCCTTGGTCCTGAGAAGGCTCAATGCCCCAGTGTAGGGGAATGCCAGGACAGAGAAGCAGGAGTGGGTTGGTTGGTGAGCAGGGGGAGAGAGGATGGGATAGGGGGGTTTTCAGAGGGGAAACCAGGAAAGGGGATAACATTTGAAATGTAAATAAAGAAAATATCTAATTTAAGAAAGAAAGAAAGAAAGAAAGAAAGAGAAAGAAAGAAAGAAAGAAAGAAAGAAAGAAAGAAAGAAAGAAAGAAAGAAAGAAAGAAAGAAGTAAAATTTAAAAGCTAGGCACCATTTCATGTCCATGTAATCCCAATACTGACAAGGCAGAGAAAGAATTCTTGGGGCTCACTGGGCAGCCAGACCAGCTGAATCAGCAAGCTCAAGGCCAAGGGACACCCTGTCTTATAAAACAAGGGGGACGGTTCCTGAGGATTGGCACTCAGGCTTGACCTCTGGCTTCTGCATAGATGGACAACCACACGAACACAGACTCACATGTACACTCATACACATACAACACACACACACACACAAGTCCCAGTGCCATCCTGTGTCATCTCCAGGATGACCATGGCATGCTGCTTGGATGATATTTCATCCTGACTGCTTCCAGGTACCAGGGTAAGGCTAGAGATCTGGGGCCAAGGCTATCCCTGGGCATCTGTTCTCACCACTTGCAGAGGTATTCTGAATACCAGGCAGTACAGACTCAGAAAAGGCTGGGAAATAACTGGCCCTTGGCCAAAGGCTTAGGGGTTTGGGTGTCTGGTTTCATGGATTTCATAGGTCTGGTTTTCCAAAGAAGGACCAAGTGTCTCTGAGAAGCACATACAGCTCTAACGTTCCTGATTCCCAACCTCAGCTGTTTACTGTGCCTCAGCACCTGAGCTCTGACTGGAAGAACAGGCCTCCCAAGACATTGCTGCTGCAGCCACTGGGGGATAAGGACATCTGTAAGAGTCCACACTCACCCACAGAGCCACGACTGTTCTCTCCAGAATAGATCCTGCTCTAGAACCCTGAGCATCTTTGGTCTGGGCTTTTCTCCCTAAAGTTGGTACAGCCACCTCTGCCTCATGATTGAAGTAGAGACTCTAGGAGTCTTTTCAGGAGTCTCAGATACAGCCACTGAGTGCTGGAGGGAACTGCTACCAAAACCCACCAGCCCTGCCTTCACCCTCAGCCATCATGGCAAGCCAAGGATGGAGGCAGGTCTCCAGCACCTAGAAACACAGCTGCTCCCACCCAGCCACAGACAGGAAGCAAATACTGGAAGGCCAGGATAGCTAACGTGAATATCCGCAGACAGACAGATCAAACCCTCAAAAATCACTTCTGCCTCAGTCCCACGAGCAGCAGTCCAGGGCTCCTTGGACACCTGATCCACACAGTAAACACCCTTGACTCTATCCACAGGCTGACCGCTCTCACCTATGAAATAAGCTTAAAGCACTGTTCCTTTCCAGCCCCAGCCACAGCCCCAAGCCCCAGCTCCAGGTAGAAGCAGGCATCTGCTGAGTGGGGGAAAAACTTTGGAAAGGGCTATGCTAAGCACTGTGCTAATCGAAGCCACTGCTGAGGAAGGTGGTGACTCAGGCCCCTGGATGACAAGAATTTGTGGGGCAGACATGAACCCAGCCAGCTATTCAGTTCTCCCTAGGGTTTCTCTGCCACAGCTGGAGAAGAGGACTGTCCTGCTAGGTGCTGAGTCTGGGAGTTCTCCATTAAAAGAGCATGTCGCACACGCCGGAAGACATCCAGCCCCCAGGACAGTTCTGGGCACCCAAGATTTACTGTTCTGTGTATCCAACTCCCCATTTTTTGTCTAAGCTAATTAGGTTTGAGCTTGTAACACAACTGAAGGAATTGAAACTATCTCTTGGTGTATTTGAATATTCGATACATATATTAATTTTATAGTCATTAAGTAAATGTCTAAAGAGACCTATCTGCAGCATGTAGCAGCAGAGAAAGTTCCTGAGTAGGAGCTCAATAAATTTGGATTCCGGGCTGGGTCCATAGGAATTCCTGTGTGGTTTTGAACGAGTTTCTTAACCTGGCTGGACTGTGATAAAGTAAGGACCTGGGGTTAATGATGCCTTAGGTTCTTTTATGCTAGATGTATTTGATTTTATGACATCAACAGACTATTATTCTCTTTCTTTTCTTTCTTCTTAGAGAGGGTCTCACTATGTATCCCTGGCTGTCCTAGAACTTGCTATGTGGATCATGATAGCCTCGAACTCACAGAGATCCGCCTGACTGTGTCCAGAGTGCTGAAATTAAAGGTGTGCATCACTCACCCAATGCCATCTTTCATTTTTGTTGTTGGTCTGGGTTGGTTGGTTTGTCTGTTTGTTTAGCTAGGGTTCCATATAGACCAGCCTGACCTAGAACTCACTACACTACCCAGCTGGCCCCAAGGCCATGTTGACTCCAGATGCCACCACTGCTGTCTGGGGGTCGTACCTTCTGTGTGGTCCTAGAACCACACTGACAGATGCCCCTCCATTAGCCACGGGTGTCTATTAGGTACCTGAAGCGTACTTAGAACAAAGATAGACATGGAAAAGCGCCACACACACAACTGCAGTTCAAACAGAAAATACAAGCACTGAACAAAAATGCCAAAGAGCTCCCAACAACCCTGGACTGGTGCATGCTGGGATAACAGTACTTGTGCTGGCCTCCAGCCCTGATCACACTGAGGACAGTTCTGTGGCTAAAAAGCCAGTCACTCATTTGACATTTCACTGGTCATTTTTACCCATGCACTGGGTGAAGTCCAAAGCAGAAGAGAGCATCCGAACATTAAGTGGGCCCACAAGAACTAAGGACCCCACGTACTGAGCAGGGGTCTGTGGTGATATGACAATTTGCCTCCACTCTGCAACCCAGACATGGATGTGAAGACAGACAGCCCGAGTATCTGAAGTTACAGATGAATCAAGGTAAAGATGCCTGCACCCCAGGGGTGCGTTTTACAACCTGACTCACACAGCCCCAAAGCAAGGTCCAGATTTAATGAGATAGCCTTTTCATTCCAAAAAGCAATATGGGGGTATATGAGGTAGTCCCCAAAGGACTCCTGACTCTTTGAGAAAGCATTCCTGGGTCAAAGTGTCTTTGTTGATGTTACAAGGGAGGGAAGACCTGAACCAAACTGTGTATTGGGCTCTGGTACGGAGGGAGATCACTGAGGCCTGGCCTCTACTACTGCTAGCTTTGTTTCTCAAGGGTAACAAGGGAGATGAGGTGGCACAAGATCCCAAAGCCTAGAGAAGTTTGGAAATATTTACACACAGAGTGAGTACCTGCACATTTCTGTATACCACATGGGCACTGTTCTTCTGCCAGAACCTTGCCCTTTTGAGGGATTTCTGTTTGTTTTATTATTTTGTTTTACTTTTTCTTAGCGTATAGGGGTTGGACTCAAGGCCTTGCACATACTTGACAAACACTCTTCTGTCTATAGAGCTGCAACCTCAGGCCAAGGAACTCACTGTGTGGACACAGCACTCACAGGGCACTCACCAGGTTTGATTTCCAGGAGTCGTAGTTTCGGGTCCTCTGGTGGGTGCAATCGTCGCTTCTTGCGCCAGCAGCGGGCAGGGTATGTGTACAACTGGCCCGGAGCGAGGCCTGCAGACAGACACAACGTAAAGATGAAAGATTACACCCCAGAATGGACATCACAGCTTCCTCTGCCCAGCTTTGTCAGACACAGTGAGAGACAACTAGAGCACAGAGGGTGAAGGGGTTTGTTAGTGTCACACCGCTGGGCCACAGGAGAGCCAAGGCATATCTATCGTGACCTCTAGTACCTATACCATCGCACTTTTCAGCAGGCTCATTGCCAGGCAGAGCCACCACCTACAGAGAATCTCTTGTGGACTATATGGGTACATCGCCTGTCAATAAGAAGAACAACAACAACAACAACAACAAAGTCCTATGGCCTATATGAAAGGGTAGAGTAGAAGGTGGGACATCCGGTAGGCAAAAAAGGATTCTGGGATAGAGCCAAGCCCAGGAGGATTTTTCCCTGGCACAAGAAAGAGTCCAGACGCATGAGAGCTGAGCGGAGGTAACCAGCCACACCACAGAACTTAAATTAGAATAAATGGGATATTAAGATATGAGCTAGTTAGAAAACAAGCCAAAGCTATTTGCCTCTGAATTTATTTATACAATAAAGCATCAGAGTGGTTACTTCTGGGAACAGGGGTGCAGCTTACAGTAAACACCCCTACAATCACCAGCCTGAGCAAAAACATACCACCTGGCCTGCAAGGGATGCCTGAGGACCTTCAGACCCAAAAGGAGCTTGTCAAGAGTCTACCTTACCACCAGTGGTCCTGAAGTGACTGTCCCTCTGACCAGGGCCTGATTAGGCAGGCTCTCTTCAAAGAGGGACCATAGAAGTCGGTGAGCCTACCTGAGAGATAGCCTCGGCTAAAAGCACTTCAGAGACACAACAATCAAAAGAGCCAGATCTCCTTATAGTGGTCTCCCACTACTGTCGGCATCAGGCCATTCACAGAGGCCAGAAGATGACCTAGGCAACTCGTGGAGGCATGGCCATCCCCGGACACCCACTTGCATGCTCTGTGTTCCTAGACTTCCTGGCCCACATGCCAGGCCTCATACAGAGAAATCCAGAAGTCTGTAGGGTGAAATTCTGTTCAGAAGCCCTTGGGATGGGTAAGCATCCCGAAAGCAGTTCCCCCAAAGCAGTTCCTAGCTACATTTGGCTTCTAACACCACCAGTTCCATTGCAATGCCAAGCACCACACACACACACACACACACACACACACACACACACACACACACGAGAGGTGGGGGGGGGGAGGAAAGAGGCTCAGTGGGTAGAACACTTGCTACACTAGCATGAGGACCGGAGCTCAATTCCCAGCACTAGAAGGCACATGTCTCTAACCCCAAGTGCTAGGGAGGAGAAGTGAAGACAGATGGATCCCAGGGACTTGCTGGCAGCCAGTAGAGCCAAAATATCAAGTTCTACATTCACTAAGCAACTCTGTCTCAAAAAATAAGGTGAAGAGGCAGGGATAGGGAAGATCACCTAAGGCAATGTCTGACTTACACATGCATGCATGAGTAAGCACACTTGTACACATACACATGCATGCATGCATACATACATACATACATACATACATACATACAAATACACACACACACACGCACACACACACACACACACCTATACACACTACTACCACCACCACCATAAAATTAAAGTTAAGTGGGAGAGCAGTTTCCATAGACTCATTTGTCATCTTTACTCATTTGCTGGGTTGGGTCCAAAGCAGAGGCAGCCATTTAGTCAAGGGTCCAAAATTCTCATGTAACTTTGCAAGCTAAGTACCACTTTAGTGTCACACCTGCTCCCATGGTTTGCAGGGTGGTAATATATTGGAGATTCATATCTCTGCCCCATCGAGTCGCAGGCTATATTCAGGTTGGAGTTGGAAGGCCTAAGGATCAGCCTGTGCCAGGTGGCTGGAAGGCTCCATGAACCATAAGTAACCTTGAGCTCCCTGGCCGTGGAGAAGCGGGGCAGCTGTGGCCTCTCTCTGAGAGAAAGCATCCCCAGAAATAGCTCCATGTTCCCCTCGTGACCCACTTGAGGAAGATGTTATCTCTGGTCCTGTCATTCCTGAAGAGATGCATTCACTCTGGATCCCATCCAGACGCTCAAGCTACTTCTGGGGAAGGTCTCTGGGGATCTTAGCAAGGACCCAGATACTGGCTCACTCCTCTGTATCACAAAACAAGCCCCAATGGCCACCACTCGTTATGGGCTAGTGACTCTGTAATCCAGTGAAACAGCAAATACCTGGAGAACTCAGAAATTCCAGAGCCCAAAATTCATACCAGACCTTTGCTCTGAAGAGAGTAGGCCTTTAAGAAAATGCAACATCTGTGTTTTAGGAGCTTTAGAGATTGTTTTAATGCCGAGTGAGACCCTCTGGAGGCCTGAGCAGCATCTACTAGCTGCTTGCCTGTGTTCTCTGATGTACCAAGACTGGTTTAATGGCCTTTCCTGTAGGATCCTAATTCCTTGTATTTCCCCCAAGGTAATTAACCAATTGCCTGCATATTAGTGTCTCCCCCACTGGTTTTGAAAGAGCTATCATGGCAGGAATCACACCCTTGATGGCATCCTCATACCTAGCACACCATATTTGACAAGCACATCTAGGAAGCATCACATAAACTCAACCAGAATTAAACAAGACTCAGAAATACAAGAAGGAAATAACCACTGGCCCTGATGGTTCTGGCTCCAGGGTACTCGAATCACCCAGACACAAACCACTCAAGAAGGGCTAGGATGTGGCTCAGTGGTAGAGTCATACCAGGCACATACAGGATCCTGGCTTCAGTTCCCAGAACCACAAGGAAAGAAACGTTCTTGTTTGGTACGCCATCTAGAAAAGACTCTGGAAGGTCGGCTCTGGACTCAGTGTTGAGGCCACCAACATCTGTGTGGCCATCTCTGTGCCATGAGGGTCTCTTCTTGTTCGGTCCCCTGCTAACTCCTGAAATTTCCAACCTGCACCAAGGTTTGTAAGTGAGAAGAAGTGGCTCCTGACTGGCACTCTCAAAGGATTTAAGGAGGCAAAATTTGAAAACGTCCACACATGTCATGGTGCTATGTGCTCCCTACTCTCTGGCCACTGCCTTGCGGGTTAATGGCACGGAGGCCATTAGCTGTAAGTCCACTCTCCTGGGGAGCTAAGCTTGACAATGGTTGGGATGTCCAGAAGACAAGTTGGCTTTACTTTCTAGCTTGGAGAAGTCCTGATGTGCACAGAAAAACCTCACATGCATGAGTGTTAGGAAACACCACAACCCCCGTCAGAACTTGCCTCCCTCCTGTAAGAGCAGGTCACCAGAAATGCCTGCCTCAGGGGAATATGGAGGAAGGTAACAGATGTTTGGGAAGATTCTCTCTGACACTGTGAAGACTGGACATGTGGCAGCTGCTGACCATCACAAGCTAGTTGACACTGATGAGTCTTGGACCCAGTGTCCATACCATTGCTCCACTCTTCAACCACCAGGATGGAAACATACTTCCCTTTTAATTTCTCTTTGAATCCACCTTGTCTCAACAAGTAGATGAACCCCACAGCATTCCCCTGGGGCTCTTTACCCCTGGTTCCTCGTACTGTCTGACAAGCTGACAGGCACCAGGTCCCCTTTCTAGGACCAACACATCTCTCCCTGCAAGTTGCAGTTATAGAGGAAAGAGCAGATCCCTGTGAGACTGGTGGTGTTTATCTCATTAGAACAGGAAGCACATAACTCAAAGGCCTGTGTGGGGGAAAGACAGAGGGAGAAGGAGGAAGAAAAGGATGGAGCCGCAGCTACTGTCAAGGAAACCAACCTTGAAGACTAAGCCTACGGTGGGTTTAAAGAAGAGAAAATCGGAGGCAGGAAACAAGATGGGGACCAGTCATCCCTGACAACCAATGTCACAGCTACCCCGCAACCCCCAGTCACAGAGCCCCTGTGAAAACTACAGCACTGTGGTCTAGACCTGCAGTTCCAGTTCCCACACACTGCCTATATGAAAGCACAGGGGTGACTGGCTCAATCATATAGAAATTTGCAAGCTTGCTGGGTAAACTGCTCCCATGGAAAACTTCCATGATGCGCCTGATGTTTAGGTGGCCAGCAGATTACACACAAATACCTCGCTTTGAACATGGTTCTAGTTTGCAGCTAAGTCTGAATATCTCTGACAATGCCTGAACCAGGAAGTACTGGGAAGACAAAGTGACATAGAAATGGTATGGAAACAGAAGAAAGTGCAGCAGAAAAGGGCTAAGAGATTCCCTCTTGCTCCAACCAGATTCAAATGGTGGAAGTTCAAGTCCATTGAGGGGAAAGTTCCCCCGAAGCATCCCGGAGGTAGAAAGTAAAGACCATGTCACCACCATGGTCATTAATAGCCTTCCCATTGATAGGCAGATAATAATAAGGGTTGGGAATTTGTCACCAAGACTAAGCATTGAATAGTCATAACCCACTCACCAGGAATCATTCCCATCCTGATCTTCCGTCCCTTATACCCACTCATGTTGAATCATCTAAGAAGCTGGGGGAAACAGAGGAATGGGAGGGAGCACATAGGGAGGCAGGAACATCTGCTTCCATCCAGGTAACAGGATCAGAGACCATAGATGAAGGACCCAAATGCTGCTGGCTGCTCATCACCTGTCCACAGCCCCACCCAAGCCAGACAAAATGGGATGGGCACTCAGGAGGCTCTACTCGAGCTATCAGTCCCATTGAAAGAGCTCCTCTGCACCTCGCTCCCATTGTATGTCACCACAATGGGTCATTAATGGCCTTCACATTGACAGACAGATAATGACAAGCACTAGAAATTCTGCACCAAGACTGGGCATTGAGTAGTTCTTGAACTATTAAACCTGAACTAGAATCAGAGACATGCCAAGGCAGTTATAGTGAGGAAAATTAATGCATAAGAAATTTTGCACAGATAATTCTTCCTAATGTTGCCTAGGCTCTGTCCATATCTCTGCTTGAAAGAAACATCCATTTTGGACCATCCTTACAGGGCTGGAGTGATGAGCACAAGCCCCAGGCAGGGCTTAAAGGGTGAACAAGAGTGCTCCCTAAGCACACCAGGGATGTGTCCCTGGAGCCCCACCCACCCGCTTAGCTTAGCTCAAATCTGCCGTTTCCAGGGTCATGCATTAAACATTCCTGACCCTTTCCTAAATGAGGAGAGTCTGGGCAATGGGCACTGCACTTCAGGGCTTAGTTCACATCACTATGGACATCCCTCCTGCCTGCCCTCTCTAAGATCCTATCCTGGTGTCTCTTGTGCCTTGACTACCCTGACTTTCTCAACATGGAAATGTGGCCTGCTTCTTCTCTCCAAGGGTTTCCAACTCTCATCTCTATCACCCTTAAAGCAGGCAAAGCAATAGATGCTGACATTCACCAAGCTTTCCCATTGGGGCAGAAACTCCACGAGACATTTGAAGGCTGAATCAGGAGGCTAAGGGTGACTTTGTAATCAGCCCAAGTTGACTTATCTCCTAATGAAGTCTTCTCATAGCAGAGGCATAAAACCTATCCACTCCACCATACCCAAATATCAATGGGTCACCCATTGCCCAGAAACAGCAGGATTAAAGCTGGGAAAACAGCACCCAACACCAAGACCATGAGGAAAAGAGCCCCAGTCCTTCTTCCTATGCCCACCGATCCACTTCCTGTGGAATCCATTTGTCTGTCACATCACATCCATCAGCACTGCCAGCTGCTCAGAGAGAACTCGCCTCCAGCAACATAGACACATTGTAACAAGGCATCTGAGATATATGAAGAAGCAGAAATCCACCAGGACCCACTATGAACACTCATCAAAAGAATGTGTTTAAAATAATATTGTGCCAGGAGTAGGGACTAGTGCACACCTTTAGTTCCTGCACTCAGGAGGCAGAGATAGGTAGATGTCTATGGGTTCAAACCAGGCCAGCCTGTTCTACATAGTGAGTTCTAGGCCAAACAAGTGAGACCCTATCAGGAGGAGAAGGAGGAGGAGGAGAAAAGGCAGGCAGGCAGGCAGGCAGGCAGGCAGGCAGGCAGGAAGAAAGGAAGAAAGGAAGAAAGGAAGGAAGAGGGAAGGAGGAAGGGAGGAGGAAAGAAGGAAGGGAAGAAGAAGAAAGGAAAGGAAAGGAAAAAAGAAAAAGAAGATAACGATTCAATGCAATCCCCATCAAAATTCCAACTCAATTCTTCACGGAGATAGAAAGGGCAATTTTCAAATTTATCTGGAAAAATAAAAAACTTAGGATAGCAAAAACTATTCTCAACAATAAAAGAACCTCTGGTGGAATCATCATGCCTGACATTAAGCTGTACTACAGAGCAATTGTGATAAAAACTGCATGGTACTGGTACAATGACAGACAGGTAGATCAATGGAATAGAATTGAAGACCCAGAAATGAATCCACACAGCTATGGTCACTTGACCTTTGACAAGGGAGCAAAAACCATCCAGTGGAAAAAAGACAGCATTTTCAACAAATGGTGCTGGCACAACTGGCGGTTATCATGTAGAAGAATGTGAATTGATCCATTCTCATCTCCTTGTACAAAGCTCAAGTCTAAGTGGATCAAAGAACTCCACATAAGACCAGAGGCACTGAAATTAATAGAGGAGAAAATAGGGAAAGCCCTGGAAGATATGGGCACAGAGGGAAAATTCCTAAACAGAACAGCAATGGCTTGCGCTGTAAGATCAAGAATTGACAAATGGGATCTCATAAAATTGCAAAGCTTCTGTAAGGCAAAAGACACTGTCAATAAGACAAAAAGGCCACCAACAGATTGGAAAAGGATTTTTACCAATCCTAAATCTGATAGGGGACTAATATCCAATATATACAAAGAGCTCAAGAAACTGGACTCCAGAAATTCAAATAACCCCATTAAAAAATAGGGCTCAGAGTTAAACAAAGAATTCTCAACTGAGGAATACTGAATGACTGAGAAGCACCTGAAAAAATGTTCAACATCCTTAATCATCAGGGAAATGCAAACCAAACAACCCGAGATTCCACCTCACACCAGTCAGAATGGCTAAGATCAAAAATTCAGGTGACAGCAGATGCTGGCGAGGATGTGGAGAAAGAGGAAAACTCCTCCACTGCTGGTGGGATTGCAAGCTTGTACAACCACTATGGAAATCAGTCTGGTGGTTCCTCAGAAAACTGGACATAGTACTACCAGAGGATCCAGCAATACCTCTCCTGGGCATATACCCAGAAGAAGTTCCAACTTGTAATAAGAGCACATGCTCCACTATGTTCATAGCAGCCTTACTTATAATAGCCAGAAGCTGGAAAGAACCCAGATGCCCCTCAACAGAGGAATGGATACAGAAAATGTGGTACATTTACACAATGGAGTACTACTCAGCTATTAAAAACAATGGATGAAATTCTTGGACAAATAGATGTATCTGGAGGATATTATCCTTAGTGAGGTAACCCAATCACAAAAGAGGTCATTAGATATGCACTCACTGATAAGTGGATATTAGCCCAGAAACATAGAACACCCAAGATACAATTTGCAAAACACAAGAAAATCAAGAAGAGGGAAGACCAATGGGTGGATATTTCATTCCTCCTTAGAATAGGGAACAAAATACCCATGAATGGAGTTACAAAGTTTGGAGCTAAGATGAAAGGATGGACTATCCAGAGACTACCCCACCCAGGGATCCATCCCATAATCAGCCACCAAACCCAGATACTATTGCATATGCCAGAAAGATTTTGCTGAAGGGACCCTGTTATAGCTGTCTCGTATGAGTCTATGCCAGTGCCTGGCAAATACAGAAGTGGATGCTCACAGTCATCTATAAGATGGAACACAGGGCCCCCAATGGAGAAGCTACAGAAAGCACCCAAGGAGCTAAAGGGGTCTGCAACCCTATAGGTGAAATAACAATATGAAGTAACCAGTACCCTCAGAGCTCATATCTCTAGCTGCATATGTAGCAGAAGATGGCCTAGTCGGCCATCATTGGGAAGAGAGACCCCTTGGTATTGCAAACTTGATATGCCCCAGTACAGAGGACAGTCAGGGCCAAGAAGTGGGAGTAGGTGGGTAGGGGAGCAGGGCTGAGGGAAGGTATAGGGAACTTTCGGGATAGCATTTGAAATGTATATAAAGAAAATATCTAATAAAAAATAAATTAAAAAAAGAAGAAGAAGAAGATAACAATGTAACCTTAAAAATCACAGGTCTGACCACTATCTGGAACAAGAATGTCTACAATGTCCCTGACAAGTATGCCCCAAACCACAGACTTTGCTTCAGTATCCCTTGTTCTCTCTCTGGCATGAATCAGCCTTCTGCACTGCTGAAATAGGACGCAGGATGTACAACATCATGAAGAGTTGGTATCTCTAGCAAAAAAAAAAAAAAACAAACTAATTATCCCCCCCTTTAACTTACCGATCCCATTTCCAGGAATCCCAAAATGTAAAAATGTATATTCACAAACAACAAAATATACATGCAAAGGACTTGTTAAAATGGGTATGGTGGTTCTGCTAGAAGCCCAGCACTAAATCAAGCCCAGGGATGGAGAGGCCCAGAGGCTTCGGAGTTCAGGGCCAGACTCAGAATAAATAAAACCCTATCTTCAAAGCAGAGAGTAAGGGGGCACTAGGGATGTGGTTCATTTGGTAGAGTGCTTGCCTGCTGTATATGAAACCCTGGATTCAGCTCTTAGTAAAGCATAAATCCAGGCATGGTAGGGCATGCCTATAATCCTAGCCCTTGGGAAGGCAAGGCAGGAGGATCCAAAATACAAGATTATCCTTGGCTAGATAATGAGTTCAAAGCCAGCTTAGGTTACATGAGATTGTTGTGAAGAAAAAAAAAAATGGAGAGAAAAGAAGGAAGAGAGAGTTAATTCTACCAAAAGCTATTTTTTAAAAAAAAATTAAAATAAAAAGCCTCTAGTCAGAAGTAAAAAGGAAAATAAAATTACCAATATAAAAATACTGCTACAACTTCTACAGGTATTAAAAAATCCAATAATATTCTGAGCAACATTTTCTGGCTGTTTGTTTCTAGATAATACGTGTGTGTGCTCACACAAGTGTGTGTGCATATTTGTGGCATGGCTCATGTATGGAGGTCAGAGGACAACTTGCAGGAGTTATTTCTTTCCTTCCACCATGTGGTTCCGAGATAGAACTCCAGGATAGCCTGTCTGACTTAGCAGCACATGTCCTGACATGCTGAGCCATCCCGCAGGGCCCTATGAGCAATGAGGTACAAGTAATTTAAGTAGCTTATTCAAATGGACACACTACGAAGCTTACCCAAGATGAAACTGACAACCTGAATAGCCCTATGTCTGCTTATGAGATTAAATTTATAGTTCAAAAACATGCCCAAGAAATTACCAGGTCCAAATGGGTTCACCAGTAAATGCTATAAAACATTTATGGAAAACAATACCAATCCTATAGATAGAGTCTTCCAAAAAGTTTGAAAGGGAGGAAAAAAAACTTCCTCAAATTCTTACATGAAGCATCCTTTAGTACTCAACCAAGACAGAATATCACACAACAGCAGCTATAGACCACCAGTATCTCTTCAAATAGAGAAAATACAAATATAACCTTGGTGACATGAAGTGTTGCGGTAAATCTCCAACCCAAATGTGCCCCAGCAATGACAACACAACACAGTTAATATGAATACATGCTGTGTACCTAGATTGGGCAGATCTACCGCTACACTACCATCTTCCCCATCTTATGAGACCCCTTAGAACTAAGAGGAAAGGAAAGGAAAGGAAAGAGGAAAGGAAGGGAGAGAAGGGGAAAATGGAAGAGGGAAAGAAGAGGAGGAAGAAGAAGAAAAGCTGAGCAGAAGCACATGCCCTGGAGAAATGGGTCTCATAAGATGGGAAAGATGGTAGATCTTTCCCAAAATGTCAATAAGACATTTTTAAAAAGCAAAATCCATTGACATTTTTAAAAAACTCTCAGGGGCTGCAGAGATTGCTCCTTGGTTTGTCCAAAACATTTCTATGAAAAAAACTATGATCACCAATAGTAAACTTAAACAATAAGTGGGAAGATATGCTTAGAAAACTGTCCACTTCCCCAGGTGTAACTATAGATTTCTAGAAATTAATAGACAGAAAATCCACACAGGGGTGCAAAGGACCTAGGGTAGTAAAGATAACTGAGAAAAAAAATTAGAGAAATACAACATCGTTGTTGTTGTTGTTGTTGTTGTTGTTGTTGTTGTTGTTGTTGAGACAGAATCTTTCTATGTAGCCCTTGCTGGCCCAGAACTTGATACTTAGACAAAGATGACCTCAAACACAAAGAGATGTACATGCATCCGCCTCTAAGTACTGGGATTATAAAGTGTGCAAACCATATTGAGTTTAATATCACCTCGTTTTAAGGTATATTGTGAAACTACATAAATGAGTAAAGACTGCCAAAGAGCAATGGAGCAAAACTTAAAATCCAGAGGGAGAGCTACAGATGTGTGGACATCTATTCTTTGATAAAAATACAAACAAAATTCAAGAAAGGCTACTCTTTTCAACAAATTATGCTGAAGAAAACATCTGCAAAAATAAACTAGTTCATATTTTGCACTGTACAAATCATAGCACCAAAATAAAAATTATAAACTCTAGGAAAAAAAAAAACCCTGTAACATTTAGTAGGCAGTAATTTCCCAGGTACACTGCCAAAAGCCCAATTCATAGACGGACAAAGTGATAAACTGGATTTCACAAAACAATTGAACCCTTCTGCTTGTTGAAAGAGGCTATTAAGGCAACAAAAATACAAATCAGAGATTGAGAGAAAGTGTTTACAGTGTGTGTGTGTGTGTGTGTGTGTGTGTGTGTGTGTGTGTGTGTGTGATAAAGATGCTTACTATGTAAGTACCCAAATCCAACAATCTTTCAATGGGCAAAATTGTTGAACACCTTAGCAGTGAGCAGATGAGTGGGAATATAATAAGAAATGCAGTATCCTTAGCCCCCCTTTTCTGATTCCCCAAGGGCCCTTCTGTGCACTAAGATCACCACTGACTGGAGGCTTCTGTCTAGCCTCAGACTGGGAGTGTCACCAGGGATACCAAACACACAATTATCAGGCTGGAGCTTCCAGTCTCCTCCAGACCTTCAGCCTCTGACCTCTGACCTCTGATCTTCACGGCAAGAAAAGGCACTGGGGTCTGAGCAGATCGCTAACAATCAGTGTCCTGATCACCCATGTACTCCTAATGAAGGGGCCACAGAAGCCCACAGGGATGACGTCCAGAGCACTCTGCTGGTGCGCACACAGAGGAGCTGGGACTGTCACAACTGGAGATGGCATACCAAGCCCCCTCCTCACCCCTTGCCCTGGCACCTCCCACATGGCTCATTTAAACGGTTTTCCCTTTGTTTATTTATTCTTTGAGAATGTTATACAGTGTGGTTTTATAATATTATTTCCCATCCCCCAACTCTTCCCAGATCCTCCCCCCACCTTCTCTACCCACTCAACATCATGTTCTTTCTCTCTAGAGAAAAGAAGAAAAAGAAATGATAGGTAGTGGAGGCTCATACCTTTAATGCCCGCACTCAGGAGGCAGAGGCAGGTGCGGCTCTGAGTCTGAGGCCAGCCTGTTCTATAGAGTGCATTCAAGGACAGGCAGGGATAGACAGAGAAAACCCTGTCTCAAGAGGAAAAAGAAAAATTAAAGAACGAAAGAGAAAAAGAAAAAGAAAAAATAAAGAGAAAAAGGAAAAAGAAATAAGCCACTGAAAACCCATGGAGTCTTGTGTTGGTCATCTTCCCCTTCTGGGTGTGGGGCCTGCCCTGGGTGTGGCTCAGAGACCCATTCAGTCCATTGCAGAAGACTGGTTTTCTTCCTTCCAGCAGCTATCGTGCATCAAATAACTTCTTGGCTGTAGGTGAGGCTTCATGCCTACCCTCCCTCCCTCATGTCTGGCTTGAGCTTGCGCAGGTCTGATGCACGCTATCACAGCCTCTCTGTGGGTTCATGTGTGCATCTCTCTGTTGCTTACTCGACTACTGCAAGAGGAGGCTTCTCCGGTGAGGGTTGAGCTAAGCACCCATCTGGGTCCCTTACCAACCATGTCACTGTGGGATCCTTAGTGTCAGACAATTACAAAGGAATGGAGAAGAGCCGAGGAGGACATGTGTGGTGGGGGGACCCAGCGGGGTGGAAATGGCTGAGGTGGCTCCTTTGTAACTAGCTGCAGGTCCAGATAGAGAAACTGTTTCTTGGACCTCTGTGAGCCACTCTAGCAAATGACCGAATCTGAAGGGCATCATGGGAGCTCCTACTTTGTATTTAGAGGTCAGAACCACAGTTGACAGCCTGGACTTGTAGTTGGCCCAGGAAATGCGCAGTCTTGGAAAACTGGACCCTCCATCTGCAGGGTCTGATGACGCTCCAGGTAAAGAGAATGTCAGAGACTACTTAAACTGTGGATACGCAGGGAGTAACAACAGGGAATCAAACGATTGCCAGTGTGAAGAGAACAACCTACCCGTTCTTGAACAGATGTGTTGTGCATGGATATGGAAAGAACAGCTTGTTTTCAATGGCAAAAAAAAGCACATATAAAGATGATCAGTAACACCATCAATTAGAGGAACAACAAGTTAAAACTATAGTAAGCATCACTAAACATCCTCCAGAATGACCGGACTTCTTCTTGAACAGTGTGTAGTCTAAGCCAAGAGAGAAAACGATGCGGCCTTCGCACAGAGCGGGAGGGAATAATCTCTACTTCACTTTGGAAAACCGCCTGGCAAGTTCCTAAAAAGTTAGGCATTCACCTTCTTCATGATCTAGCCATTCAGTGTTTGAGCCGTTTGCCCCAGAAGAAGTAAAGCACATGTCCATGCAAAGACTTGAACACAGATGTTCATAAAAGCCCTCCGTAATGATAGGCAAAACTAGAAAGACACCGAGACCTTCATCAGCAGGAGAATGGGCATAAAGAGTGTGACAGCCATACGTCAGGACACTACCTGGCAAAGGAGGAGCTGTTACAGGCGTATGTTAGCACATGGATGATGCTGAAGTAATTACAGCAAGTGAAAAAATGTAGACACCGCCACCTCTAGAATGGAGTACATAGCTGTAGATTCCAGTATAGAACGAGATCAATGGTTCACCCCCAAGAAAAAGGGAGAAGAAATAGGAAGAAAAAAAGAACTGGGCTAAAGGGGCTTTACAAACTTTGTAGGGTTGTGGGTATGCTCATTATTTGGATTGTGCTGATGGTCTTATGTGTGCACACATGTCAGATCTCATCAAATTACATGCATGCATGCGTGTACACACACATACACACATACACACACACACACACACACACACACACACACACACAGGGTTTCTCTGTACAGTTTTGGCTGTCCTGTAACTAACTCTGTAGACCAGGCTGTCCTCAACTGAGAGATGCACCTGCCTCTGCCTCCTGTGTGCTGGGATTAAAGGCGTGCGATATCACTGCCCAGAAGGCTTTCTTTTTTAACCTTATAGTTCCTTTGCATGCATAGAATGGCTTCAGGTTTTGAGGTTCTATGAGAATCCTGCGTGTATGTCTGTCTGTCTTGGCATTTGTATGTTTCTTTTTTTTTTTTTTCCTTTTTTTTAATTAGGTATTTTCCTCATTTACATTTCCAATGCTATCCAAAAAGTCTCCAATTCACAACCCCCCCCCCCCACTCCCCTACCCACCCACTCCCACTTTTTGGCCCTGGCATTCCCCTATACTGGAGAATATAAAGTTTGCAAGTCCAATGGGCCTCTCTTTCCAGTGATGGCCGACTAGGCCATCTTTTGATACATATGCAGCTAGAGTCAAGAGCTCTGGGGTACTGGTTAGTTCATAATGTTGTTCCACCTATAGGGTTGCAGATCCCTTTAGCTCCTTGGGTGATTTCTCTAGCTCCTCCATTGGGGGCCCTGTGATCCATCCAATAGCTGACTGTGAGCATCCACTTCTGAGTTTGCTAGGCCCCGACATTGTCTCACAAGAGACAGCTATATCTGGGTCCTTTCAGCAAAATCTTGCTAGTGTATGCAATGGTGTCAGTGTTTGGAAGCTGATTATGGGATGGATCCCTGGATATGGCAGTCTTTAGATGATCCATCCTTTCGTCATAGCTCCAAACTTTATCTCTGTAACTCTTTCCATGGGTGTTTTGTTCCCAATTCTAAGAAGGGGCACAGTGTCCACACTTTGGTCTTTGTTCTTCTTGAGTTTCATGCGTTTAACAAATTGTATCTTATATCTTGGGTATCCTAAGTTTTTGGGCTAATATCCACTTATCAGTGAATACATATTGTGTGAGTTCCTTTGTGATTGTGTTACCTCACTCAGGATGATGCCCTCCAGGTCCATCCATTTGCCTAGGAATTTCATAAATTCATTCCTTTTAATAGCTAAGTAGTACTCCATTGTGTAAATGTACCATAATTTCTGTATCCATTCCTCTGTTGAGGGACATCTGGGTTCTTTCCAGCTTCTGGCTATTATAAATAAGGCTGCTATGAACATAGTGGAGCATGTGTCCTTCTTACCGGTTGGAAGATCTTCTGGATATATGCCCAGGAGAGGTATTGCTGGATCCTCCGGTAGTATTATGTCCAATTTTCTGAGGAACCACCAGACTGATTTCCAGAGTGGTTGTACAAGCTTGCAATCCCACCAACAATGAAGGAGTGTTCCTCTTTCTCCACATCCTCGCCAGCATCTGCTGTCACCTGAATTTTTGATCTTAGCCATTCTGACTGGTGTGAGGTGGAATCTCAGGGTTGTTTTGAGTTGCATTTCCCTGATGATTAAGGATGTTGAACATTTTTTCAGGTGCTTCTCTGCCATTCGGTATTCCTCAGGTGAGAATTCTTTATTCAAATCTGAGCCCTATTTTTAAATGGGGTTATTTGATTTTCTGGAGTCCACCTTCTTGAGTTCTTTATATATATTGGATATTAGTCCCCTATCTGATTTAGGATAGGTAAAGATCCTTTCCCAATCTGTTGGTGGTCTTTTTGTCTTATGGACGGTGTCTTTTGCCTTGCAGAAGCTTTGCAACTTTATGAGGTCACATTTATCGATTCTCGATCTTACAGCACAAGCCTTTGCTGTTCTATTCAGGAATTTTTCCCCTGTACCCATATCTTCAAGGCTTTTTCCTACTTTCTCCTCTATAAGTTTCAGTGTCTCTGGTTTTATGTGGAGTTCCTTAATCCACTTAGATTTGACCTTAGTACAAGGAGATAGGAATGGATCAATTCGCATTCCTCTACATGATAACTGCCAGTTGTGCCAGCAACATTTATTGAAAATGCTGTCTTTTTTCCACTGGATGGTTTTTGCTCCCTTGTCAAAGATCAAGTGACCATAGGTGTGTGGGTTCATCTCAGGGTCTTCAATTCTGTTCCATTGGTCTACTTGTCTGTCGTTATACCAGTACCATGCAGTTTTTATCACAATTGCTCTGTAGTACAGCTTTAGGTCAGGCATGGTGATTCCACCAGAGGTTCTTTTATCCTTGAGAAGAGTTTTTGCTATCCTAGGTTTTTTGTTGTTCCAGATGAATTTGCAGATTGCCCTTTCTAGTTCCTTGAAGAATTGAGTTGGAATTTTGATGGGGATTGCACTGAATCTGTAGATTGCTTTTGGCAAGATAGCCATTCTTACTCTATTGATCCTGCCAATCCATGAGCATGGGAGATCTTTCCATCTTCTGAGATCTTCTTTAATTTCTTTCTTCAGAGACTTGAAGTTCTTGTCATACAGATCTTTCACTTCCTTAGTTAGAGTCACGCCAAAGTATTTTATATTGTTTGTGACTATTGAGAAGGGTGTTGTTTCCCTAATTTCTTTCTCAGCCTGTTTATCCTTTGTGTACAGAAAGGCCATTGACTTGCTTGAGTTAATTTTATATCCAGCTACTTCATTGAAGCTGTTTATCAGGCTTAGGAGTTCTCTGGTGGAATTTTTAGGGTCACTTATATATACTATCATATCATCTGCAAAGAGTGATATTTTGACTTCTTCTGTTCCAATTTGTATCCCCTTGATCTCCTTTTGTTGTCTAATTGCTATGGCTAGAACTTCAAGTACAATGTTGAATAGGTAGGGAGAGAGTGGACAGCCTTGTCTAGTCCCTGATTTTAGTGGGATTTCTTCCAGCTTCTCACCATTTACTTTGATGTTGGCTACTGGTTTGCTGTAGATTGCTTATATCATGATTAGGTATGGGCCTTGAATTCCTGATCTTTCCAAGACTTTTATCATGAATGGGTGTTGGATTTTGTCAAAGGCTTTCTCAGCATCTAACGAGATGATCATGTGGTTTTTGTCTTTGAGTTTGGTTATATACTGGATTACGTTGATGGATTTCCGTGTATTGAACCATCCTTGCATCCCTGGGATGAAACCTACTTGGTCAGGATGGATGATTGTCTTGATGTGTTCTTGGATTCGGTTAGCGAGAACTTTATTGAGGATTTTTGCATCGATATTCATAAGGGAAATTGGTCTGAAGTTCTCTATCTTTGTTGGGTCTTTTTGTGGTTTAGGTAATAGAGTAATTGTGGCTTCATAGAATGAGTTGGGTAGAGTACCTTCTGTTTCTATTTTGTGGAATAGTTTGTGAAGAACTGGGATTAGATCTTCTTTGAAGGTCTGATAGAACTCTGCACTAAACCCATCTGGTCCTGGGCTTTTTTTGGTTGGGAGACTATTAATGACTGCTTCTATTTCTTTAGGGGATATGGGACTGTTTAGATCATTAACCTGATCTTGATTTAACTTTGGTACCTGGTATCTGTCTAGAAACTTGTCCATTTCATCCAGGTTCTCCTGTTTTGTTGAGTATAGCCTTTTGTAGAAGGATCTGATGGTGTTTTGGATTTCTTCAGGATCTGTTGTTATGTCTCCCTTTTCATTTCTGATTTTGTTAATTAGAATACTTTCCCTGTGCCCTCTAGTGAGTCTGGCTAAGGGTTTATCTATCTTGTTGATTTTCTCAAAGAACCAGCTCCTCGATTGGTTGATTCTTTGAATAGTTCTTCTTGTTTCCACTTGGTTGATTTCACCCCTGAGTTTGATTATTTCCAGCTGTCTACTCTCTTGGGTGAATTTGCTTCCTTTTGTTCTAGAGCTTTTAGGTGTGTTGTCAAGCTGCTAATGTGTGCTCTCTCTAGTTTCTTTTTGGAGGCACTCGGAGCTATGAGTTTTCCTCTTAGAAATGCTTTCATTGTGTCCCATAAGTTTGGGTATGTTGTGGCTTCATTTTCATTAAACTCCAAAAAGTCCTTAATTTCTTTCTTTATTCCTTCCTTGACCAAGGTATCATTGAGAAGAGTGTTGTTTCCACGTGTGTGTTGGCTTTCTATTATTTATTTTGTTATTGAAGCCTTAGTCCATGGTGATCTGATAGGATGCATGGGACAATTTCAATATTTTTGTATATGTTGAAGCTTGTTTTGTAACCAATTATGTGGTCAATTTTGGAGAAGATACCACGAGGTCCTGAGAAGAAGGTATATCCTTTTGTTTTAGGATAAAATGTTCTGTAGATATCTGTCAGATCCATTTGTTTCATAACCTCTGTTAGTTTCACTGTGTCCCTGTTTAGTTTCTGCTTCCATGATCTGTCCATTGGTGAAAGCGGTGTGTTGAAGTCTCCCACTATTATTGTGTGAGGTGCAATGTGTGCTTTGAGCTTTACTAAAGTTTCTTTAATGAATGTGGCTGCCCTTGTATTTGGAGCATAGATATTCATAATTGATAGTTCCTCTTGGAGGATTTTACCTTTGATGAGTATGAAGTGCCCTTCCTTGTCTTTTTTGATGACTTTGGGTTGGAAGTCGATTTTATTAGATATTAGGATGGCTACTCCAGCTTGTTTCTTCCTACCATTTGCTTGGAAAATTGTTTTCCAGCCTTTCATTCTGAGGTAGTGTCTATCTTTTTCTCTGAGATGAGTTTCCTGTAAGCAGCAAAATGTTGGGTCCTGTTTGTATAGCCAGTCTGTTAGTCTATGTCTTTTTATTGGGAAGTTGAGTCCATTGATATTAAGAGATATTAAGGAAAAGTAATTGTTCCTTCCTTTTATTTTTGTTGTTAGATTTGGCATTCTGTTCTTGTGGCTGTCTTCTACATTTGTATGTTTCTTGTGCTTTTCCTTTGTTTCAGTTTGTGTTTTTTGTTTGTTTGTTCCTTTTCTAGTTTGTTTGTTGTTTTATCTTACTTTATTTTATTAATTTTTAGATGCCTGTTTTCTAACTAGAGACAGAAAGGATGTGGATTTGGATCAGAGAGGGAGTGGGAAAGGATCTCAGAGGAGTTCCAAGAGGGAAAACTAAAATTAAAATATACTGTATGAAAACGTTCTATTTTTAATAAAAGAAAAATAGAAAAAAGAATAAAACACAAAAGATACAAGAACCAAACAGGAAATCGAGATGAACAATTGTAATCAAAGAAGCAAAAAAAATTCCCATGAATGAAGCTCATTAGCAGAATCCAAAGGAGGAAAATAAAAGAGAAATTATAGAAATTGTTCTATCTGAGGAACTGAAAAACAAAAATGAATAGAATCTCAGGGGCTGCAGCGATGGGGTGGGGGGGGGGTGTTACAGAGATGGGTCGGCAGTTAAGAACACAATTGCTCTCTAGAAGAACCAGATTGACTCCCAGCACCCACGTGGCAGCACACAAGTGTCTGATTCCAATTCTGGGGGATCTAGGGCCCCCTACTGGCATCTGCAAGCACTACACACATGTAGTATGCTTACATTCATTCAAGCAGAACACCCATACACATAACAACAAAGGTTTAAATTTTTAAACCAAAAAAAGAACCTAGGGAACAAAGAGGGCAGATCTAGGGCTGTAACAAGAGACCTAGCAAGTGTGCTCTTGGCATCCCAAAAGAAAAGTGAATGGGGCTGAAGATAATTGCCAACAAATCTCTCAAACTTGGAGAGAAAACAAAAACAAACAAAAAAGCAGGCCCAAAACTCCAAGTAAGCTTCAAACAGAATAGATTTGAATAAATCTATTCCAAGGCACATCAACATTAGATTTTTGAAAATAAAAGCAAAGAAAACCCTTGACAACAGTGAAAAGAAATGACGATTCTCATACAAGGGAGACGCCACATGACTGGCAGCAGATTTCTCATCACTAGCCATCTTAAGACATGGCAAGTCTTTCAAATGCTACACAGAAAAGACAATCGATTTGTAATTTTATACCTAGCACAAGTATTCCTTGGGAATAAAGGAAAAATAAACATGTTCTCCAACAAAGGCAATCTAACCCTTATCACAGATCTTTAAGTAAATTCGATAAGCATTCTTCAAGCACTGAAAATTGTGTTTGATGATTTGATGTGCTCATCAGTAGAGAGAAAATGTTTATTTTAAAAATGGCTATTTTATTAGTGCCACCATCTATCCAACTGAGTTAACTGGTCTGTAGGACAGCTAGCTTATAAATGAATTTGGTAAGCGGACCTGATGAGATGAAAGGTTGGGTGTGGCTATGAACTAGTTATATGAAAGAGATCTTTGCACTGAGGAGTTTCCTGTCTTGATTATAGTATTGGTTACATGGGATAAAATGACAGGATTTCCAGGAAACCCCATGGAAGAGGAGGTGGGGTGTATGAGCCAGGGGGTGATAAAGGACACAAAGAAAAACTAAGACCCTCTAAATCAATGAGCAAAGTTCATGTGAACTCACAGAGACTGAAGTGGCATGCACAGGACCTGCTCAGGTCTACACCAGGTCTTCTGCACTTATATTACGGCTTCCAGCTTAGTGTTTCTATGGGACTCTTGTGTGTTTGTGTGTGTGTGTGTGTGTGTGTGTGTGTGTGTGTGAATGAGTGGATCTCTGTTTCTTGTGTCTTCTTTGGGGCTCTTTTCCTTCTCTTGGTTTGTCTTGTCCAACTTCAATGGCATAGTTTTTGTCTTTTCTTATTATATACTATTTTATATTTTTTGAATGAATGAATGAATGAATGAAAACCTATACACTAGGGTAAAAGTTAACAACTGTCACACCTGCTGAGAGCAGGAAAATCAAGTTTTCTCCAGTGGAGTGACACTGGGAATATCAACCACTCCAGGGCAGATGTTCATGTTAAGGAGTAGTTGAACAACATATAATAGACTCCTCAGTTTTGTGTGTGTGTATATGTGTGTGTATATGTGTGTATGTGTGTATGTGTGTGTATGTGTGTATGTGTGTATGTATGTTGTGTGTATGTATGTTGTGTGTGTATGTATGTTGTGTATGTGTGTATGTATGTTGTGTGTGTGTATGTGTGTGCACTTGTGTCTTTATTTGGTTATAGTTTGGTGGGTTTTTATTATTATTTTGTTTTCTTGGTTTGGGGGATTTGTTTCTGTCTTAGAGTTTTGTCCATTTTTTGAAAAAGAACTTAAAGATGGCAGGCCAGGAAGGGGGAAGGGATCTGGAAGGATTTGGGGGAGGGAAGAACATGATAGAGATATATTTTCATTTTAAAATTGTTTTAAATAATAAGAAAGAGAAAGAAAGAAAGAAAGAAAGAAAGAAAGAAAGAAAGAAAGAAAGAAAGAAAGAAAGAGAGAGAGAGAGAGAGAGAGAAAGGCAAAAGCTTCTCACACTTCTCACACACATTTTACCGTTATCAACTTCTGGTGTGATCTTTGGGGAAAGTGAACGAAAACCAGAAAGGTGTTCTAGGTGCCGTGTGCAATTCCCAGGAGGTATATGGCGACTTAATATGAGAAGCTAATTTTTTTTTAAGATTTATTTATTATATATAAGTACATTGTAGCTGTCTTCAGATACACCAGAAGAGGGCATCAGATCTCATTACAGATGGTTGTGAGCCACCATGTGGTTGCTGGGAATTGAACTCAGGACCTCTGGAAGAGCAGTCAGTGCTCTTAACCACTGAGCCCTCTCTCCAGCCCCCAAGAAGCTAATTTTAAGAAAAGAAATTCGCTGGGTGTGGTGGCACACTCCTTTAATCCCAGCACTTGGGAAGCAGAGGCAGGCGGATTTCTGAGTTCAAGGCCAGCGTGGTCTACAAAGTGAGTTCCAGGATTTCTGAGTTCAAGGCCAGCCTGGTCTACAAAGTGAGTTCCAGGACAGCCAGGGCTACAGAGAAACCCCGTCTTGAAAAACAAAAACAAAAAGAAAAGAAAAGAAAAGAAAAGAAAAGAAAAGAAAAGAAAAGAAATTCTATGAATCCTCTAAACAGATCAATCCTTAACAAGTAAAACCAAAATGAAACCTACAAATCCAACTATGTAGAAGACCTACTGTCACAACTAACACAGAAGACTATCTATCTGAAGTGACTTTGAGGCACAGGGGCTTGGCACCACAACCTAAGGAGGGCAAGAGATACAAAGTGCAAAAAGAAAAACTGTTAAGCCCTGTCCAGGATTCTTACTACAAATAGCCCTGCTGTTACTGAACTGCCGATGTGCCTATTGTGCGCTCTGTATGCGATGAAGCAAGGGTGTCCACATCATTAAATCCAGGTTCAGGGTTATATGCATATGTGTGTATTTATGCATGCATTTGCATACATGTGTATGTACGTGTGTGGTAGATATGCTCATGCATGCACTCTGTGTGTGTGTGTGTGTGTGTGGTGGGTATCTGAGAAAAGGGATATAGGATAAATATAGTTAAAAACAAACTATTTAAAACTGAATTGGCTAGGAAATAGTATAATTCAATAGCTTTCACTTAAAAATATCATACTTCATGGGATGCTGACTAAAAGTCCGAGAAATCATGATCAACTGAGTGAGCATAGATGGTCATTTCAGAGCATCTATGAAGACAAAAAACCAGGGCTTCTAGGAGAAGCACTTCCATCTAGGTCTAAGGCAGGAAGTGCACAAGGTGAGATAACATCGATTTGTCCCAATATCAGGAGGGCAAGGAAGCCATCAGAAGGAACTGAGGCCATTTCCAAAGCCCTTCTGGACAAAGATGGGACAGCGTAAGCATCAATCAGAATAACGACTGCAGTGGGTTAAAGTGCATCAAACGGGCTTAAGTCCGAGTTCATGATAGCGCTTAAAATAACCACATTGATCAACTTTGGACAAGACGGAGGAACCAACTCGTTATTCTGAAAACTGGTAAATAAATACAAGGGAAACCTCATTTACCTCCTGTCAGCTGCACCTCATAATAACCAAAGTTTTAATGAGGGGATGGTTTTCTTTACAGAGGCTGGAGAGCGAATAAATAAAAAACCACCATGGCCTCTAATCAAATGCCACACTGGGTTTTTGTTTGGTTGGTTTGGGGGGGGGGGGGGTTCTTTGCAACTCTTTAATGGAATAAGAATCTGGATAGTTATCAAGAAGGGCTGGTAACGTGAGTGAAAGGAGATAATCAGACTGCATGAGCCTCCTGGTGAAAGCCCAAACTACCACCTGTACTGCTTTTGCCAGAGAGAGAGAGAGAGAGAGAGAGAGAGAGAGAGAGAGAGAGAGAGAGAGAGAGAGAGAGAGAGCAAGCCTGAATAAGTCTCCAGACCTAATTACCAATTCACAGCAATAACACCATGGGGATGCAATCAGCAAATCTGAGCTCTGGGAAACCCTACAGTGCAAACAACCCAGTTTCTTCAACAAATAACATACAAGGGAGAAAGAGTCTCAACGAAGCCTGCAGATGTCTAAGGGCAGTGTCACAGTTGCAATGCAGGAATCCTGTCTGGACCCTGGCTTACGCTAGAGGTAGCAGGAGAAATGGATGTTGACCATTTGATTAGGTAGTGGTCCTGGGCTGGCTTGATCTTCTCCTTTGTCCTCTCAGGCAGAGGCTTGTCCTGCATCTCAGGCACACTTGCAATCCTCTTGTCTCAGCTTCCTAACCACCGTGATTTCAGGCATGTCCCACGGCACCCAACTAGTTTGACATTTTAAGTCCAGAGTATTTATACGTGACATGATGTGCTGTCCCAGATCTACTTCAAAGTCCTCCGGAGTCAGGGAGAAAGGTGAAAGCTAAGCGTAGATGAGACAGTCAGCCACGAGCTGCCTGTTGTGGAGCTTGGCCGTGCGGATTCTGATTTTATTTTGCCATTATCTGAATTTTACATAAATATAAAACTTTTCAAAACAACAGAAAAAGTTTGTTGACCATACTCATGAAGAATCAGGAGTGGCGGCAGAGGCCTACAAAGCCCAGCCCAAGAGGTAGAGGTGAGAGGATCAGGAAGAGTTCCTGGTCGTCACTGGCTCTGTAGAAAGTTAGAGCAGCCTGGGCTATGTGAGACCTTACCGAAAACAGGGAGGGGGTTTACAAAGATGGCTCGGTCAGCAATGTGCTTACCATGAAAGTATGGAACCTAGTTCAATCCCTAGAAACCATATAAATGCACACACTTTTAATCCCAGAGCTGGGGAGGGTGGGGGAACAGGCAGATCCCTGGGGCTCACTGGCCAGACAGCCAAGCTGAATCAGCAAGCTCCTGGCAAAAGTGATAAACCCTGTTTCAAAAAACAGGATGAAGAACAACTAAGTAAGGAAGGTACTTGCATGCACACATGTAACACACACACACATGCATGCATGCGTGCACCCTAGGCACACATGGAAACAGGTATAGACACATGCATGTGAGCACACACACACATATTTTAACATAAGTAAATATGACCACAGAAAAATGCATCTCTAGAACTAGCTATCTCCCTAATCTACACCAGTGGGTTTTATTCTATTCTTAGAAGCCCAGAAGTTTAGAATCACAGTCATGACAATGATAATATTCAACATTTTAGAGCATATAGTATGTTGAGTTGTTTATAGATATTTCCATTTAATCCTGATAAACTCCGTGTAGTAAATACTGAGATTATCCACACTCCACAGATGACAAGCCTCAGGGACAGAGTTCTGATGACAAAACTAAGCCTCACCCACAGCTAAACACATTTACAGATTTTAGCCAACACCCGAGGGTGGAAAATGAAGACTGCTTTCTTTGGACTTCTTTGAGATAAATACCTCACATCATCTTTGTCTGGTCCCTTGGATAAACTGTATACACAGCTAAATTTCTTCACTGTGAGCCTAGCTTATCTAACTCCCAACCCGGCCCAGCTGTGTGAACTCCCAGACACCATTGTATTCCTTCCTCCAAGCTGGAGCCGCTGTGCATGCTGGGAGTTGCATGACTTACCCGGGCCTCGGTGCCTCTTCTCCATCCAGATGTAGCAGTTGTTCTGAGCCACCCCAGTCTGCGAGTCCAGGAAGGGGAGACGCACGCTCCGCTCTGCACACAGCCTCGAGTTGTAGCTCCGGCAGTGCTCAATGGCTTCCTTGTAGAACTGGTCCCCAAGCCTACAGAAAACAAGAGAGCAATGGGGTGAGACCAGAGGAAGTAGAAACACAACCGGAGGGAAGCGGTCCCCTACCGTCGCTCCAGAAGAGCTGCATTTATGGCAATCAAGCCAATGAGCACCAAGAGCCCTATTAAGGGACAAAATACAAATTGTCATCAAATCTCTACCAGATTCCATTTTCTGTCCCAAATCTACCAGGTCACTTAGAGACTCCTTTAAAATGGGCCCCAAAGAGCAAACCACCAGTAAACGTGACCAGCCCTGTACTAAGATGCTAAGATGTCCCTGGAGGTGGGACATTCTATAGCAATGTTCTGCTTAGGACTTAGAACATCCAGCTGCCAGAGCCCTCTCTTTTCGCATCCCCCACACTTTGTTCTCAGAAGTTGCAAAGCACACCCAGACTCCCATTATGACGGAGAATTTAGAATAAAGCATTTAGGATAAAGACTACACGAGCAGAGGAGATGTCCCATGGAGGTACAGCTATTCACTGTAAAAAGCATGTGAGGAAGGGCACGTGTAGATCTTCTAAGCCCACAGATTAAGATAATTAACTTTCTCTGCTCAAAAAAACAAGCAAGAGAGGCATTTAAACTAATGTGGGACTCCCCTCCCCTGGAAATTGCTGAGGGATGCTATGGAAGGGGGAGTCACTGTCTTTAATTGTATACCTACTAAAGTGAGTCCACTAAGCCCCAGTGCAGAGCCCCACACCCATGGCCACATAGCCCTGGTTAAACATAGTAGGTCACAAAACCAAGAGACAAGATTGTGTGACAGGAACTTGTATATGGAAGGCTGATGAGGGTAAGCAAGCTACAAGACAGGTGGTAGTGGGTAAGAGAGATGAGAATGCATCAGGTGTATAAAACTGTCAGAGAATAATAGTGAGGCCACAAAGAGGGCTCAGATGTTAAGAGCACTCACTGCTCTTCCAGGAGCCCTGAGTTTGGTTCCTAGTATCCAGTTCAGGCAGCTCAAAACCACCTGTAATGCCAGCTCCGGGGAATTTAATGTCCTCTTCAGGTCTCCACAGACATGAACCATGTATGTGGCATAAACACACACACACACACACACACACACATATACACACATACACTTTTAACTTAAAAATTAATAATAATAATAATAATTGAACTCAAAGCAAGTCAATGCCCAAAGTTGAACCCACAAATAAAAAACTATCCTGGTTTGCAGGGTGGTAATCTGACTAAACAGTCAATTTTATATCTGTGAATCTTTGATGGACAAGTGATGATCTTACTCAGTAAACATAATGTCAAGGCAAAACAAACAAACAAAAAAAAAAACACAACCCATGACAATGATATAATTGAGCAGATAAAAAACCAGTGAAAGCAAAAACCTAACATATAAAACACAGGTCCATCTAGGGCAAGAGCTAAGAGAGAAACCCAAATACAACAGCATAACCTCTGGCAGGAGAACCTGAGCCTTGTGGATAGAGAGGCGTGGAGGCAGAAACAGGAGGGACATGGACATGGGAGGCAGGAAGGGGAGGGACATGAAGGCAGGAAGAGGAGGGGCCACAAAGATTGTGAGGGCAAACTGGAGAACTGAGTTAAGTCATTTGAAGCACTGTTATAAATGTCTGCTCCATTTCCTCTAGCCAGTCCCTCCCTCCCAGAGGTTGTACAATTACCAAAATATACCACCACCTGGGGACCAAGAGCCAAACTCAGGGCCCATGGGGAATAGCTACACTCAAATCATAACAGGTATCGAGAGTTCTTCTGTTGTACAACTGGCAGCACCGTCCATTTCCAGAACTCTTCATTCCTCAAAGCAGAACTAAACAAGCATTAAACAGTCATTCTTCCTCCTTCCCCCAGTCCTGCCCGCCACTGTCTGCCTCTGTCATTGTGACAGAGGACAGCATATTGCACTTAGCATATTACAGCATTCTAGATCCGTCCATGCTGTAACTAACAGTGTCAGAATCCCCATCTGTTGTAGACTATTTCCATATCCCATACTCTGCTTATCAGCTCAGTGGTCAATGAAGACGTGGATTGCTTTCATGCTTAAGTCACTATGAATATGGCTATACTCTCTAGAGAAATACAGACCTACCTGCAGACATACAGGTACAAATATCAAGCCTATACTTTCAACTATTTTGAGTTCAGGCCCAAGAGTAGATTTGATGGACCATCTGGAATTTTTTTTTTTAAGTATCTTTCTGTTATTCTCAGCGCCTGGGCCATTTCACAGTCCCAACAGCAATACACGGGTTTCTAATCACAGCACATTCCATACTGTTTGTTAGAAACCAAGGTTTTTGGTTTGTTTTTTTTTTAAGTCAATGGGTCAGATCCTATTAAAGATTTATCATGACCATTACTAGTGTGTGAGTGTGGGGGCAGGGCACTGTGTGGAGGTCAGAGGTCAACTTTGCAGAAGCAGCTCTGGCCCTCCAATAAGGATGGAATTGAGGTGGGCAGGCTTGCTCAGCAATAGCCTCTACCCACTGGGTCATCTCACCAGCCCCCAACCAAAGGATTTAAAACAAACATATTACAATTGGGGGATACAGCCATGGGAGGTTTCATTTGTTGTCATTTAATCGTTGGCAAGCGCCTGGGAAACAAACAAGGCTCCTCTCACTCTTCACCTCTGAAGAGCCTGGCACTCACGCAGAAGGGCCAGCCTGCACAGAAGGTGTCCTGGCAGTTACAGAACCAAACTGCCATCAAATCCTAAACACCACACAGCTGGAAATGACCTGGGGAGGGGAGCTGAAAGCCCATTAAAATGCTATAAAACGGAATAGCATGTAATCCAGTGTAATCAAAGATACTAACAAGGACCATGAGATTGATCAAAAATGAAGAACATTTCCGACGGAGGGTTTGCCTGTGTCACACCAGCCTGGATGGCTCCCCCATCCCCCAGCTAAGGCAAAGCATCTCAGAGGAATGGGAGCTTTCACGGGCAGTTCAACCCACACAAGATGATACAGCCTGGCCAGGGGCCACCGCCATAGTGATGGGAACTGGTCAGAATACAAGAGAGCGAGGTTTCCCATTGTCCATTGTTTGTTTTAAACAGGACCTCACCATGTAGCCCATGTTCCTACCTCAGCCTTCCAAGGGCCAAGACTACAGGTGTGTACCACCACCAATCCAGGCTCATCGTATGATCTTTAAAAAAAAAAATGTTAACTAGTTCAATCTAAGAAATTCGGGGGCGGGGGAAGTAGGGACATAAAATGAAGTCCACAAGTGCAGTAAAATTCATCTCCTAAAGCCGGGCATGGAGGCACACGCCTTTGATCCCAGCACTCGGGAGGCAGAGGCAGGTGGATTTCTGAGTTCGAGGCCAGCCTGGTCTACAAAGTGAGCTCCAGGACAGCAAGGGCTATACAGAGAAACCCTGTCTCGAAAAAAACAAACAAACAAACAAACAAACAAAAACTAAACTAAACTAAACAAAAAAAACATTCATCTCCTAGAGGAAATGGGCTTTTCCTTCTTCCGGATGGACTTCTGGAAGCAAAGAAAACACACGGTAAGACTTCAAGGTGAACTTCCCTGCCATGTTCTTCACTTCCAACAGCTTTGGTCCACACGAAAGGAACAAGAAAGCGAACTTACTAAGAACAAATAGTGAAGTTGGCCAATGTCTGTGCCTTACACCGACTGGAGGAGACAGGGGAAGAAAGCCATGACCCCGTGCAAACGGGCTTGATCTTAAGTCCTTTCCACTCTGTGAGCACGCAGGTCAGTACTAAGAGGCACGCTGGGGGGGGGGGGGGGAGACACGGGGGACAGACGTGTGTATTTTCAAAAGTGAAATCTTTGTATGAGTGAAACTTGTGATAAATATCAAATACTGAGTGGTGTCGGAGTTCTCGCCTTCCACCTTTACGCGGGTCCTTTCCTTACAAATGTCCTTTCCAATATGGAATTCATAAATGAATAAATAAATAAACAAAGTCCCAGAAGGAAAGGTTCCACCCCATGGGTGACATTTGCATTAAAGCCACGGGGGGGGGGGGGCGGGGGGGGGCAGAAGGAATAGGGACCGGCTGGCAGCAAATGACTCATTTTGTGGAGTTGTGACCAGTGTGCCCCAGGCTGGAGCAGGCATGGACCAGCCTCAGCCATCACCTGTCTTTACCAGACCACGGGGGCTAGATTACCAAGGCATGATTGATGTCTTGGGCCGGAGGAAGCTGGCACCAGACAGGTTAGAGTGATGTCCTCATCAAGCATTGACCCCAGGCCACTAAAGCCTGCAATCAGAAACAAAGGCGAGACATTGGCTGGGCTCTGAAAAGCCTTCTAGTCTGGAACACCAGCTGCTAGGCTCTAGAGGGCTTCGTGAGGGGCGAGAGGTCCCTTTTTGGTCACAAATGGACAGAGGGGTCCAGTCCAGCTCTAAAAACTGGATATCCAGGGACTTTTTTTGAGCGTGTCTATAGGGAGATGAAGTCCAGGGTCAGGAGGGCCCTCTGCTCCCCATTCAACCTCCTGTTCCAGAGAACCTGGTCACCTGATCAACTTCCTGTCACTGCCATGAGATCATGCTCAGGTCCAGTCCTCCAAGCAGACACTCGTCCTGATTGTCCCACAGGTCCTGTGCTCATAACTAAGGACATGTGTTGCGTCGTACTTCAAATACATGCCCACCCAGGCGTGACGGAGCATGCCTACCATCTCAGTATCTATGCAATGGAAACAAAAGGGTTACGAGTTCAAGGCCACCCTGGGCTACATAGCCCATCTCTGTCTTCAGTTGAGGGATGTTCAAAAAGCAAACTCCTCATCTTCTGCCAAGAGCTTCTTTCCTCCCCAGCTCTCATTCTTCTCGGGGGGGGGGGGCGACAAAGAGGGGGTCACTGTTCCCCACCCATGGAGCTGCCCTCACCCTGTCTGGCACTGTGTTGTGTCACTTTCCAGAGTTCTTGTCTATTCTCTCATATCATGTGGCCTCAGGTCCCCTTTGGCTGTTACAGGACAACCTTGGCCTACTGTTTGTGCCTGTAAACAGAGACAAGCAGGACTTGAGCAACCCTGGCCAGAGATACTTTTGATCCTCCTCCTCTCCAGCTTCCACCCTCTGTGGTGCCTCTGTCTGCCCTGCTGCTCCCCTCCTGCCTGCCCACAGCCTCACCCACCTGCCTTTCCCAGCCACCTGCAAACACACATGAAACTCACCTCCAGAGCACTAACACCCTGCTCTTTGCATGTCAGCATGTGTAACTGACACAGGAAGCTCTGCTCTCACTTAGCTTTCAATAAGCCCTCAAAAGCTAACGGGCAGTTTTTGACAGGGGAAGGGAACCATTTTAAACCCCTTGATGCTGTACTGCTCATAGAATCGGCCCTTGAAAGAAGAGCTAACCACTAGGTCAGACTGAATTATGTCACCCCACATGCAAAAAAAAGCTAATGTCCTGACCCACCAGATTATGGTATCTGTATATAGAGCCATGGAGCCTTTAGAAGTAATTAGGTCATGAGGATGGTAACTGAAGAATCGGATGAAGATTAAAGAAAGAATAAACATAGGAGGGGCTGACGGGATAGTTCAGCCTGGTAAATGCTTGTCTTATAAGCATTTACCAGAACCTGCATTTAAAAAAATGCTGGGCACTGTGGCACATGATTCTAATCCCAAATTAAGGCAGGCAGAGCAGAAATTCAAAGTTGTGCTTGGTCACAGGGCAAGCCTGAGGCCAGCCTGGGATGCATGAGATTCCACCTCAAAAAATGAAAAATTAAATATTTGTCCCCATACATATATACTTGAAGACATATGCAAGAAGCCCCCACAGAGGGAGAGGGAAGAGGGGAGAGGGGAGAGGGAGAAGGGAGAGGGGACAGGGGAGGGAGAAAGGGAGAGGGAGAGGGGACAGAGGACAGGGGACAGGGGAGAGGGAGAGGGGAGAGATTCTAAAACCCTTTCTCCCCAATCATTTTCTTACATCCAAAACATCAATACTATTACTGTACCAACTGAAACCTAATTCAATGTCTAGCATGCCTTCCCTGATTGTTGATGGTTGGGGTTCACTGGACTGTGAACCCCCAAGAGAACTATTGATTGAGGGGGGCCACAGCACACAGCTGCTCACGTTGAGCTATGACCGCCTCCCAGGGACCAGCAGCTCCAGGGTGAAGGAGGTGACCTGAATCAGGGAGGCCAGCATCCCCTACATCCTGGACTTGAGCCTGAGGCATTCCCTACATCCAGCACAGAACCTGGTACACAGTTGGTATCCAGGAAGTTGTGCTGTGCTCTGTCTGACCACCCTGTTCCCACTGGCCCAGGGGAGGAGGCATTTCCACTTGAACTACAACCCATATACCCAATACGTACACTTAGTCCGCAGTGTTGGATGCACATGGAAGTCTGCAGTTTAGAGGCCTGTCCACTTGCAGCTTTAGCAGGGAAAGTACAAAAGTCTACAATCTCTCTGTTAGTGCTCATCACCCAATGACTGGCTTAATGGCAGCCACCCCTGACCGAAATCATCATTGCTCTCCTCTCGTCCCATCCTGGCAAAGAGAAGTCTTCCTTAAACCTTCTTTTAGCCTTTTACCCCATGGCACAGAATTCAAAGTGGCTTCCAGTGATGTTCTGCCTCTGCCAGGCTACAGGGACTAAGAGATCAGGCATATAAAAGGCTGGGTACCAGGCAAGCCTGTTCAGCTCCACACCACTCACAGGCTCACCGGCCCTGTGCCTTCCCTGCGGTTCACACTCAGTATTCTGTAGGCCAGCAGAAGGACTTAATATGCTAGAATCCAGGACACCGAGGCAGGAATACCTACAACCCAGTGTCTCCTGCCGCCTCTCCTTGAAGCACAACCTGTTTTCTGCCACTTTGCGGCAGTAACTCTGCCTGAGCAGGCTGGCTAGTCCTCTGCATGTCACATCCCGCATGGAATCTTCACTTTGGCAGTGGATTTGACATGGTCAGACACCCGCTCAAACTTCTAACCCAAGCTGAACCTCCTACGTTAGAGAGCAAGGCGGCTGGGACATGATGCAGCAGGACCCCTCCCTTGCAGAGTCTACTCTAAAAACCAGAGGCCACACCTGACGCATCTGTTGCCCTGTCCTGAAGCCCAGGACAGGGAATCTGCCACATCGAGTTGATAGATGAGTAAGTGGGTAAACAGAAGAAGCAATCAATCGATGTTAATCTTCATCTGATGCTTTTTCTGCACACAAGCAGCAGAGAGCCTGGTCCACATGGCCAACAAAAATATTCATGTCCTTCCACACATAGTTTGGCTAATCTGAACAGATTCGAGGCTAGCAGAAATCCTCACTCTTCTAGGAAGGGTCCCAGGTTATCCTGCCTAAAGCACTTTGGTTCCACATCTTTGAGTCTACTTTGTTTTCCTGCTCTTTGCTGTCTTCCTTACTCCATTCACACTCAGACTGTGAGTATCTTGAAGATGGGGCCAGAGTGTTGTATTCTTGCCTGTTCCCAAACCACGCACATTAAATCAGTATAAGTGTCTGCTTGGAATGCCTATCAAAACTCTATCAGAGATGGCTGACTCAGCCAGGTGGTAATAGTGCACACCTTTAATCCCAGCACTCAGTAGGGGGAGGAGGCAGGCAGATCTCTGAGTTCAAGGCCAGCCTGGTCTACAGAGTGAGTTTCAGGACAGCCAGGACTACACAGAGAAACCCTGTCTCAAAAAAAAAAAAAAAAAAAAAAAAAAAAAAAAAAAAAAAAAAAAGTTAGGAAGAAAAGAAGAAAAGAAAGGAAAAAGAAAAGAAACCAAAAACAAAAAATAAAAAAATAAAAAGCTAACCCACTGAAGGCTAGTATTTCTAGCCCCCTCTTCCTCATCTTGTGAAACCTTTGTACATGCCTCACCTGCTTAGCCCTTAGATACCAAACATTCTTAAAACTTGACTACAATACCCTTCCCCAACTATACACCAGCCAACAGCAGTAGACCATGAGGTCGAGCTCCCGACAATGGAATGAGACACGCTTGCAGCGCTGTGTTAGGATAAAAGTTAAGTGAAGTTTGCACCCTGGTACCCTTGCTTGCCCAGTTTGGGCTGTTGCACGCTCCTTTGCCAAAGTAAATTACCTTGCCAAGATCCTTTTGTTTCCATTCATGTGTCTCTGTTCATGTATACCTAATCTACAGTCTAATTAATGCCTTCCAACACAGACCATCCCTAGGATGGACGTGTCACAGTTGTGAGGTGTGCAGAAGTCTGAGCATGGCGTGGACCAGAGGATACCTGGCTTCTCCAGACACAGGAGCAGACATCTGAAAACAAACATCCTACAAGATCACAGCCCACTATGGTTTTGTTTTTGGTTTTCTTCCCTATCCTAAAAGGGAGGTGTGGGTTCACCTCAGCTCTGCAAGTTCATTTGTTCACCAGAGTCCAAGCTGCCCTGCAGGAAGTCACAGAGCTACTGACATACTCAGGTGTCTCATTGCAAAAAAAGACCAAAGCAGTAAAGGAAGGGGACAGGTGAGGCTTGCTCCGGCTTACAGTTTAAGAAGTCCCTCCGTGGCAGGGAAGGTCTGGAGGCAGGTGTGTATGGCTGCTGCTCATATTGAACACACAGTAAGGAAGCAGAGAGGGATGAACATCCCAGCTGAGCTGGCCCATCCTTTGGATGCCTGGATCCTTGCACACAGAATGGTGCTACCCGTATAGAAAAAGTCTTCTCTACTCCTAACCTAATGGGTAAAATCGCCCACAGACACGCCCAGAGGCTTGTCTCCTAGGCCATTTCTAGATCCCGCTAAGTTGTCAGACAGTGTTGTTCCTCATTAAAACTCCCTTTCTTTCTCCAAGCCTTGGAAGCTTATGCAGACATCAGACCAGCCTAGAAGACATAGATCACCTCCACCTGACAGGAGATGCCCCTTTCACTGGGGTCCCCTAAGAGCATCGGGAAACACACATTATAATTCATAACCGTGGCAAAAATTTGTTACTAAGTAACAATGAAAATTATTTGGGGGGGGGGCTGTCACCACAACGTGAGGAACTGTATGAAAGGGTCACAGCCCTAGGAAGGTCGAGACCCACTGCTCTAAGCAATGACTCTCAAACTCGGGTTTGTCAAAGAGACTGATGGGTAGTTCAAGGCTAGAAGACTAGTTCTGATTCTGACTAGAGATCAGCCCAGTCTTCACTCCCAGGCACTCAGTGCTGAAAAGTGCACCCCCACGTCTCTAAGAAAAGGGTAAGAGGGGGCTGGGGAGATGGCTCAGCAGTGAGGAGCACTGACTGCTCTTCCGAAGGTCCTGAGATCGAATCCCAGCAGCCACATGGTGGCTCACAACCATCTGTAATGAGATCTGACGCCCTCTTCTGGTGTGTCTGAAGACAGCTACAGTGTACTTACATATAATAAATAAGTAAATCTTTAAATAAAAAAAGAAAGAAAAGAAAGGGACAAGAACTCTTTGGACGCTGTGTTTTAAAGGCAGAGCTGAGAGGTTCCAACTCAGCTTAGTTCCCATTGGAAAACCTCAGGAAGCCACATCAATTAAAATGACAGCCCTGACCTGCCACAGGCCAATCCCCCAGAAGTCCTTGTCCCTCACAAATGTCCAAGAGGCCTACCCAAAGCCTATGTATTCATTCATTCAACCTGTGTCTCTGATCTTCATAATGGCCCAGACACAGGCACACTTGGGGACAAGGGTGACCCTTGTTGAAAGCCATATTAGATGAAGAATTTGAACCCTAAAACTCATTGTGATTTCAATGCCATTCAGCAGAGGTTCAGGCCCACTAGACCTAATAAATCCCTCCTCCTGTGGTGGGGACTTTCCAGAGAGTTATTATGCAAAGCTGCCTAAGCAAGACGGAATTTATATTGAACCTGGCCATGATTTCTGAGCCGCCACTAGATGTTCTGATGACATACGCATCTCAGGGTGGAAGTCAAGGGGCTGCCAAGGACAGGAGACAGGAGGCAGTCTGATTCCTTCCAGGAAATAATGGGAGAGGGGGAGAGGTACTCTGGGAAGGAAGGAGACTTCCTCCACTGGTACCCTGGTACCCAAGGTCTACCTAGATGTGACAAAATACATCTCTCCTTGGAGGGTTAAGGAATGTATAGAAGGTCACTGTACTGACTAGTTTTGTGTCAACTTGACACAGCTGGAGTTATCACAGAGAAAGGAGCTTCAGTTGAGGAACTGCCTCCATGAGATCCAACTGTAAGGCATTTTCTCAATTAGTGATCAAGGGAGAAAGGCCCCTTGTGGGTGGGACCATCTCTGGGCTGGTAGTCTTGGGTTCTATAAGAGAGCAGGCTGAGCAAGCCAGGGGAAGCAAGCCAGTAAGGAACATCCCTCCATGGCCTCTGTATCAGTTCCTGCTTCCTGCCCTGCTTGAGTTCCAGTCCTGACTTTGTTGGTGATGAACAGCAGTATGGAAGTGTAAGCCGAATAAACCCTTTCCTCCCCAACTTGCTTCTTGGTCATGATGTTTGTGCAGGAATAAAAACCCTGACTAAGACAGTCACCAACTTTCAAAAGTCACACAGCAGCAGCAGCAGCAGCAACAGCCACTTCATGTAGGGTGACTCATACCTGGAGAGAAACTTGGTGGGGTTCCACACTTAGGCGTGGTCATGCACCTGCGATCCTAGAATTCAGGAGGTGGAGTAGGAGCAGCTGCAGTTCATGAAGCCAGCCAAAAGAAAAGGAGGGAGGGGAGGAGGGAGGGGAGGAGGGAGAGGGAGGGGAGGAGGGAGAGGGAGGGAAGGAGGGGGAGGGAAGGATGGGAACTATACAGAGAAGGGAAGGAAGAGAAGAGAAGAGAAGAGAAGAGAAGAGAAGAGAAGAGAAGAGAAGAGAAGAGAAGAGAAGAGAAGAGAAGAGAAGAGAAGAGAAGAGAAGAGAGGAAAGAGGAAAAGGAAAGATGCCTAGAGTCCCTGCTTCTCTGCTGAAACCCCAGCTGAGCATGGAGATGTTGCCTCTAGTGTGCCTGCCATAGGAGTAGACCATCAATTAGACCATCCCCATCTTTGCTGCTGGAGGATCCTGAGCTTCAGCGCTGCCCTCCCCAGCAGAGGGAATATGGTCTGGCATTTAACACAGCCACGACGAACATGTTCCTCCACAGTCAGTCCTCTACACGACTGCCCAAGCGACCTTTTCAAAACAGAAATCGGACCGTGACATTCTCTCCTCTTTAAATCCCTCTGGTATCTTCCCACTGCACGCAGAATAAATCCAAACCCTCTCCCATGGCTATAGAGCCCCCAGACTGTTGTTGTCTGGTTCTACTCGCCTTCCCTGTTTCCTCTTGTCCCCACCCTCCTCATGCACCGGGTTCCAGCATCTCAGTACCTTTTCCAAGGTGACCTCGGACCTCAGGACCTTTGCATATGCCACCTCCACTAGCCTCACAGACTCCTCCCAGATCTTCTGGCTGGGTGATCCCCAAGAAGCCTTTAAATCAATCTTTCTAGAGTAACCCACCCACCCACTCCTTCCTGATCCCTTGCTACCTCATATCCTATTTCAGTTTTTATAACATTTTCCAGCATCGAAATTCTCTTTGCTTAGCCAGACATTTTGGTGCATGCCTTCAGTCGCAGCCCTCAAGAGGTGGAGGCAGGTGGATCTCTGTGAGTTCAAAGCTACCCTGGTCTACATAGAAAGTCCCAGGACAGTTAGAACTGCACAGTGAGACCCTGGATCAAAAAAAATTTTTTTTAATTAATAAAATAAAAGCATCTTAGTCTCCTGATTGTCTCTGTACAGCTAAACATTAACCCCTGCAGACAGGGACCAGGCTCTTCATATCCCCTGCACCCAGCACAGGATTTGGACCCTAGGAAATGTTCAGGTGGGACCACTGAACAAATAATGAAAAGATCTGGGTAAACTGAGTCAGAAGAGAGGCCCCAAGGATTACAGATGAGAACTGCCAAGATGCCTTCTCACTTCTGATTCTCTCCCACACAGCCCACCCAATAAATACACCCAGGAGAGCGGGCCTATCTCCAACTCCACCATCTCGACATGCATTTTGTTCGTGGTCCTACGATGCTACCTTTGCACCCCAAACTTGGAGTAAGTGCTAATAAATAAATAGTGCCCGTCTGTGTTATTGGTCATTGCTTTATATGCCCAAAGGGACACTCCATGCTCAAAACCAGTCAGTGCTGCAAACCAGCAAATTCAGAAGACAGTGTCCACTGTGCCCATTCTGTCTCTCCTCAAGGGCCTTCCTCCAAAGTAACCCCCCCGGGGTCCCGTGCTAGCTTAGTGATCCATGTCCGTCTTCAGAGCCCCTAGCCCATGGGTAGTACCAGGAGCACTGCAGGCCGGGGGTTGGGGAAGGCTTGACAGGAAATCAATGGGAGCTTGAAGGTTATCTGGAGGGCACACTAGCCCCACCAGGCACCTGCTGGGATAGGATTTGTGGTCCTGACCTCGCTTGGGGGCCTCTGCCCTCCTGTCAGAGTTGGTTAAGATCAACTGCAGAAGCAAGGCCCCGTGCACCAAGACATCTTCAGGATGCCCTTCTAAGGGAGACCAAGACGAAGAGGTCCAGCGTCTCCTTCTACCTGCCGCCAGGTTCAGCAGTATTCCACATTCTCTTCATAGGTGCCAAAGAAAATCATCTCCAGCCATCTTTCCAAGAACACACTTATAAATTTCAAAACCTATTCTGAAGCTTGGCTAGATGTAAAGGCGGGCTATCCCTTCTTTGTAGACCTAGTTTCCCCAACCCCTGCATCTCCTGCACCCCCTGCATCCCTATCCTCATCTGTCTCTTCCTGACACCATCTCTCTCTCTCTCAACCCTTCCATCTCATAGAGTCACTTAACATACAGGGTAGGGACAGAGTCCTCAGCCCATGGCTCCAAAAGCTGAACGTGAGTCCAGAGTTAAAATAAGAAGGGATGGAGGAGAAAATAGCTCTGTGTAGGTGTGTGCTCAGTGCACAACACCCTTGGTTTAAAAGCCAGTATGATAGAGAACACACACGCTGTCACCCCAGTGTGGGGAAAGCAGAAACAGGGTTTCCCCAGAGCTCGCCAGCCTGCCAGGTTAGCCTGAACCCAAAGCCCAGGATCTTTGAGATATCCTGCCAGCCTGCCAGGTTAGGCTAAACCCAGACCCCAGGATCTTTGAGATATCCCGTCCTAACAAATAAGGTGGAGCTACTCAAGAAAAACCCTCAACATCACCCTACAGCCCCACGTGCACACGCGTACACCTCCATGCACAACTACACACACAAACATGAAGGAAAGCTACACACCCAGCATGATTTAAGGATGGATGGATGGATAGATGGATGGTGGCAATAATAACAGTGGCATAGTTGATGCTGAGTACATACTATGTGAGGCTAACAAAGTGTTCTACATGACATATTTATTATTTCACTTACTCTCATTCAGCCACCACCACCACCATCACCACCACCACCATCAACATCATCCCACTATACAGATTTGCAAACTGAGATCCACAGAATCCTAAGCAATTTGTCTAGGCCCTAGGAAGATGCAAATCCCAGAGACAGAACCACAATAACAACAAGAACCAACTCTATCTTGGAAGTACTAAGTTTTTCTTTATGAGCATCATAGATTTGCTGAGTAATTTTAGCTTTTTTAATTCCTTTATGCCTCAGTTTCGCACACCACCCCAAATCCCACAGCTACTGTTCAGTAACTCAGGAGGATGGTTGGTAGAGGGAATTCCCACAGGCCATCAGAGAACTGCCTACGGAGGTATTGGTCCCAAGGGTGAGCAAAGACTCTAATGTGCCTGTGGTCCCCACTTCTCTTCATATGAGTCAAATGAATCCCAGCCTGAGCTAAAGAGGCGACTCAAACATGCCAGAGTTCTAGAGAGTGACTCATTTGTGTCCTGGTTATGTTTTATTTTTAATTGTATGCACGCAAGTGTGTATGTGTGTCTGTGTACGTTTCTGCGTGTGTGTGTGTGTGTGTGTGTGTATATACACATACATACACACACACACATGAGGACATTTGCACATGTGAGTGTGTATGTGTGTCTGTCTCTGTGTATATTTGTCAGTGTATCCCCGGCACATGGAGGTGGAACTAACATTAGATCACCATACCATTAACTTCTCACACCATTTATAGCAGGAAACTGTAGACCCTGAACCAAAGTCCAACCCACTATATTGTAATATGTTTTTAATTTTTCATTTTAAATAAAGTTTTATTGCCAGAGCCATGTATAGAGTTCCCTGATCCATGGTTTTATTTTCCACAACCCAAAAGTACTCAATAAAAATTCTCAAAAGAGGCAGTAAGTTTTCATTTGTAGGCCATTCTGAGGTGTGTGATGAAATTTCAGCCAATCCAGGACGCGGACCATTCCTGTCGCTAGCGTCCCTCCCCTACATGCTACCAGCGTGTCGATGGGTCACTGTCAGGCCACCATTTATTGCCACCCCAATTATCACATCAGCTGCCACAGGGTCCGTATCTAGTTATTGTTCTAACTTACTAGAACTTATGGGTCCTACGTGGCCTAACATGTAAATTAAATTTTATCATGGCTTTTAATCACTTCCTTTCTCAATATTATCAAATATTCAACCAGAAGAAAGTTAAAAGAAGGAGGGTGTGTCTGGGTGTGCGGTTTGAAGGGATGTGGTCTCTAACTGTGGAGAAGACCTGGAGGCGGGGGCAGGAGGTGACTGGCCACACACCTTCACAGTCGAGAAACAGTGGCAATGGGTGCTGGATCTCTGTTCACGTTCCCCGATTTATTTGGTTGCAGACTGCAGCACATGGACCAGCGCCACTCATACCACAGTGCATCTTCCCACCCCACCTTCCCACCGGGGAACATCACACAGGCAGGCTCTCAACATCATCCCAATATTAACCAGAACAGGTACACATGTGTTAGAGGGGACCACAGCACGGATACCCTCTATCTTAGGTTTCGGGCATCCATGAGGGAGTCTATTGTACTTTTGACAGAGACCACAAGGCTTAAAAACTTCAAAACATTTCCCATGTGGACCTTTACAAGCAAAGCTCACTGGCTCCTGACTTCCAGCATAAACCTTGAATAAGGCAGACCCTTCATCTTCACAAAGAAAAAAAAGGGAGGTCTAAGAGTCATACAGCTTAAACAGATAGTTTTACAATTATCTCAGCTTGGTACAACTTAATAAAAACCCATAAACACAGCTAATAACAAGGAAAACATGCAGTAGCTCACCCTGCCTATTTAATAATCATTGTTAACTACAGCAAGCAAAACATCACTGAAATTAATTTTTTCCCCTTAGGCTCCCTGGAAAGCCTTTTGTCATTTCGGAAGTGCTGGCGGCCAGTGGGTGAAAGGATGCTGGCCACAGCTCCGAGACCCTCATTTTCTCCTGGTGAGTGGAGGACTGGCTCCGGGGTAACTGGAAAGTGGGCATTACCCCTGGGGTGCCCTCCTAGTGTTCAGGATTGTCTGAGAGGTCCTGCCTAAAGCCCCTTGTCCCTCACTGTGGCAGTGATACGAACCAAGAGTGCCTAGGAAGAGAGGGCATGGCTTGGGGGTGGAGGTGGGGGTGGTTTCTGGTACTGGCTCCTCCCCACCCTGCATAGCTACGCCCTCCTCTACAGAAGTGCCTAGGAGGGATGCATGGCTCCCTCCCTTCCTTCACTCTGTGGAAAGAGGCCTGTTCCTGAAAGGAGATCTGTAATAAGGTGAGGCAAACTTAGTCACTCTGGGTCTTCAACAAAGTTCTCAACCTCGGGGCCCCTGTCAAGTGGAAGGATTTAGTTACACATATTCCAAACGAAAGGATGTTTGCAAGCCACACTGGTGAGGTGGGTGATGGGAGGCAGGCAGGGTAATGCAGGCCAGTCTGTAAGCCGTATGTTCCATCACTAGGAACGCTGGGAGTCTGGTGGGTCTCAGCTCCATGGTGTAACAGCTAATGTCGTCTGTCAACCCAACTACATCTGGAACCACACAAAGCACGGTGAGAGGGCGCTCCTGTGAGGGGTCTTCCTCAGTTCAGATTATTTGAAGCAGGAAAACCCACCCTGAATCTGGGTGTCAGCTTCTGGTGACCAAGATCAAAGATCACTGAAGAAGGAAGCCTTGGTTTTGCCTGCTTGCCCTCTCTGTCACTGGCAAGTTCATGCAAGCTGTTACTAAGGCACTCCTTCACGACATCAGAACCAACACTTTCGAGATCTCAATACAGACTGAAGACCAGCAGCCCTCCGGGAGCCCTCCAGGGTTCTAGAGACAGGTTGGGACTGCTGAGACAACCAGCCTCACAGACTGAGCAAATGCGGAATTCTCAGCCTCCCCTGAATATACATATACACATACATATACATACACATACTTATACATATATATACATATATAATGTGTATATACATGTATGTATATATGTCCGTATGTATGTATGTATGTGTGTATGTGTGTGTGTGTGTGTGTGTGTGTGTGTGTGTGTGTGAATATACTGTAGATAGATATTCTCTCAATCCTATTCTTTCCAAATACCCTGACTAATACGTATGTAAAGAAAATGGTTTGCACAAAAGAGTCCCAGTTCCCCACAAGGTCCCAGCTCAGTAATTATTCTTTCCCTCTCAAAAGTGCTCTTGCTTGGCTGATTGATAATTAGGGTCCTCCAATGGCAGATCTGTCACCCCCAACATCCAGGAGACAAGTGAAAAGAAGGTCCCAGAAGAACTGATAGGAGTGGGAAACCATGCAAGCTGTGGAGGCGCACAGGGAGGGGGAGGGGCAGGACACTAAAGGAAGAACTAAAGGAGGAGGCCTGAGGATCTCAAAGAGCCTGGCCTCCAGCACTGCCCCACCACCATCAATATCTCCCAGGACAGGTTATCTCTGGAATTTACACTCTCTGATAATTACCTTGCAGAGGTTCCACTTATCTTATCCAAAGAATCTGCCAGTTGCCAGGCACACAAGGTTCTAGTTAATTCCATCTCCACTGCCCTCCACCCCTGTCTGCCGCCAGCTCCTGGCTTCCTTCCCCTTAGCTGCCTCTCACTTCTAACCTCCCACTTCCTCTGACCTCCAATCTGCATTTGCATCTCTGGCCCAGGAGGACGTTCAGGGTGGAAGAGTCTCCATAACCTCTAGCAGGTTTAAGGGCTTCGCATGTGCTGACAAAGGAATGTGATAGGGAGGGGAAGTCACTAACAGATACAAATGAAAGGCTGAGGCAAGGCCTAGAAAATACAGAGGATCCCTAAGGCACTGTGGGACAGGCAGAAGCAAAGCTTTGGGTCCAGGGCTCTGCCCGTGTTCTTGTTCCTTTACCTAATGCTATTAGGTCTCCTTGATTTTCTTTCTTCTTTTTTTCTTTCTTGACAGGATACAACGTAGCCCTGTCACATAACCAAGAATGACCTTGAATTTCTAATCCCCATGCCTCTACTTTCCAAGTGTTGGGGTTACAAGTGTGCACCGCCACACCAGGATTTTGTGGTATTAGGGACAGAATCCAAGGCTTTTCAAGTGCCAGGCAAGCACTCGACCTCCTGAGTTACATCCCAACCCCAGACAGTATATAATTCTCTCATCTTCTTCATTCTTCCAAGTCTTCCTCCCTTAAACCCTCTAAGGATAACTCTCATGATTCCTCCCATAAATGTGCTACACATGTGACTGGTATCTCTTTAGAAGTGTGTCTCACAGCTAAGTGTGAACCACTAAAATCAAAGTCCTTGTATACAGGCGCACGGCCCCTGATGATAAAGAAGACATCAGCTCACTGTGGCCCAGGTACTGCCCTATGTCTTGGAAACAGGGCACGTCATCTTTACATCAACTGCAGGAGAGATGCTGCCACTGTGCCCCACACACAGACGACACAGGGATGGAGCCATTAGCAAAGATCATTTAGTACATGACCAGGTCAGGATTTGAACCAAGTGATCTTATCTCAAATTCTGGAGTCTTGACCACCGAATACCAGGTTACCTCCACAGTTGGGTTTTGCTGGCTGATGGCAAGAGCTGATGCTGTTTCTATCCACATACAGCTACTATCATAGTGGTTACCAATAGCTACCGGTCACTAGACTTGTACAGCTTCTCTGATCTTTCCACATAGGAATTACATCCTGGGGGGGGGGGTGAGCATAGTCAGCCCCACCATGCATCCCTTGACTCCATAAACATGAGCCTAGTCCTCTCTCAGGACCTCTGAACCTGCACCAACTCAGCTTCTTTACCGGGCTAGCTGCTGCTTCCTCGGGGCTGCATCTCCATCTCAGGACCTTTCCCATTCTTTCCCATCACTCAGGGTAGAAGTCTGTGGACAAGTACTGTGCCAACTAGTCAAGTTCAGTTGTATTCGTCTGTTTACCTACCATCCTTCTTCCCCGGTAAACACATAAGCTCTATGGGAGAAAGATTGGCCTAATTTATTCACTCTTGTGCTCCCAGTAGCCAAGACTGGTTCCCAGCTGACAGTGCGCAATCAATAAGTATTCGCTGGATAAATTGTTTAATGTCTCCACTGAGTCTTCCACAAGCCGCGCTGGCTACTCTCTTTCATGCACACCCCTTTATCTGTTCCTTCTTTATCCACGGGCCTTTGTACCTTCACTTTCTGCCAAGGACTGAAGGTGGGGGTGCCGGGGGATGTCCAATGCTCCTCACTGTGAAGTGCAGAACATTGTCTTTTTATGCCCTTTCTACAGATGAGGAAACTGGAGCTCAGAGAGCATGTGCTTCTAGCTCATGATCACTCTCGCATTCTGCCTCCAGATCCTCAGGAGCCATATCTGACTTGTACTGCCCCCCAGCAGAATGCTCTAGTACCTCAACTCTCCTCACACATATGGCCCTAAACTGTCTGCAGCGTTGGACTCCCCTCTGACCCCATCACCTCTCCTGTCCTCTCTACCCTGGCTCTATTCCTTAGGCCCCTCTGGATTCTGGATTCTCTGTGACTCTTTCTCCCCCTGAACAGTGTCACAGCAGAGATCAGCCACTTGCCTACCTCCCGCTGCTTCAGGGACCTGGCCCACCAGGAGTGCACAGAGTGAGAAGTACCAGGGTATTTATTCCCAGTCCCCTCCTTCCTGGTCACTGTGGGATGGGTGTATGTTTCCTGCAGGTCATAGCTCTGCATCTACAAGATGCTGTTCCCATCAGCTTCCCATTCCCCTTGCCCTAGCCCTTGGGTTCTGTACCATCCCCTACATTGGTTCCTTGCCTGTGTTTTATAACAGTCCTGCTACTAGATATGCTTTGGTTTGCTCTGTCTGAACCTTCCACTTTCTGCTGGCACCATGACTCTCCAACACAGCCTCCTGAGCTCCTACAGTGCCCCCAGCACAGCTACGGCCTCTTTCCCACCCACTGCTCACTGCAGCTACCTCTACTGAGTGCTTCTTCCCTGCTTAGCATTGGCATGTCCCTCTAATACCTATATTTAAATGTTCATTTGATGGTTGGAAGGTTTGCCCAGCAGCCTTTGCCTGGGCTTTAACCACACCCCCTTGTTAAGACTTGAGGCAGTATGGGATAGGAAGAAGGGAACTCCATATAGCCCTGTGGAGACTGCATCAACCTGTCTGTCAATTACTGAAGTGAAAGCAGAGACTTCGGGATACAGCACAGGGATTCCCCCTACACCAGAATCGGGCTTCTTCTATGTAAGGTGCTAGGGGACCCTTCAGATGCTATGCTGGTCACTTAAACAAACAACTTTTCAACAATCACAGTACCTTGATGTACTGAGTAGCTACCACATTGGAAGTTGGGCCTTGGCCTGTCCCTCTCTTCCATTCACTCCATTTTATAGATAAGAACCCTGAGGCTCAGAGAGGTGAAGAAACTGAACCAAAGCAGAACTAGAAGAGCACCTGTCAGTCAAGTCAACAGACCTCAGGGTCCACAGTGCCACCTCCATCCGAGGGAGCCAAGGGCTTGAGGCCTGAGCGTGTGTGCTGGCCTGCGCATGAGTACTGCTCCTAGGTCCTCACCCATGACCACGAGGCTGGCTAAAGCAAGATGAAAGTCAGGAAAGATGGGTGTAGTTAGGTCCAGGCTGGCAAAGTCACACTGTCCACATACTGTTTGATCCTAGTAGGCCCTGGTCAGCTGACATGTCCCACTGCTCCTCCCTCTAGAGGCATCTAGGAGTCATGTGCTCATCCCAGACATACAGGTCCCATGGCACAGCACTATGTAGACACAAAACCCTCTACCTCGAGTCCAGGACAGTCACAAGGAAACTCCCAGGAGTAAGAGACACAGTGACACAGCAACAGAAGGAGGCTTCATGCAGCAGGCACTGAAGACCAACTGACATGACCCAAGTCTAAGTATCTACCCAAGTCCCTCCTACCCAACCACCACCGTACCCCCAACTCACCGTTAACTACAGCTAACTTTGTCTTTATCTTTGGGAGCAATAGCAAAAATATGACATTTCTAGCATTGGGAGCCATTATTGGAAGCACTTGTGTACAACATACAGAGAGAATGCACTGCTTCCCCATAGACCAAAACAGTCCCTGTCTCAGCCTTGGCTCTCTCATTGGCTCCTGAAGTACCAGCACAGCACAGCCATCTGACCTTGGTCCACAAGAATGCTGGCTAGCTTATTTCCCTGGGGATCCCAGCACTTCCAGGACCCAGCAGCCTGCTCCAGCAGACTACCCCACCCTCCCATTATGTCCCTATCTGTGAGTCTGACAGAACAAGGCCAAGTGGGAATAGCTGTATGTAGTGATACCTGGCAAGATGGTGTCATATCCCCAGTGCTATGATGGGGGTATGAGAGTATGAAGGGGCACCTTCCTCCCTCTCTTCTGTCCAAACCCTTCAGAATAAAAAATTACTGTTGAAACACAGAACCAGGTATCAGGGCTAGGAATAGATCAGCTTGTAGAATGCTTGCCCAGCATGCACAAAGCCGTGGATCCAATCCCCAGTACTGCATAAAACCAAGAAGTGGGGTGTGCACCTATAATATAATGCCAGCATTGGGAGGTAGAGGCAAGTTCATCAGAAGTTCAAGGTTCTTCTCAGCTGCATGAGAGCTCAAGGCCAACTTAGATCACAAGAAACACTGTCTCAAAAAAAAAAAAAAGTAGTTTCAGGGCTACTAGAATTCAAACACACTCACTGAGATCAAAAACACTCTCGGCCCCGTTTAAACACTGCAAGCGTAATCCCCTCTGAAGATGGGATGGCAAACACGATTAGGCCCAATTAATTTATAGAGAAACCAAGAAAAGAAGGAAAATCAATAGAATTGCCCTGCTCTGACCACTGCTGCAAATGAAGTCATAACTTGATGGTGATTTTGGGAGAAAAGCAGCCGAAAGTGTCACCCAGCAGCCGAAAGGCAATTTAATAAGGCGGCATCGGCCCATATGGACTGGCTGGGTGAAGATCACTGAAGCTGACAAGGCACTCTTGGGGACAGAGGGACAGAGGAAGGGAAGAGACGGCCGAGGTCACTTGATTCCTATACATCATCTGCCACGAGGCTCATTGGCAGTAAATTCTCATCTGGCGCAGAAGTGAGACATACAGGAAAGTGAAATGCAGGGAACAGGCGCACTCGCAGTCAGTGCGTTAAGGACACTCGCAATTTCCACGTAGGCAAAGGCCGTACAGGCTGCTGCTGCAGCTTCACACTAATTTTATCTCCATCTCCACTCCCAACACGTACATCTCTCTTCCATATCCAGGGAGGAAGGAGAGAAATAAACAAGCAACAGCCCCAGATCCCCAGCTGGGCCCTTCAAAGCATCCAGAGAGGCGCTCCAGGGGAAAGAACACACTAACAGATCACTATCCCCACCACCCACACTTGCTGTCTGCAGATAGATAGACAGCGAGAAGGGGCCTGGTAAATTCAACAAGAATACACTTGGCCTTAGCCGGGAATGTCAGCATACAACTATAATCCCAGAAGCCAGAAAGGGGTGGAGATCAGGAGTCCAAAGTTCTCTTCAGTTATATAGTGAGCTCAAGACCAGCTGGGGCTATGTGAGACCTTATATATGACAAGGGGTATGGCTGGGTGTGTGGGTGTGTAATATATGTGTGCATGTGCACAAGTATATATGTATGCATATAATGTGTGTGCATACAAATTTGTATATACACATGTATATAAAATGTATATGTGTGCATGTTTATATATGTATTATACATAATATATGTGTGCCTGTATTGTATATGTGTATGTTTATATGTATATATAATGTGTGTGAGGGCACGTGTGTGTATATAGTATGTATATATATTGGTTGTATGTACTTGTACATGTGTATATATTATATGGGTACATAATGGTTGTATGTGCATGTGTACATGTATATATGCATGTATATATGCATATATAATGTGTGTGGGCATGTGTGTATATATGTATATATAATACATTGTGTGCATGTATGTTTGTATATATGTGTGCACATATATGTATATTATAATGGTTGTGTGTGCATGTGTATATATGTATATAATATACGTTTATGAATGTGCACATGTGTGTATATATGTATGAATGTATATATATATGCATATATATAATATATATATAATATATATATATATATATTTGGACATGCCTTTCAGAACAGGTTGGGTAGAAAGGAGTAACGAAGGCAGCACCAGGGGCTCTTCATGCCCATAAGAGTAAGCTCTCCACTGTTGAACTAAAGTCCCTCGTGCTCGCCTTTGCTGTCTCTGGATGAGTTCCTGGAGAAGTCTAGTCTCCACATCATTCATTCATCCATGCGGCCAGGGAGTGGGTAAGCAGTGACTATCGGCATTCAGCTGCGCGAGCCTCTCCAGAGAAGCTCTTCAGTCATGAGTCCTAGCTCCTTTGCACTTGTCTGCTGACCTCCTCACTTCTCATCTATAAAATGGGAGTAGTCATAGAATTCCAGTGGCATAGCTTTCTTAGTTATCACTCATGCTGGAGTGGCTTCTCAATGATGCAGGTACTCAAACCTCTGTAAGTTGCCTTGGTAAATGCCTCACTGGCTCTCCATACAGTCTTTGATGGAATCATTTGTACTACCTGTCATTGCCCTTTCTATGTGGCGTAAACAGAAAGACATCCCCCACCCAAGGAAAGCAATGTAGCAACCCTGAGTCCACATTATATGGTAATATATGACCAGCAAATATTAGCTCTTGATACTGTGATGTGGTGGCTCTGTCTTCCACTCGCTGTCAACACTCATGACAGAAAACAGTAGGTCACGAGTCAGTAACAAGATACTACTGTCTGCTCCAGGAGACTCTGCCCACTGGATAAACAGAGCAGAATATATTAAGAAATGAAGGGAACTTATGAAAAGAGCAACGTCGTTGTTCCAGTGACCAGTCAGCTGTCTAGAAGTACATACACAGTCAGCTGTGTGGATGATTCAGGACAAAACCTTCCAGCAGCAGAAGCCTAAGCCCCAACTCAGATCCTCCCAGAGTCCTCCCTGATTGGCTGCCTTTGTGAAAGGGCAATGGGTCACAGAAGAGGAAGACCTTCAACAAGTTGGTGATGGAATAGCTCATAAAGGAGTTTTGGAGAGGCAGGTGGAACTCAAGACTTCTTGTATAGGCAAGGGCGATGTCACTGAGCTGCGTTCCCAAACCCAACCAGAGCTTCCACAGGCTGATGGTTTGGAACACTGGATGGAGAGGTAGTGTGTCTGCTTCCCCTTGCCATGGAAGGAAACGAAGTAATCAGCACAACGCTAGCTGCCTAGCATAGCCTTCTGGACAGCAGCAGGCCAGAACAAGTCTTCCAGGGCTAGCATCGGGATGCCTGTGTTTCTGCTGGAAGCCATAAGGGGAGAACCTGCTTCTTTGCCTTTTCCAGCCTGGGGATCCTTCACTGCATATCTCAAGTCTCTGTTACCTGCCAGGCTGTCAGCTCAATCCTCTTACCAAGACCCTCTGGTGAGGTCAGGCCACCTCCAAGGCCAGCCTCTCTTCCCCATGTCAAAGCCCTTCATCGCATCTTCAAAGTCCTTTTTGCCGTGTAGATTAGGTGTTTATGGGTTGTGGATTAGGACTTGGGTGTGGGCATCTTTGAAGAGCCGTGGCTTCTTCTGTCTGCTAAGGTGGGGTCTGGTGCATGCACACATGGACACCATTAAAGTCATGGCGAAGAAATAAGAGTGAGTATTGTTCAGTGCTGAGTTCAAGAATACTGAGGCTGGGGCCGGAGAGATGGCTCAGTGGTTAGGGTGCACATAGCTCTTCCAGAAGACCCAAGTTTGATTCTCAGCACCCAATTCATGTGGTTTACAAGTGTCTCTAACTCCAGCTCCAGGGAAATCGAGAGCCTCCTCCTACTTCCAAAGCCACCATACCCAAATGTACAAACCCACATATAGATACACACATGTACACATGATTTTTTTAAATAAGAAGAATGCAGTAATAGTCTTACTTTTTGAGAAATATTCAAGTACAAAGCATATTTGTTGTGGGCTGGAAGTTAATCCAGGTTGATTGACTGCTTGTCTAATAAACACAAGGCCCTAGGTTCAATCCCCAGCACTGTAGATACCAGGTATGGTAGCATACAGCACTCAGCCAAGTCCATGTGGACAGGTGGATCAGAAGTTCAAGGTCATCTTTGACTACACAGGAAGTTCAAGACCAAACAACAACAAAGGCAAAGGTTGTCTGGGAGCACAGGTTTCAGAGATAGAGAACACTAGCCCAAGCCTCAGCTCCTCCTCTGACACAGGTTTTCTGTTGTAATAATCAGTAGGACCAAAAGTGAGCTAGGGAGGGGCAGGTTTATTGACTTACAGAGAAGCCAAGACAGGAACTCAAGGCAGGAACCAAGAAACCGAACTGAATCTGAGGCCACGGAGGGGTGCTGCTTACTGGCTTGCTCTCTGTGGTTTGTGCAGTTTGCTTTCTTATACAACCCAGGACCACATGCCCAGGGGTGGCACTGCCAATGGTGCACCTTAACTTGCAGAGCACGCCTTTAGTCCCAGCACTCTGGAGGCAGAGGCAGTCAGATCTCTGTGAGTTCGAGGCCAGCCTGGTCTACAGTTCTAGGTTCTGTCTCAAAAAACAAATTTTATGTGTATATGTATATCTCCCACAGATTTGACTGCAGGAAAATCTAATATAGGTATTTTTTTTCAGTTGAGATTCCCTCTCCCCAGGTGGCCATACATAATCTGTATCAATTTGACAAAAATTAGTCAATACACTCATTTAATAAAGTCTGAGCTGCCATTTGCTCGACTGGAAATACTAACCACAAGAATGAAGAACAAAGCAGGCCCCGAATCCTTCCCTCCATGCCTGGGAGCCAGTAAATGCTTAGCAAAGGGCAGCTCAGGAACTGGACACGCTACTGTTTGTCTACCACTTTGGTTCTGTCAGGCCCAGTCACTAAATCAATCTGCATGACATGAACCACTTGGCTGTCAGCAAATACGCCAGACCCTGTCAAGCCCCAGGAACCAAAAGGCCTGCTTCACCCAACGCCGATGAACTTTGCCAGGCTGAGATCTGAGGGTCCCAGGAGAGACACCCAAAGATTTACCAACAGGATCAGAGTGATGTCACCTTAACTCGGACATGGTCCAGAAACAGAGATCTGTTTATGTTGTAGAAAAAAAGGTCCAGGTCTTTCTCTTCCACAGATTCAGACTCCATTGTTCTGGGTGTTACTCTCTTATGAACCATCCCTTTTTTATTTTTAATTATAGTGCAATAAATTTGGGATGCAGATTATAGTCAAAAATCCCCAGCACAAATATTTCTGTCCTCCCATTTTGTAGATGGAAAAATTGAGGCAACGAGCAAAGGAACAAGGGCTTTTATCTTAATGAAACAGCATTACAGGCCTTTTTCATTCTACCACTGAAGTATCTCAGATGATGTTAAAAATATCAGAACTAGTCATGGTGGTAGGTGCCTGTAATCCAAGCACACAAGGATGCTGGAGCAGGAGAATCGGAGTTCAGGATCAGTCAAGGCTACAAAGTGAGAGTCTGTCTCAAAAGCCCAACAAAATGGAATGGGTGTAGAGACAGACAGATAGATCTTAAGAGCTTGTTGGCCAGCCAGTCTAGTGAACTCCATATTCACTGGAAGATGCCTGGTAGCCTCCTCGGGCCTCTTTATTATTCCCGTTTTCCTAAAAAAGCTGCACTGTTGAGATCAGGAAGTTCTGCACCATCATTCCCAGTGACTGGTAAATGCAACCTAAACATGGCATTCCCTGTTGGAAACCTCCGCCAGAAGGTTAACAAAAGTAGACCTGAGAGAGTTAGAGACGCGAAGTCAAGTGTTCCCAGGAGGGTAAGGTGGGATGAAACAAAGTAACAAAAAGACGGAGGCCGGAGGAAAAGGACTACCTTTTCCTGGACAGGAGGGAACTGTTCAGAGAAATCTCTGGCTTATGCCAGGACGGAGCCCAGGATAAAGATGCTCTGCATCTCCGCACGCTCAGACTCTCCTGGAACCCCCATGGAGGTAGTCACTTAGCACGGGAGCATGAGGAGCAGAGGCGGGCTGTCCAGATTAAAACTGCCCTAGACCAAGCAGCCCACAATCTGCCCAAACCCAGCTGCCCGCAGTGAACCTAGACTAGACGGGAAGAACCACCCAGCTGAGCCCAGTCCAATCACTAGCCCAGGGAACAGTCAGCAAGGTAAATGATTGATTAGCCTCCAACTGAAGCTACTCTTCTTGGGGTATTTTGGTAAGTTGCAAAACTAAAAGATACAGGCAGGGATCGGTTTCCCTTCATCTTTATATACTCAACTGCCAAGAAAAGGCTTCCTGTGTGATAGTTACATAAGTATCTCATGAATCTTCATGGTCTCAATAATGATGTAAATTAAAGAATAGCATGGCAGGAACTAGGCTACATTGCAAAATTCTATTGAAACATTTTGGTTGTTTATAAATATTTTTTTACTTCTTTTTTTTTTATGTTTATGCACATGGAAGTCAGAAGACAATGTGCCTACGTGGCTTCTCTCCATCCACCATGAGTTCTAGGGAGCCAACTCAGGTTGGCAGTAAGCACCTTTACCCACTGAGCCATCTTGCCAGCCCTGAGATACTTTGGTAATACTAAGGAATACTTTTAGATTAGGTTACTAATACTTAATGTTAACGTCTACTTTTTGGTCTGGTGGTATAGGTCAGTGGGTAGAGTCCATGCCTGACATACATACAACCCTGGGCTCTATCCTCAGTACTGCATAAACTGGCTGTGGTAGTACATGACTAAAGTCCCCAACAGGACGATCATCCTCAGTTACACATTGAGTTCAAGGCCATCAAAATAGAGCTGGGAGAGAGAGAGAGAGAGACATAGATGATATAGATTAGATAGATTGATTGATAGATATGGTGATAATAGGTAGGTAGGTAGGTAGATTGATTGATTGATAGATATGACAAAATCAAAAAAGAAAAAACTGGCTTATTCTCCCTAGTTGACATCCCTGCCCACTGAGTTTCATCTAACAAAAACGGAAGTTTCACACACACCTGTAATGTTGGTGGTAGTGATTAAGTGATTACGCCTGTGCAGAGTTGGGTTCTAAATTCAGCAACAACCGGAACCTTACTGCTTTCTTAATTAACATCTTTACTTCTGTGAGATAGTAATTTATGCTGCCCTCTCTCAACCTCGCTGGGTGGCTATAGTAAATAAGACAAACCAAGAAGGCTCTTGGAAACTGTCCATCAATAAATCTACTTCCTCGGTAAACAGTTTTACCTGCTGATGGCTTCTCATAAGATGAGCTCACAAGCTCCATTTATCCCTTTGGCTAGGTTCATTGTAAGATTCTGAGTCTGGTATCCATATTTTCAACAAATAAAATGGTACAAGTAAACATTAAGAAACTGTTAGTTAAGATGATCCTGAAAAAGGGAAGAGAAATCCTAAGAAAATGGGTTTCTGGCAAAAGATCCTACAGACCAAGGTCAATGCTGAAACCTGCAGGACTCTCTGAGACCAGAATTCCCATGAAAAACTGAATAGCTTGGCCCCCTTCCCCTTTTAGCAGCTTCTGCTCAGCTTGGGAAATCACAGGAGCCACAGGAAGTGTCTCTTCCTGGCCTATGTCCCGCCTTGACAAATCACAGGTTCAGTGGAGCCTGAGTACTTCACTTAGCCCACATCTGACAATACTAGAGACAGCCCTTCACCCAGGCCCTTCTGCTGCTGAACACTCTCCATGAGCTCTGAATATACCAGGTCTCTCTTGCCTTACCACTTCTCTGGAAGATCCTAACATATTTGTAAGCCACGGTTCTAGAGTGGCTATCAGACCCAAGAATCTCAAGAACATGCAGAAAGAAGGACAAGGTAACCAGACTCACAGGAAGTGCTGTGTTAGCTTCATCCTGGGGGGATGATGGGCTAAACAGATGTCAGGGTAGCCTCGACTCACACTAGGATGTAGAATGGGCTGAAAGCACAGGCAACGCTGGCCCTGCTCAGAATCCTGGGTCACGGAGTCCCTGTCACCCTGTCATCTTTTGTAAGCAAGCTCATTTTCCTCATTTACTTTACCTGCATAGTCCCTTTACTGCATACATGAATGGAAGAATGGGTGGATAGATGAAGCAATAGATGACTGAATGAGCTAACGCATGAATGGATGGATGGATGGATGGATGGCCAAACAGACAAGTGATTCTGCATTTGCAAATTGAACCAACACACAAAGAGGACTGACACACTCAGAAGTGAAACCTTTAACCACTACCATCAGGGAACATTTGATCGCATAGGAAAACAGTTAACCACAGACCAGCTAGTTGGCCCTCTTGGTTGAACTCACCTGGGAGCTTCTCCCCACCCCACCCTCAAACCAAACCAAAGTAGCTAACACAATCTAAACACACTGTAGCCCAAGAAAACCATTCGGCCATTCCCCAGGCTGTCGCACTGGAGTGGAGCTGACCCTACATGCAAATTCGCTTTCCTCCATTCTTAATAGCTACTTGAATCTTGGTAACAGTCCCAGAAATCAAAAGGCTACAGAAGACACGTGCACTATGTAGGTGTCTGGACTTGAAATAATGCAGGAAGATATCCACAAATATACCAAAGAGGTTCAAGCTACAAATCAAAGAACCCAGGGTGGTCATCAGGGACACACAGTACCTCAAGAACATAGGAACAAAAGAGACCAATCCAAGATGAAGGCCTGTCCCTCAGCCACCTGGCCAAGGGCATCACCCGAACCTCAAAAGAAACTGGATTTACACAGAAGCACCCGGGGACTATTACTCAGAGAGGCTCCATCAGCCCAGAGTCCAGGCAGTTGCTTAGAGGACTATGTATCATCCACTCCACCATGAATTATACTCCCCTTGCTCTCTCCATGAAGCCCTGGGTCTATCCAGGGACTGACAAGGAGGAATGCTCACAGCTTGGCCACTCCAACCGCATCTGCTCAGAACATGGTTTCCAGTGGTGACAAATCAGAAAAGCCAGCCCTAGAGTGAGCGAAACCTGGCCATATCCCTTCATGCTTTGCACACAGCACCCTGGAAACCAGACACAGGTGTCACACACACACACACACACACAAAAAAAAAAAAAAAAAAAAAAAAAAAAACAGAGTTCATTGAGTGGCTCCTCACAGCCAGGAACTGAAGGCATATGACGGTGGGAGAAAATGAACGCCTATGCCCACATTTTCCAAAGATATCAAAGAAGAGTGGCCACCAAGGCCCTGTAGGACGTACAGCCACCCTAAGTACCCACAGGGAACTGCTCCCAGGAGCTTCTCCCTGATACCACTCTGCAGATGATCTAGCCCCTCACAAACAATGGAGTAGAACCTGTGTTCATCCTCCTGTGTGCTTGGGTTATAATACAGCATACATGCTATGGAAATGGATATTACACTGTGCTTTTTAGGAATCAATAAGAAAAAAAAACCTCTGTGTTCAATACAAAAGCAGTTGTTTTCTTCTCTGTTTTCGATCCCCAGTTTAACTGCACAGTTGAGGAACTCACAGATGGCAACGGTTCATGGTAATGTCACTCCCGCAAGGCATCCACCTTTGGGGTGGCTCAATCTCAGAGCCAAGAAAACCCAGCACAGGAGGAGCCATGAAAGTGATCTCCAACTGGATAGCAGGAAAATGATTCTAACAAAATGTCAGCTAGACAGCACCGAAGTCCAAATGCCAATAAAGGCACAGCCGGGTATGCAGGGCTTGTCACCAGCCCCCAGGACATCAAGAGAACATGGCACTTAAGGTTCTGCCCTTAGCACACTTTTGTTGGAGAGACAGTAAGATGCAGGAGTAAGGAGTCACAGTGCACACCACGTGAGAACCAGGGCTGAGGTTTTCATTCTGGTCTGCCGCTCTGAGGCATGGCCATCCACCACTGCGTTTCCTAGGCTTGTTTCTTCAGCCATAACGTGAAACCTCTAGTAGTTCACAGTCCTATCAGTGTGTAGTCCTCAGAGTAGCTTATTGCTAACACAGCATCCTTGCCCTGTGGTAGCTGCTGCTGCTGCTGCTGCTGCTGTTACTGCTGCTGCTGCTGTTACTGTTACTGTTACTGTTGTTACAGTTGTTGTTGATATTGTTGTTGCTGTTGTTGTTTGTGAGACTGGGGTTTTGATTTGTTGTTTGTTTGTTTGTTTGTTTGTTTTGAGACAGGCCCCTGTGTAGACCAAGCCGGGCCCTCAAATTCACTATGAGGTCAAGGATACCCCTGAACTTCTGATCCTCCCACCTCTTCCACCAAAGTACTTGGTTTCTGCAGTGCTAGGGATTGAACCAGTGTGTTAGACGAACTCTCTAGCAACTGAGCTGGATCACCAGATCCCCAGGCTGTATCCTGTGCTTTTGACAAGCATGTCTGATCAGAGTTAGAAAGGGGAAGAACCCAATGTGTCATGTCAGCACATACCTCAGACACCACACCACACACACACAGACACAGATACACACACACACTCAGACACACACATAGACACAGATACACACAGACACACAGAGACACAAACATACAGACACACAGACACAGATACACACACACACTCAGACACACACATAGACACAGATACACACAGACACACAGAGACACAAACATACAGACAGACACACAGACACAGATACACACACAGACACACAGACACACAAACATACAGGCAGACACACAGACACAGATACACACACTCAGACACACATAGACACAGATACACACACAGACACACAAACATACAGGAAGACACACAGACACAGACACACACAGACACAGATACACACACAGACACACAAACATACAGGAAGACACACAGACACAGATACACACACTCAGACACACACAGACACAGATACACACACAGACACACAAACATACAGACAGACAGACAGACACAGATACACACACACTCAGACACACACAGAGACACACAGACACACACACTGCCTCTCAGGAGCCAAGACACACTCTGAGCATCCCTAAATATGTGGATTTTCTGCCCTGAGGATTGGTTCTAACTTAACAGGGAAAAAGAATTTGGATTTCTTTTAAAATAATATACAAAGGGAATGCCCTCATTTACTTTATGATATGTTCTCAGATGCAATCTGAATGAGAAGCAAGGCAAAGGCTGTAAACCAGTCTTGAGGCCAGGAAGATCGTTCAATGGCTAAAGCTTGCTGCCCAAGCGAGGACTAGAGTTCAGATCTGCGGCACCCATGGAAATGTCAGGCAAATGTGGGTGGGAGGCAGAAACAGGAGATCACCAGGACAATCCAGTAAGAGACCCTGTCTCGATATAGAAGGCAGGGAACAATAGGAGACACTCAATATCAACACACACACACAGTGACACACACAGACACACACACAGAGGAGACACATACACACACACACACACACACACACACACACACACACACAAGAAGCAAACACCAGTCTCTTTCCCTTGCTCCTGTGAACTGCGTTACACCACAGAGTTCTTCAAAGACCACAAGGGGTCGAGCACTTTCACCTGTTGGCTTCCAGCCAGCCTTAGTTTGTTACCCCAGCCATGGGGTTGGGGGGCCTCAAATCACACCCCAGGACTTTAACACTCCAGGAACCTTATCTTGTCTCATCACCCCTAGCCCACCATCCACCTCTCTCACCCACTCCACCCAGTAAGGCTGACGATCTATCTATAGGACTCCCAGCTAAAGGAGCAAACAGCTTCCGGCAGAGCCTTTGCCTCCTGAGGCAGACTTCTCCCAGACAGAAGTGTCCCTTTCTTCACAGAGTAGGCTCATAGAGTCTCAGCCTTTCTGTCCCTTGTGTCCTGTCAGTGAAGCCTGCCACCACCTCTCAGGGAAAGATGTGAAGGCTACAGCTTCTGAGGCTGATGGTCACAGAAGATCACTTGCATTTGGATAGCAATGGTTCTGGTCAGAAAGGCCGCTACAGCTAAGTCATAAACATTGCTAAATGTGACAGCCAGCTGTGGGGTCTGGGGATAGGAGGGAATAAGGGACAGATATAACCATAGAGGCTTCTTATAGATATCCCAGTCTAAGATGTCTTGTATAAAAAACAAAATATAAAATAACAAAATAAATGTGTTGCCTGGTGATGGTTGGCCCATGGGCATGAAGGTCCATTTCTAATTTCTAGCTGTTAGAGGCAAGCTCTGTATACCTCCTAACCTTGCAGTCCACAGGGACAAAGCTGAACTTAGCACCTATACATCTTTGACCTGCCAGAGTAAGCAACAGAAGATCCACACAGGCAGGAACAGTGTTGGCCTCTCTTGCTTTCCTCAAAACTGTAGACTCACCAAACAGCCCAGATCCTTGCCTCCTGGGGGACTCTCAATGACGTGAGGCAGAGGGATGGATGGATGGATGGATGGATGGATGGATGGATGGATGGATAGATGTATATATGGATGGCGAGGTTGCCCATTTCTCAGAAACCATCACAAGCAAAAAGACTCAGAACAACTCAAACGAGAAACACAACATACCCAGTGAAACGGGTTGACAGAGTCACTGAAAGAATTTTAAACACTTCTTTCAACACCTTAGCCTAGCATTTAAGATCGAAATTGCCATGGCCTGCCATTGGTGTGACCCTAGAAGGAAAGGATGCAGGGAGGGACAAACAACTAGAAGAAGACGGGTGAGAGGAAGCAACATAACTCAAGATGCAGCGTGACTGCCAGGACACACTCACACACCACAGACAATGATTCCCTTCCTGATCCTCTCTGCAGGCCCCCTCTAGCCCAGCTCATCAGCCTACACAGTGCTTCACTGCAGAACAGAACAGCAGGTCCATTGTGCCGAGCTGTAATTGCCCTAGAAGAACAGACAGCAAAGTCAAGGCATTAGTGAACATCTGCATACCGGAGGCCACCCTATGAGAAACAAAAACAACAGTAAGCCACGGGATGCCTACGACAGCAAGCTGCTGAAGCCAGTCCTCTCTCCTGTCAACTGGAGAGTCAATACTTCTTTTCAGACAAGAATTTCTTTCAGTGAAACTGGGTTGAAGACTGGGGGAAGGAGTTAGGAGGGTTGTGTTCATTTTTTTCAATATGATAGAGAGCAGGGGAAGGTATAGCGGGCAAGAGGTGACAAGGCCAAGCCAGGACACATAGAAAGCCTTCAATTGTAGCAGAACCTGATTCTACTGGGCAACCCTATTCTGTGACTATTCCCTTTGAGGGCTGGACAGGTGGCTCGGTAGTTTAGAGGACTTGTTGTTCCCAGTACCCATATGGCAGCTCACAGCCACCCATAACTCCAGAACTTGGGAATGTGACACCCTTTTCTGACATTGGTAGCATCGGGCACACATACATCCATGCAGGTAAAACACTCAGACACATAAAGATAAATGAATCTTTTTTAAAAAGGTAGAGAGGAAGATTCCCTTTGGGTACTTCAGTGAAAGGAGGCTCTGGGGACCTTGCAATAAAATACACACAGCTCTGGGTGGTGCTGTTGAGTGACAAGAAACCAGAATATCTGAATTCTCAGGTATTACCTAGCGATCTCCTGGCCTGACTCAATGCATGTGTGTCCTGTATCTGCCACAGGACAGGCAACCAGCTGGCAACTGAGGGACATAAAGCAAGACCCACTTTCTTCTCAGAGCCTTGGCTGTCTCACGGCAAAATGAGGGTTTGCTACCAGCCCTGGAGACACGTGTACACTGACATTTCTTCTAGACTCCATGTACAGCTCCAGCCTTACCTAGGAGCTGTCTCCCTTGGCATGGTGGCGGCCAGGAGAAAAATACTAATGTTATGTCAGCATTCCAAAGAGAAAGGCAGGGTCGTCAGTCAGCCCCACATGGGGCTGTTCCACCTGACCAGGCAATGACAAAAATCTGAAAACAGGACTGTGTTTTCCAGTACACCTCTAGTATTTTTTAAGGAAAATAGTTCTCATCTCTCCACAGGGACTGTCCTCTTTCCTTCCTTCTGGGAGTCTTCTGCCTCCCTTTCTCCTGGCCCCACACACTCAGGAGGCTTCATGACAGCAGCCAGCCCCATAAGTCACTGAGGTCCTATGTAGAGACAGTCAACCTCCCTCATCACATCAACTACTAAAGCCTCCTCACATGAAAGGTCCTCATTTGCCAGAGTAGCCTGCCTAGCATGCATGAACGCTTGGGTTCAATCCCAGCACTAAGTAAACCAGACCTGGTGGCACATGCCTGTTATCCTACAATCCTAGGAGCAGCAGGACTGGGAGCTCAGAAGTTCAAGGTCATCTTCAGCTACCCTGAGGCCAGTGTGGGTTACTGAAAGCTCATCTCACATGTACACACACACACACATGAATGCTCACATGCACACACGTGCACACACTCTTGTCTTCCATCTGCCCATCCCCCTCAGCTTAACTATTCTCCCCTTGTCGACTCCTCTTGGTTACTCATTTCCTTGTCCTTGCCACACCCAGCAGCCACTTCCAGGCCATGATGTTACCCTACTGACCTCCAATAGTCTTGACCGCACATGACTGGATCATCCATGGGCCAGGACTCTACTCATATATTGAGCCGCCTCAAGGATGTTTCCCCAAGCCCATGTGGGCAGTAAACAAGGTCTACTCCCTGCCCCTCTTCCCTCCCTCCAAACCCACCACAATGGCTCCAAATCATAACAGCAAAGGTCTTTCAACAGCTCAAAGCCCCATCCGTGCTCACTACCTCTTTATTATGTATTTGTATTGTGTGGATGTGTTTTGCATGCAGTACGTGTTTTGCACAGCCTGGGTGCAGAGGGCAGAGGGCAGGTTGCCAGAATTGAGCTCTCTCTATCCTTATACCACGTGAATCGTGAATTGCTGATATCAAATTTAGGTCATCAGGATTGGCAACAAGCACCTTCACCCTCTGAGCCATCTCCCCCGCCCCTTTGCTACCCCCTATAATTAAAAAAAAAAAATTCAGTCCTGCAAACTTTGAGGAAATGCTACATAGTAATAATTTTCTTCACTGAGCACAAAGCCTATTCTTGAAACCAGCACTGTTCTAGAAGTGTGGGAGGTATCTAACGGAAAGACAGCCAAGCACAAGTAACAGATGATGAGCTTGGCCACCTGTGGGTCCCCCCTCACTGCCCCACTCACCATTGGCACTTTGCTAAGCCACATAAAGCCACAATCATCTGGTCCATCCTAAGAGCTTACAATAGACCACTCCCTTTCCTGCCGCCATACTGTAAAGATTTGTTGACATGCAGAAAAACTGGGGAGTCTTTCAGCACCATTGTTTGCCTGGAACCTCACCTCTACCCCTCTGCATCTCAGGACAGTCTCACCTTTGTCTCTCACATGGCCCAAGGCAAGACTGACCTACCCTCAAGGTCAAGGAAATGAGTTTTCTCTCATCTAGTACATCTCAGGGGCCCCCATTGGACCACACTAAATCCTCGCAGGAGACCCACAAGGTAAATAGCCAGCGACCTAGAAACGAACCCTTCTTCACCTATTCAGGACACAATCTAAATGGAATGTGTGTCAGTTGGTCATTCTGCAATTGTCCTAACTTGCCAACTGAATGCCTTAGGCAAACTCCTTGACAAATCCGTTCCTGTTTTCCCATCCATAAAATAGAGACTGAAATCAGGGTTTATTAGGGGTACTGTGAGGATCTCACGGATGGACATGAGAGACTATGCCGAGGGCAGTGCGCAGCAGGACACACAGCTCAGTAGATGCACTATCAATATTGTTCTTATACTGCTATAATTATCTTTACTACTGTGCCACAGGATTGAAAGGAAGAGAGACAGTGAAATAGACCAGTAGGTCAGCTGCCAAGACTGACAACTTGAGTTTGATCCCTGGGACCTACATGGAAGGAGAGAAAGCATTTTTCACACACACACACACACACACACACACACACACACACACACACACACAAAATGATGATCATCATCATGAATATCCTTTTCTAAAGGTACCATGTGATATTTCACACTCTTAACACTGCCCTTCTGACTTGCTAGTGCTGACAGAAGAGCCTTTCAATAACACCTAGAGGCCACTAGACCCAACAGCTTCTAGAACCTACCGAGAAAAGTGAGGAGAAAATGGTTTGGGTCACTGGCTAAAGGCCACCCACACCCTGATCTCATCAAGGGAAAGAGATAAGAGAAAAGATGGGCTAAGGGTTAGGAACAGGACAAAGGCCAGGGACAGGCTGATACTCAGGAATGGGGAGAACCAAAGTGGGATTGGAGGCCTGGAGGGGGAGCTCAGAAGTGGGGGAAGAATCAGGATTGAGGGTGACAAAACTGAGATACATTTCAGGAATATCTGACTGTGAGTCACCCTGAGAATTTTTTCCACAACCCCAAAACATCAAAAGGTCCTGCTTTGTGAAGGAGCTGGGGAAGAGACAGAAGGGGAGAGGAAGGAAGCTGCTTCCCTGGGTATTTTAAAACAGGGCATTTTGAACTCCAACAGGAAAGGCAGGATGCTGAGCAAGTCCCAGCATGCTTTGCAAGCAGTTCTGCAGGCTAGAGGCTCACCACGGGGTCTCTTCACCCTGGACACACAGCACACTCCAAGGACATTCTTCCAAGTTAAAATTTTAGTAATGTGTGAAAATAGACACCATTTACTCCTTGGACAAGGTAGTATTTAAATGTTGGCCTAGAATCCCAAGCCAACATCTTCAGTGATGCCAATTTTAATAATAAAAATTATTAATAATAATAATTTTTTAAAACTTGCTGTTAACTATCCAGATCTCTTCCTGCCATGGTACCAGCCAGGGTTCTCTTAGCTTTGTAAAGATATAAATTGTAATTATGATAACTTTTAGAAGCCAGCTGAAGCAGGCATTGTGGTCCATGCCTGCTTCCCTCACTCTAGAGGCTGAGACAGGAGGATCATGAGTTGGACGTTAGCCTGGTCTTCATAATAAGACCCTGTGTCAAAACAAAACAAAACAAAACAAAACAAAACAAAACAAAACAAAACAAAAACAAAAGACAACATAGGTTAGATTTTAGTTAAATTAAGAAGCCAAAAACATTTTTGTCGATTTGGGTTCTGGTCCCAACTGCTACCTGTTATATGATCAACATTATGAATACGGTGTAGCCCCTCTGAAATTTATAGTAGAATTTAATCACTATTGTGAGGTGTTAAAATGGTAGAAACTTAATCCGACTTTGGTGTTTAGAGGCAGCACTCTTGGGAGGAATAGAAAGAGGGACAAGAGTTGAACACTCCTGAATGAGCATTGGTGACTTTATAGGAAAGGGGATGAATAAGAGAGAGGGAGGTGGAGGGAGGGAGAGAGAGAGATCTCTCACTGTGCAATGGCAATGTCTGGCTTCACCTCATGCTTGCGCCTGCAAGAAAGTCACCATATATACAACCCTTAACTTTGGACCAGAGCCATGAACTAATCACTAAGTCCTTGTTAGATATAATTCACCTAGTATCAGTACCACCCAGTATTCGGTATCATCTTCTTAGCAAGAGCAACAAATGAAACTGCTCAGGTAAGTAGGTTCATGTCTGGGCACCTCTGCAGGCTCCTCTGCTCCTGCTACCCAAGATGAACTTGATGGTGCCCTTCAGTTCAGTCAAGAGACATCTAGTGAGCATCCACTCCAGGCAGACATGTTCCCCACGTGGGATACTGAAGGCTTCTGCCTTCCCTGGGTTGACAAATTAGCTTCAGAATCCTACGACTGCCGAGAGCCTGGGCCAGCTAAGCCCTACATGATGTTTATGTGACTCAGAAAGAGACAGGGTAGGGTTTCCATAGGAGAGAACTGAGCCTATGGGTGAGCCAGTCACCACTGACTATTCAATGCACAGGCCATAGTGCTCTCTCCTTTGGTGGTGATGGCTGCTCTTGTTTGTTGAGTTGCTAGAAGGTACTAGTTTTTTGAGAAGGGTTATTGGTTTAGACATGGGTTGGTTTTTTTTTGGGGGGGGGGTTGGTTTGTTTGGTTTTTTTTTTTTTTTTTTTTTTTTTGGCCTGTGCTGGGATTCCAAATGGAACTGGGGTAAGGGGGAGCAGGAAAGAGTGACTAAGGAAGGTCAAAGGGCAGAGGATGCCACAGCAGGGAAGAGGTAGGAGGGTTCTCAGCAAAGCCCTGATTCACCCACAGTCTCACCCTGGAATACTCACTCTTGGCTGGAAGAACAGTCAGTGCTCTTAACCTCTGACCCATCTCTCTAGCCCCCACTTTTAGTATTGTAATTTTTAAAAAAATGATTTATTAGTTTGTTTTGCAAATTCCAACATTAAGGTATATTAGCACATTATGTAAATACCATGGGAACAATTTATCATCATCACCATCATCACCACCATCACCACCATCATCATCCAGAGTGCAGGCTGTCCCCCGATACCATATCTGCCCTGCACACTGCCTGCCGGCTCCCGGAACGGTAAAAAGTAAGGATGCCAACGTAGCCACAAGTGCCACTCCCTCATTTCAGGCCAGGTCTAAGCACTTGACCCCCACCAGACCCCCAGGACTACTCTACAGAAGAGAAGAGGCCTGGAGAAGGTGAAAGAAAGGCAGGTTGCATGTGCCATTCCACTCAGAGCCCTGTGTGACAGGCTGAAGGTTCCCCAGGCTGGGTGGAGCAGAGAGGAGGAGGGACCCAGCAGACATGTGTGGGTCTCCCTATGTGTGTAACCTGGGTCTCTGGAGACTACCCTGAAACACAGGTCCTTGGGCTTATCCAACTCTTTTGTGGCTCAGCAGATTGGAGGAACCCTGAAATACAACTTCCTATAAAGCTCTGTAGGCGACTAACAGGAGTGGCCACTGCCTACATTCCTCATACACAGGAGAAAAGGGAGATGTTAGAAATGACTGTATGAGTCCCTCCCTCATGGAATAGCTTAGGAAAGCTCACACTTCCATTCAAAACCCAAAATGGCCATCTGTAAGACAAGGCTAGTGAGAATATTTGATTCTTGGGATTATCAAGAAAGAGAGCTGGGAAACGGATCCCTGTGGCTCACAGGAAGGAATCCTTAGGCCTCCTCTTCTTCCAGGGTAGTGTATAAATAAAAGTATTCCTCCATCTCCATCCAGCTTCCTAAACTGGAAAGGTCACAGGAAGACACAATGCAGAGAGATGAACAGCCATGGAGCCTTGAAAACAAAGGGCCGGCAGACAAGATGGCACCAGATCCTGCAAAGATTATTGACCAGCATGATGGGTCCAGCGACACACCAGTGCTAGAGTGCTCCAACCACAAACATTCCACAACATGCCAGTACCTAGGTCAAGTGGGAACACACATAGATTTTGGGGTGGGGGCTCCTCTGCCAGAAATAGATACTAAAATGACACACTGGGAATCAGGACATGTATGGCCCAAGAAGGGGAAAAGAACGTGAACCTGGCATCAGCTATGATGCAGACGTGCACAGGGAAAGGACGGCACAGAAAAGAAGTAGGAAACAGGGCATACTGGGATATGCCTATAATTCCAGTACTGGGGAAGCTGACAGGGAGAGGGCTGATTCAAGTTCTCCTGGAGACAGGGTGAATTCAAGGCCAGCCTGAGATAGTCAAAAACCATGTCTTAAAAATAAACAAACAGCCAGGCAGTAGTGGCACACGCCTTTAATCCCACCACTTGGGAGGCAGAAGCAGGCGGATTTCTGAGTTCGAGGCCAGCCTGGTCTACAGAGTGAGTTCCAGGACAGCCAGGGCTACACAGAGAAACCCTGTCTCAAAAAACCAAAAACATAAGTAAGAAAGAAAAACAGAAAGAGAGAAAGAGAGAGAGAGAGAGAGAAAGGAAGGAAGGAAGCAAGCAGGAAAGGAATGGGGAGGGAGGAAATAAGTGAAAAGTATAAGTATAAACTGGTACTATATTTGATTCTAAAAGACAATTTTATGTTTTATAAGCCATTTGGGAAATAAAATAAAACTATTTCTGGGACATAAAATCTCCAAAAATTCAGGAACAATTGGTGTCTTCCTTTAAAACTAAAATAGTGTTTGGACACAGAGCTTCACATAGGGACACCACTACCCTGTGAAGGTTCAAACAGAGGAGGGCATACAGGATGCCAGGGAGGCAGCAGAAGCTGGGAGAGACCCCAGAGCAGACTCATCGTCGTCTTCAGAGGCCACAGGAGGGGACCACACAGCTCACACCTTGACCCTGGATTTCCAGCCTCCCTGGTGTCATGGTGTCACGGACTACACTCCTGGTGTTCACACTATTCAGTCTTGTGCTACCTGCTCCAGCAGCCCTTGCTCACTAATACCTCCAGAGCCTTGCCGTTCTTCACCACACTGTGACTCAAGGGAGCATGCTGGCAATTTCTAGAAAGTCCTCAGATTTTCCTTTCTATCCACTAAACTAGACGTCGTAAAGGAACTCACAGTAAACAAGACATAACATGTTCTCTGCAGGAGAACGTGTGCCTCACCTGACACTTTCCAAAAAAAAAAAAAAAAAAAAAAAAACGCCTCTGCATATATTTGTCTCTTGCATATGACAAGCCTTATGTGGAGGTAGGGAAAGCCAGCCACATTCGTCTAGCTTTCATATGAGAAGATTGGGTTCTAGAGAGTTGGAGACAGCTTCAGAGCCTGCAGCATGAAATGGCAGAGAAGGAGCAGAGGCCCCAGAGAGCAAGGCTGTTCCCTGAGACTGCTTCTCTCAGCCCGCCTGACTGCCTCCCTGGCAGGACCAGGAGCCTCTCATCTCCCCTGCAAGAGAAGCCACTGAGCTGAGGCAACTGGGGGGTGGGGAGGAGGGAGTTGTTAGGATCCAAAACCTTCTCCAAGTTGCTCCAGAAGGCCAAAGGGAGGTCCGCGCCAGACAGGCCTGCCAACGACAGATGCAGTCACAGCAGAATGCGAGGCAGGTGCGGTTGGTTGCAGGCTCTTCAGGATTCCATACTCGCTGTGGCTCCCCACACTCCCACCCCCACCCTTCTACCACACAGGTTCCTAGTAACGGTGGTGCCGCCCTGTGTTGTCAAAATAGTGAGGTGCCGGAAGGAATTCAAAATGAAATCTATGTGCCTCTGCAGCCTCCTAAGTGTCTGTCACTGTGGTTGTAGCTAAACCCGCTAATGTGCTAAGCATTTTCTGGCAGTGCTGGGAGGTAGGGCTGGTATTTTGGGAGCTGGGAGGAGTTTGGAGGAGACACCCCTTGTAACCCTGGGAAGGAAGAACAGGCATGGAAGGCAAACCCCGAGCACATCCCCTGAAGTCACTGGGCCACCAAGCCTTATTTTGAGGTTCCCGAGTCACCAGGCATGTGGGCAGAGAGAGACCAAACTCAGCCTGGCAAGCACAGAGGCCTCTCAGGCTAGGGCTGCAAGGGACAGTGTGCTCTAGAATGTGGCTGGCAGGGGACACTTTTTCTGCTGACACAAAGCAGCATGCACTGCTGGCCAGGAGACAAGGCAGCCAGGCTTGGCCCTGGCTCATCTTTTCTAAGGGGCAGCAGGGGCAGGGCCACGATGACCAAACAAAGCAAAAGATGACAGATAACTCAGAGGCAGGCAGACAAGAGCCCTGACCCTTCAGAGGGCCTAGGGATATGAGTCCTGGAGAGGAGAGGTGACAATAGCAACTCCCACCATCCAGGATACTGGGTTCCCCAGACATACTGCACTATCCATTTTCCGGGGGCCTTTTGAGAATGGCTCAAACATGACACAGAGAGGGGAGCAGTCCCCTCGCCCCTGAATCTGAACCCATACAAGATCCTGGTATGTCTTCATCCTGGGTGAACTCACACCTCTTAGGGGAAACCAAAGGAATTTTCGAGTGAGGAAGCAGAGACCAGGACCAAGTGGTAGCCCTGCTAAAGAGAGAAGTCTTTCCCTGGGCCACTGTGTACCCGGAAGTGTAGTGAGTGACAGGGGAAGCTGCACAGGTAAGGAAGAAGAAGGGTCATCCTGGGAACAGATAAACCAATAAAACCCTGACGGGATTCAATCTGGAGGAGAAAAGGGAAAAAAAAAAAATCCCGGCTGATAGTGGCTGCTGAGAGCTGCAACTTTTAAAGCCCCTCTGGCAAAAGGCTCTTCAGAGTCTTTTGCAAATCCCAACCACACAGCCAGGCAGCCACCTCCGGGCCAGCAGCACGGAGTGCTTCTGCTGAGTCGGAGCAAACCCACAAACATCCAGCCAGACCTAACCCTCCTCCTCTGCCTGCAATCCACCCCTGCCTCTGTGCCAGTCTTCCTAAAGAAAGGGTCCTCAATGCAGCTGGAGATGGTAGAGTTTATCAGGGCCACGAGGAGCCAGGAGCAGAGACCTCAGCCTCAATGTGGCAACGGGTGCTTAGCCTTCTGAGTATTGTGTTTTAATCTGCAGACATGGAAAAGATGAAGCCGCTCTTGGGAAGCCGGGGAGAACTGGATGGGATGATGAAGGCTGGAATCTGGGCACAAAGCATGGTGGGGGGAGAGGCCCGTGTAAGCTGGTCCCTCTTTCTTCTTCCTTCCTTCCTTCCTTCCTTCCTTCCTTCCTTCCTCCCTCCCACCCTCCCTCTCTAAGCACCACATTCATTACAGGCACTATACAACTCAGTCGGGATTTATGAGTTTGGGAAAACAAAGGCCTTTGCATGTACAACCAACCACCAGCAATGAGTTCATGAAGCCTTTTCTAACCTAGTACATCCATAGCTGACCACCCAACTCATCTCCCTCCTACGCCTGCTTGAAATTACTTCCCTGGAAGCCTCTTTTTAGTAAGACCACTCTGTTTTCCAATCCCATGAAGACACAAACTGTGCGTTCTTCCCAGGAGGGAACAACGTTCCGGAGCCTACTATCTAAATGGTGACCCGGTGCTGTGTTCTTGTAGCCCCACAAAAGCCTTTCTTCAGTGTCTCCTCTTTCATTCAGACTTCACATGGCTTGCCCCTTTTTTCGGAAGCCCAAAGCAATTCATCTGTATTTGTCATATACGCTCATCAAAATCTGTCTTTGTCACACGTGGAGGGGCCAGGGATGTAAGACACACCTATAATCCCAGCACTTGGGAGATAGAGGCAGGAGTAGTGAGTTCAAGACCAGCCTGGGCTACATGAGAGCCTGTCTCAAAGAAAGAATAAAAAAGAAAAGAGGAAAGGAGAGGAAAAACATTCCCAGTGCTGATTTGATTTTACTTTTCTATCCCCACAATACAGAGCACCCGCTATGAAGCCAGTATTACCCTGATGCCAAATCAGATAGACATCTCAACATTTTTAATTTCATAAACCTTATCCCTTACCTCGTCCTCTGCAGAAGAATTAACTCAAACTGGGTCGGAGAGCTAAGTGTAAGAGCTAAAACTATAAAAGTTCTAGAAGAAAAATTGGAAGATAATCCTGTTTGTCTTAGGTTAAACAAAAATTCCTTAACTAGGGCACCCCCTGCAATGTTGGATTTCATCAAAATTTAAAACATCTGCTCTCTGGAAGGAACTAGCATCAAAATAAAACACAAGCCACAGACTCCAAGGAAATACTTGCAGAAAGCATATCCAATAATGGATGTCTAGTCAGAATATATAAAGAACTCCTAAAATTTAATAATAAGACAAATGACCTAATTTTTTTAATAAACAAAAAGAACTGAACAGACATCGCATAAAGAATGAGCAACAGATGGCCAAAAAGCATGGGAAAGAATGTTCAACGTCATTAGTCATCAAGGAAATGCAATTAAAAGCACAGTAAGATAGCATTAAACTTCTATTATAAAAGACTGACAGTGCGGAATACTGGCGAGGATACATTGTAACTAACTCTCAAGCACCGCTGGTGGAAACACTAGATGCGATTGCCACTTTGGAAAGCAATCTGGCCGTGCCTTATAAAGTTAAATAAGCACTTGGAGGCCAGCAACCCCATGCCTAGGCATTTGGGCAAACTCTCAAGAAGCATGAAAACATGTCTACACCGAGACCTGCATATGGGTGTTGGTAAGAGCATCATTCTTAACTGCTCAAACTTGGAAGCAAACCAAATGCTCATCAGCTGATGAATGGATACACATGCTATGGGTACAGCCACGCCAAAAATGGTATCCATTCACTGATAAGCTTGGGGAATCCTAAGTCTACTCTATTTCTTTTTTTGCTACTATAACAAACGGCCACAAACTTATGACTTAAAACAAGACCAAGATTTTATCTGTAAGGCCACATAGCCAACGTCAGCCTCATTTGACCAGGATCAGGGTGTTAGATTGAGAAAAACCTGTCTCCTTATCTTATACAACTCCTAGAGGCTCATGGCCCCGTTCTCCAGTGATGCTGTGCCTTCCCATCCTCCACTCTCTTAATTTATGCTAGTAGAAACAGGTGCCGGGTCAAAAGTACAGGAGCAACAAGTTGGGGAGACTCACAAGTCATTTCATATTTCCGAGATGAGTACACTGAAGCCTGGGGGGGACATAGTTCATTGGCAGAGTGCTTGTCTAGCATGCCCGAAGGCCTGGGTTTGAATCTCAGAACTGTTGAAAACAAAAGCAGGCCTACAGAGACGGCTGGGTGGTTAAGGATGGGAGTTTGCATCCGTAGCAGCTACATAAAAAGCCAGGCATGGCACAGCATGTCTGTAAACCCTATGCTAGGGAGACAGAGGCAGGGGACTCTGACTAAGCAGGCTAGCCAAAGTGGTGAGCTCTGGCCTCAAGGAGAGATCTTGTCTTAATAATAATAATAATAATAATAATAATAATAATAATAATGCAATACACTGGACATCAACTGATAGCTTCCATTTATAGGTTTGCTTCAGCACATGAATGCACACATGTGTGCGCGCACACACACACACACACAGAAAACACAAACAGCAACCAAAAAAGAAGAGCAAAATAAGATTCAAGGGAATCGAGTATTACACAGCAAGTCCAGGACGTAATAAATCGCAGACAACCCCAAGGTCTCTGAATCCAAACACAAAGTTTTTCTGAGACGTGTGAGCTCTTACTCTTCCCTGACTTAACTAAGGAGCCTCAAACTGCATGGGCAGCACCATAAAGTCCCAGAGGCTGGCACTCCACCCCACTCCCACGTGCTTTTGCTTTTGTGTGCCGCACCAGCACAGCATAAATCCAGATCAGCATGACTCTGGATTTCTCCATCTCCCCACCCTGCAGCCAGCTGATCCCCAGGCACGGTACAAAGAAAGTATAGCCTCCAAAGGGCTGGGGTCTGCACCCTGCTTTATACCTCCTGGCATCATTCACTTGGGTTGTTCTATTTGGCCTTCCCCGACATTGAGGCTAATGGTGCAGATATTATCAACCTGTCAAAAAAGATACTCAGGTGGAAGCCTAGATCAGAATCTTACCCAACCCCACCCCACTGATACCACAAGTGCCTGTTATCTTAGAGAACAGACCCTAGGCCACCTCCTAGCCAGGGCAGAGCCTCTCATCTGCAAAATGGAAAACATGGGACCCTGCCCTGCCTACCACACCACCTATAAATGAAAAAAGCAAGAAGAAAAGTAAAGAAAACTGGGGCTGGAGAGGTGGTTCAGTGGTTCAGAACACTCAGTGTACCAGCATACACCTTAATCCCAACACTCAGGAAGCAGAGGTGGACAGATCTCTGAGTTCGAGGCCAGCCATAGTGAGTTTCAGGACAACCAGAGCTACATAGAGAGAGCCTGTCTCGGAAGAACAAAGAACACTTGTTACTCTTCCAGAGGACCCAAGTTCAGATCCCAGAGCCCACATCAGCAGCTCACAGCCACCTGTGAACCCCAGTTCCAAGCTGATCTGATGTCCTTTTTGACTCCATGAGATCCTACACTTTTGCAACATACACATAAATAAAAGCAATAAAAGCAAATTTTAAAAGGAAAATAAGTAGCACATACAAGCACTTTTCAGACTTTAAAATGCTTTATCAAAAAAGGAGAGGCACTTCTGATTATCCTCTCAAGCAATGTGGCTAACATTCACTAGAAATGAATAATCTTCCTTACTTTATGCTTCACCTCTGAAGTTTCTCCTCCTGCTATCTTTAGCTCTAGTTAAAGCAGAGATAGCCTCTGAACATCCCAACAGGAATCACAAGGTCGAACCATTAATGCCTCTCCCCAACTTTACCTATTCTGAAATCAGACAATTACCCACATCACCCCCGCCTCAACCCTTCAGCAATCAGTCCCTCTTCAAGGCGACAGAGTGCTAGCACCACCCGTCCGCCCTCATCCAATTGGTGTCTCTCCAATCAGACCGACCATGATGCTAACACGTGATGCTATGGGGCATCCCAGCCCCCTCTCAAGCCTCACAAGACCTGCTGGATAGATGCAGGGATCCATCCAGGATCCGAGCTGTGCAGCCGAGCTCTTTGGCTCCATCCCACACAAGCTAAGTGCCCCTGGTTTCCTTTTTAAGGGGTGCGGGTGCCCATGTTCCTGTGTGCGCACGAATGTCTAGATATGTGAACATGTAGATGTAGAGGCTGTAAGTCCACTCTCAGTGTCCTTCCCTGGAAGACACCCACCTTGCTTTCTGAGCTGAGTTCTCTCGCTGAGACCTGGGGGCCCACCGTTTAAGCCCGTCTGGACGGCCATCGAGTCCCCAGGATCCCCACAGTCTTCGGCTTCCAAGGAGCTTGGATCACAAGCACAGGTCACCTTTTTACTTAGGTGCTGGTCGTTGAGCTCGGGTCATCCTCTTGCTTGAACCTGTCTCTAACTGAGCTAGGCACCCAGCTCCAGCCCCTTTTCACATCTTATGCACCAACCACACCTGCACTCTTCCTCCTATTCAGTTATATGACGTGGCAAGAGCAGCTATTATATAAGCCCAAGCAGATGCCGGGTGAATCAAGAAGTCACACTGCTTCTTTCTTCTATCAATTTTAAAAGTCTCATAGATAGAGGTGAGGATTCTAGCTTGGTAGTAGGTGCTTCCCGTAGCTCTAGGTTCCATACCCAGCCCCCGGGGGGCGGGGGGCGGGGGGTGGGGGGGGTGGAATAGCCAATGGATTGTACAAATAAATGTGTACCTGGTTGCTGACAGGGGTTATAATTTCTTAGCCACTAGAGAACTAACTAGAAGTTAATAATGATGACTAATAGCTAATGTATACCTATTTTACTTATTTTTATTTAACACTGTTGTTTGTTTGGGAGGCGAGGGTACATATATTCCAGGGACTCATGCAGGTAGAGGTCAGAGCACAACTTTCAGGAGTCAGTTCTCTCCTTCCACTGAGGGACCTGGGGTCAAAGCCAGGTCATCAGAGTTAGCGGCAACCTTAATACCCAATGAGCCAAGTTGTTGGACCTTATTTCTTTTAACCAGATCGCTATAGTAAAATATAAACCTTAGGACTGGCAAGACAGCACAGGACGTAAAGGCCCTTTCCCCAAAGCCTAACCTGAGCTCCGTCCTCCAGATCCACTCGGCAGAAGAAAACATTCACTGTCCTCTGACAGCACCCAAGCTTGTGTAGAGACACACACAAAATAAATAAATAGACTTGCGATAACAAGTAGAGCTGGACCTGTACTTCATGCCACCCAACAAAGTCAAAATGGATTCTAGCATCACAGCAAGCATTAAGATTATACGACTTCCAGAAGAAAACATTGTGGGACGTCTTCAGGACATCTGTGCAGTCAAGAGTTGTGGGACACACACACACACACAAAACTATAAATGAAAAAAGTCTAATTTTGAATTCATCGAAATTTTAGAATTCGGCTTTTGCAAAGACATAGTTACAGATAGGGGTATGGTTACACAACAGTACAAATATAATTAATTATAATAAATTATGTAATTAACAAGATTAAAATACCTTTACTCTGTTTTTCATTTGTAAGGAAGTTGGAATAGAACCCAGGGCAAGTGCCCCATCACTGAGATGGATACACCTCCACTGTTCTTTTTACTATAACTTTTAAACGACACTGTAAATAATTTTTTTTAAAAATCAGGCCACCTAAAAGAAAGTAGTCTCTGAGTATGTATTATATACAGGATACTCATATACATAGAAAGTTTACTTATATATAATACATGTATGTATTATAGACGTGAACACACATACAAACTGAAGATCTATATACCCATAATATATAAAGAACTGTGAGCCCAGGCATGATAGCTCACACCTTTAATCCCATTACTCAGGAGGCAGAGGCAGGTGGATCTCTGAGGTTGAGGTCAGTCAGATATACAGAGCAAGTTCCAGGACAGCAGGGGCTATGCAGAGAGACCCTGTCTCATGGAAGGTGGAAGGGGGATTAGAACTACTCATATAAATAAAATAAATCTTTTTTTTATTAGGTATTTTTCTCAATTACATTTCCAATGCTATCCAAAAAGTCCCCAATACACTCCCCCCCCCAAGTCCCCCACCCACCTCCACCCCTTGGCCCTGGCATTCCCCTGTACTGGGGCATATAAAGTTGGCAAGTCCAATGGGCCCCTCCAGTGATGGCCGACTAGGCCATCTTTTGATACAAATGCAGCTAGAGTCAAGAGCTCTGGGGTACTGGTTAGTTCATAATAATGTTCCACCTATGGGGTTGCAGTTCCCTTTAGCTCCTTGGGTACTTTCTCTAGCTCCTCCAATGGGGGCCCTGTGATCCATCCAATAGCTGACTGTGAGCATCCACTTCTGTGTTTGCTAGGCCCTGGCATAGTCTCACAAGAGACAGCTATATCTGGGTCCTTTCAGCAAAATCTTGCTAGTGTATGCAATGGTGTCAGCGTTTGGAAGCTGATTATGGGATGGATCCCTGGATATGGCAGTCTTTAGATGGTCCATCCTTTCTTCACAGCTCCAAACTTTATCTCTGTAAAAATATATCTTAAAAAAAGTGAAAGAAAGAAAAAAAGAAAAAGGCTCACGTATAGATGCTGTGCCAACTTAAACCATGCTATTCCAAAGCTGGAAACAGATCACCTCTATGTCATCTGAAGAACTTATAAAACTTGTGGTGAGTGGATTAAAAAGCATCAGTGTGTTACACTAATTAATGAGATGCTCCCAGCAATAAAAATAAGTTAGCAATATACATCAAGAGATGCAAGTCTTAGAGAAGAGGAGGCTAGCTGAAATGAACTAGATTCAAAAGCATACATGTTATACAAATTCTGTTTATGTATAATTTTGGATCCAGAAAAACTCATCGATGGTGACATAAAGAAATCAATGGTTGGCCAAGGATAGATACAGAGAGACACAAGATAACTTTTTAGGATGCTAAAGTATTCTGTTGTGGTTACACAGGAAACACAGATAAATACATCTTTCAAACTCCTAGAAGATGTGGGTACCGAACAGTCTACTGGATATAAACTGTAATAGTGTAATATTGGTTTAAAACCTTTTGTGGGGCACTGCAATGCACATATGGAATCCCAGAACTTGGCTATTCTTGCCTACGTAATAGTAAAGATCAGCCTACACTTTGTGAGGCCATCTCTAGGGGGGAAAAAGAAAAGTCCTCACTTTGGCAACACATAAAATAAAATTGGAACAATACAGAGATTAGAATGGCCTTGAACAAAGTAAAAACATTTGTCATGTGTCTGACAGGTGTCCATATCCTCAATTTATAAAGGTCTTCGGAAGTTGCTATAAAGAGCATAAAGACTTTACTAAATAAATAACTAAACAATGCAGAACTAAATAGCCAAACCACAAGAACTAAAGTAAAGATAAACAAGAGAGATAGGAGCCGTGAGAGGCTGAGCAGGTGAAGGTATCCGCAGGTAAAAGCATTTTCTACCAGGCCTGACAACCTGAGTTTTAGCTTTGGAGCCCACTGTTAGAGCCAAACAGACTCCTGCAGGTTGTCCTTGACGTTAATACATATGTGTGCACACTCATACACAGAGAAGATGAACGAATAAAAGAATAAAAACTTTTCAGAAAGTGGACCCTTCTCCTTGCCTGAGCAGCACAGTAGAGCTAACCCAGGTGGTGGGAGAGGGAGTCTGGCCCCGCCACTCATCTCCCCTGAGGCGCCATGAGCACAGGAGAGATGTCCACCATCACCCCTTCCCCCAAGCCACCTGCAGCAGGCAGGAGAGCTGGTCGAGAGACTGGAGAACTAGCCCTGTCCCCCTTACCAGCTGTAGCACCCTGGAGAGAGGGCCTTATTCCTCATCTGGGCTGCACAGTAGAGCTGGCCCTGGTAGCTAAGACATGGGTGAGCCACCCCCCAAGGACATGGGAGCAGAAGAGCTGACCCTGCCGCTTGCCAGTTACAACATTGAGTGGCCTATCTGGGACAATGCTGGAGAGCTCCACCTTGGTGGTGCATGCGCAGGAGAGCTAAGAGGCTGACCAACTCAGCTACCTCCCAGGCCCAGATCCAGGGCTTTAAGTTGGCCCACCCCGACATCTACCTATTCTACCCTCTGCTGGAGTGCATGAAAGGGCAAGTCTTGCCTTCCAAAGCTGCAGGATCTCCATGACACAGGGCAACAACAGGATATCTGAGAGGAGTCCCAGGGAGGATCCAGTATTGATAAAGTAGCAAAAACCAGAGGCCTCAAAACGGACCAATGTCACTGCGGTGAACATCTGCAAGTAAAGATATGTGGACCAAAGGGTATATGACACACTACAGCTTCCATGACAAGTTTGGTTTTTTTCTTATTTGGGGGGAGGGGGGGTTGCAAGGGTAGAGAGCAGAAACAAAGGGATGGGGAAATTTTTTTGGAATGGGTGTGTGATGTGAAATTCATGAGGAGTCAATAAAAAGTTTAAGAAGCCTTATTAAAGAAACAAGTATAATAGCTAACTAAAAGATTTAGGACAATAAGTCACTGTTTCACATACCATCTCAGCACCTCTTTGTTTCTGTCTTGGTAAAAATGTTAGCAGCATGCGGAGAGATGGGCACTCAGATGCAGTATAAGAATGGAAATTTTATATTCTGACTATGAATCAGCAATAAAGGTCCAGAGCCTTAGCCACTGTGGTGATTTAAATGAGACATGTCCCTCACAGGCTCAGATACATGAACACCAGGTTTCCAGTAGGTGGCACTGTTTGGGAAGGCTCAGGAAGCATGACCTTACTGAAGGAAGCGCTTCACAAGCGTTAGCCTCACGTGATTTGCAGCTCTCTCTGCTTTATGCTTGCAGTTGAGCTGCAATGGATCCCTCAGCTTCTTGCTTCTGTGGCCATGAGGAAGGCTTGCTGCTGTGCCTCCCTGTGGTGATGGGCTCACCACTCTGGAACCATAAGCCCAAATGCTAACTCTCTCTTCTACAAGTTATCTTCGTCACAGTACTTTATCCCATTAACAGGAAATTAATAACACAGCAATTTTCAGAAGAGTTAAGCCAATTTTAGGAAACTATGCTAAGGAATGATTTAAAAAATGAGCCAGTCCAAAGAGGATATTTAGGGACCAGCAAAATGTCCTGGTCAGTGAATATTTCCTGTCCAAGCATGAAGACCTGCGTTCCTTTCTCCAGCACCCCTGCAAAAGCCAGATATGATCGGGAACACATGTAATCCCAGAGCTGGAGAAGAGGAGATAAGCAGGTAGATCCCTGGGGCTCACTGGTCAGCTACTCTAGCCAAATCAGCCAGCTCCAGTTTAGTGAGAGACTCTTTCTCAAAGTAGAGAAAGACTGAAGAAGACACCTAATGTTGCCTTCTGGCCTCTATGTGCAGAGACATGCAGCAGAAATGTACATTCAACTTTTGTTACTGACTCATTTATACCAACAAGAAATCATTTAGAGGGCGGGCTGGAAAGATGGCTAAGCATTTAAGAGTTCTGGCTGCTCTTTGAGAGGACACAGGTTCAATTCCCAGCACCAACATAGAGGCTCACAACCTCCTGTCCCAGAGGATCAGATGCCACTCTTTGGGCCTCATGGTCACCAGGCACCCATGTGGTATGCAGACATACATGAAGACAAAATACCTATACACTTAAATTTTATTTTATTTTTCAATTAAAAAAATAAATGATCTAAAACAAACCATCAGGAAAACAGTCAGAGATCCATATTTGTCCACGGTAAGAACATAACAGATATCTTTCAATTCACTCACTTCATATTACATACAAACTTCAGAAATAACTGAGAAGTCCTGATGACTATACATGCTAAACATGGGCACACAAGACTTATAGGGAAAGCATATTTGATTTTTCCCATTGAGGTAAGAATTGAAAATCATCTAAATTCCTATCAAGAGATGTGAAATTAAATAAATTACATATCCACACTTGAAATACCTTATTTAAAATAGGATTACAGGTTGGGATTGTAGCTCATACAGCTCTTATCTACCCAGCATATTCAAAGCCTTGGATTCGACCCCCTGGTACTGTGAATAAAGAGGGATGGGGCTGAGGGTATATTGTCAAAGAAAAAGAAAACAAAGTGCGTTATGGGAGGGAGAGAAAGAGGGAGGCCATATGGGGGTGGCAGTAGCCTCAAAGTATAATGTGTGCTTCGGTAAAAATGGCTTTATATCACCCTTTATAATAAAACTAAAATATGAAAGATATAGCCCAGGACACTTGGAAAAGCAACTTTTGAGTGGAGAAAAGAAATAAACTAAGTGAAAATGTATAACCCTAGGATATTATCAGAAAAAAAAAAAGTAGGAAAGAAGTCACACAACTCTGGACAAGGAGACAAGAGGAGAGGGGAGCTGGTGGGGAGGAGGGGTGCCATAGAGGAATCTGATATTTGAAATACTAATAAAAAAGTGTGTTGTGTTGCTTTTTGTTTTTATGTGTTTCAATGAGGTAGATAAAGATACTGCCAAGAGCCATAGGTTATTAAAGAAATAGTCCTGTACCAGGAGTGGGATACTTCCTCACCACTTGGTCAGGGAGGTCCCTGAGGCCCCCAAAACACTACAGGAAGTTGTCACTGCTATTAGCTCTGCACCAGAACTAGTAGCACTAGATTTTATTACCTAATTACCTATTACCAAAGACACCATGGGCCTTGATTACAGGACATGAAGAATTCAGGCTGGACCTGGGCTGGAAGCTTCCTTCTTACTGGCTAGCCCTCAGAGGTATGCAAGGCTCCTAGGGGAGAATTCCCAAGAGGCGGAGTCATACTCAGCTATGGTCTCTGTGTGTAATAATACTGACTGGCCAAGCCTGACGAGTCAATGGTGCATCCGTGACAATCCTGTTATGGGGTTGAACAACTGTTTCCTGCCTGGTTATATTTGATACCTAGTTTACAGGACAAAATTCATGTCTGGATCACAAATCAAGCCAAAAGCCTGAGGCTGGGGAGGTCATGGGGTGGAGTGGAGAAGCTACTTCTGTTGTTTTGGCTAAACTGATGCGCCCATCAAATCACTCTCTAAGCAACCGTCGATGCCCATAGACGAGCGCTGCTGTCCCTGTTGGCCAGAGAAGCTTGTCCCTGTGATGGTCACCGATGGCTATGGAGATGTGTGACTGTAACTCAGTCAAACGTACTAAGAATAAGTTCCTGTTGAGTGACCAGTCATAACTGGTCTCTCTATCACTTCCTCCACGGTCAGGGGACATCGCAGAGGAAGTGGCAGAAAGAATGTGAGAGGAAGAGGAAGGGAGTTAAGGTTAGGTACAACTCAGCTTCTTGTCTGCGGAATGGAAACCATTCTATAAATACCACGTGTCTTCAAAAGCAAGCTGTGACCTTTACAGCTGTTCTAAAGGGGAAACCTAGGGGTCAGGGGAGGGCGGGTCATAGCTGTAAACCCAACCCAGAGAAAAGGCGAGAGAGGAGAAGGATAGAGGCGACACCTGCCTGCCCACACATCCAGTACAAGCCCAAGATCCCCAACATGGCCTCTGTCAGTTTCCCAGAATCCTTTGCTCCCACGAGACCTTCCCATTCCTCATAAAAATCCAAGTTAGCTAGGAAAAGAGAAACTCGGGGAAGGTTTTAAACTCACAAGACTGCAGCCGGGATTTCAAAGTGACACCTAAGCCAGGCTTGTTGGCATAAGCCTGAAATGTCAGGATTTGGAACCGAGTCCTAAAGCGGCAGCAGGAGGATTGCCAAGCTCAGACCCAGCCCAAGCTACATAAAGAGTTCAAGGCCAGCCTGAGTTAGGGATTGTGAAACCCCGTCACCAAACAACCAAAAGAGAAAGTACAACTACTGCCATTCTGTCTGCTCACCTCGAATCACCTGCATCACTGACACAGCCTCCTGCAAACCTGAGATCAGAGCCTCCCTTCTTCAAAAGATTAGAGATGTGAGGCCAGGAAGCCTACGTGCCAATGCCAGGAGGAAAATCTTAAGGCCAGGAAAGTGGGAGAGGAAGGAGGCCTCATTCCAACATGCAAGGACGTGAGTTTCTGTCCCTCTCTCAGCTTTTACCACTCCCAGCAGGCCTGGCCAACATCCAAAGAGACTCTGGGCTGGTGAGCCCACGAATGTGAGGCTGAGATAAGCTGGGGAAGCGAGGGAGAAGCTTGCCCAGGGTTATATATGGGCTGCTGTGCGCTGACATGAACCAGGGGAATCTTAGGTTCCTGGGGCATTTTCTGCACTCATTCCTGCTCCCAGGATTAAGAATCCTCTCTTGCTTCCTCCCTCCCCCTAGACCACCACTAAGCAGTTGCCTTGTGAATACCAGAAAAGGGAGGCTTTGTCTGTTTGGTTCTGGTTTTGGTTGTAACATACATGATAAAATCCTGGGGACCTGTGTGCTCATTTATAGTAAAACAGACTAAGAAGCCCCATTTTCCCTTTGTCTATGGGACAGCCACCTAGTGGCACATATTTCAAAAGCTACAAAAGGGCCAACTTCTAGTCCAGGCCCCCTGGCTGGAAACATGCTTTGGGAGCCCAGAAAACGCTCTGCCTCCTTCCAGCAAGGGGGAAACTGAGCCCTCGGGGAAGCGGCAATGTGATGCACCTGGACAGAAAGGAGGAGAGGTGACTCCTGTACATCAAAGAAGGCTGAAGAAAGGACAGTGACGTGACTTTCAGGAGCCCAGGTGCCTAGCAGGCTGATGCTTATCTCCTCTGATCAACTCCAGGCATCCCCAAGTTTGTCCTGTGAACCCTCCGAGGACAGTAAACTCCAGCACAAAGTGACTCTCCCAAGGTCTGGAAGAAAGGAATGTCTTCCCCCTCAGCCTTGCCCGAGGCCCGACGCCTGGAAAAATTCCTGGGATGATTTGGTGTAGTCTGGGATGGCTCTGGAGCCATCCTGGCTGGAAGAGAAATGTGGTTTTGAACAAAGGCTGCCAGGACCAGTCTTGGCGACTTAGGGACACTTTCTGGTCTCAGTATGTCTGCCCTCACCACCTGCTAGCCTAGGCTGGATCTTCTTGTTTGGGGAAAACCCTTGAGATCCTTGCACTCCATGAGGCAGTCCTGGTGACCTCATTCTGAACTGACTTGCCATGTTCCCAAGGCTCCTCATGCATGCATGCCCTCCTGCCTCGCCCCGGCATTAGTGTCAGTCCCCTGGAGACGTCAACACTCAGTGACCGACAACCAGGTCATACACACTTGGCTTTTCTCCTTTTCAATTTTTGTTGGAGGGGGGCGGGGCGGGACATATGTATTTGTGCTCAGTGTTGCTTATGAGTGGGGGCACATGCATGTGTATGCTCACATGTACAGAAGCCTGAGGTTACTGTCAGGGTGACGGTCCTCAAGAGTTCTTCTCCCTGATTCATCGAGGCAGACTCAATCAATTCCAAAGCTCGCCACTCTCAGTAGTCTCGGTAGCTGGCTTGCTCTTAGAATCCCGTGTGTCCACCTTCAGAGGCTGGAACTGTAGCATTTTACATAGGTTCTGAGGATCCAAATGGAGTTCCTCGTGCTTGCTCAGAAAGCACTTTAACCCCAGGCCCTGTACATAATTTTTTGACCAACCCCCTGTCGGCATCAACCTTCACTCAAATAAGACACCCGTTGAACTGAATACACAGATTCAGGAGCAGCAGCCTGGTGTCTGCAGGCACTCCTGAGGTCTGCCTTCCAATTCAGTCATTTGTGCTTCAAGCTTGGGAGGTGTCTGATACCAGCCACGCCTGGGCATTCTCTCTCACGCCGCTTTAATTGATTGGAAAAAGCAAACAGCGTCTCTCCATCACTTCTCTTCCCAGCTGAGAAACAGAAAACCTCATAGGCTCTGTAGGTAAGAAGCAGACCTCTAGAGTCTTAATCCCCTGGAAAGCCACACCCTGAAGAAGGCATGTGGGGAATAGGGCTGAAGAGATGGTCCAGTGGTTAAGATCACTGATGCTCTTCCAGAGGGTACAAGTTCAGTTCCCAGCAACCATATGGGGTGATTCACAAGTGCCTACAACTTCCAGCTCCAGGGAATCCAGGGCCTTCTTCTGGCCTCCTCAGGCACCTATACATGGCAGACACACACATACACATACACACGCACACACACACATACACACACATACACACACAAATAAAAATAGAAATAAATCTTTTTTAAAAAAGGCACATGGGGCTGATGAGATGGCTCAGTGGTTAAGAGAACTGACTACTCTTCCAAAGTTCCTGAGTTCAAATCCCAGAAACCACCCATAATGAGATCTGATGCTCTTCTTCTGGTGCATCTAAAGGCAGCTACTGTGTACTTAGTTATAGTAATAAATAAATCTTTGTGCCAGAGAGAGCAGGGACTGAGCGAGCAGGATTGACCAGAGCAAACGGAGTCCGACCAGAGCAAGCAGGGCCGACTGGAGGCAGCAGAGGTCCTAAATTCAACTCCCAACAACCATATGAAGGCTCATAACCCTCTATACAGCTACAGTGTACTCATAAACATAAATAAATAACTAAATTTTTTTTAAAGGCACACGGAAGAGACAGATTGGTTGGAATATAACCAGGCCTACCCCACCCAGGAGGGTACCTGTGCATGGTACCCAAGGGACACTAGGAAGCCGATAACTCTGTGTGAGTGTGTGTGTGTGTGTGTGTGTATGTGTGTGTGTGTTCCGAGAAGTCATCTCTTCTAGGCAGAAGACGTGGTCATGGCAGGGGGAGGATTAGCCGGAGGTCGTGAGAAATGTCTGCTCTGCCTGGAGATCAATAAGTGCAAATTACTTGAGAAGCTGGGGTGTCCAGCAGCAGCTCCACTATGAAAGACAAATACAGATGGTGGTGGGAGTGAGAGGGAGGGGGCAGGCTAGGGACAGTCATTTATCTCAGAGGTCTCTTCCCACACCAAAATTGTAGGTCTCTAATCTGAACCTCCCCTGCCAACAACTTGAAAAAGTTGCCGGAGCTCAGGGACATTTGGAGAGAAAGTTGAATCGTACTGTCAGATAATAAACCAAGAAGAAATTCTGAAGTCAAAACAAGGGATAAATTTTCCTTATCTCTCTAAGACATGCATCAAAGCGGCTCAGAGCTGTCTGCCCAGCCTGGGAAGATGATAATGGTTTTTAATGGCCTGTAAACAACAGCACCGGACTATGTAATAAAATTTAACCAATTAATCCTTTAGGCTTCCTCTCTGCCTTCTGCTGGCCCAACGCTTTATAAAGGCAGTGGGGTAACCTAGGAGGCATGGGGCGGGGAGGCGGGCAGGGCACAGGGGGTCTAAACAACAAGGGAGTTAGTTCAAAGACTCAAAGTCTCTGAGCCAGTATGCAGAGAATGTGGGGTGACTGTGAAGCTGTCCAGAGAAAGGGTCCAGGAAAACAGGAAAACATGGGGCCCCGAGGAACCAGAGGCAAACATCACTCTGACTCAATGAGCTCATTCTTTCGGTCGGCACATGTGCAAGACACATGCAAAGGCAAAAGTAGACCAGGAAAGCAACCTGCCCTCCCTGGAATCACAGCCTGGGCGTACACTGGGAGTAAGACTCCATTCTCCCTGGGAACTGGACAATGTGGCCCAGTGGTGGAGCACATGCTTAGCGTATGTAAGGAGACACACCCCACGACCAGCCCCACAAAAAAAAAAAAAAAAAAAAAAAAAAAAAAGAGGCCCGGGGAAACAGAGCAGACTATATCAGACTGTAAAAATCTTCGCCTCATTCAGTCCACAGAATTTAAGAAAAATGCATGGCGTTGTGCCTGTAAGCTCAGAGCTGGGGAAGCAGAAACAGGCAGGTGTGCTAGCCAGGATTCCTAGCATTATCTGAGCGCCCAGGACAAGTGAGAGCCTGTTTCACAAGACAAGGTAGCTAGCTGCTTCTGAGGTAGACCACCACCTAATGTTGCTCTGACCTATACGTACATGCACATAAAAGCACACACACACACACATACACACACACCAAGGAAACATAGTCACACTACTGGTCATAAAAGTTATGTATAAATAGCATTTGTAAAGGACCAGAGTCCTAACATCTCTCTCTTTTTGCTTCCTCTTTCTCAAGTGTACTCTGTACCATTTGGGATGACTGGGGCCAATAGGAGCCAGAAGATGAAACACAGCAGAGAGGAAAGCCAAGTCCCTCCGGCCCGCCACTGCTCTCCCTACCTGCACCGCAAATTCTAGAGAACAAATGGACCTGTTATCGCCAGAGCCTCTGGTGGGTCCTCCACTCCCACCAGACAATCCTGTTGCTTCCTGCACCCTTGAGGCAACATTTTCTTCTTTGGTTTTATTCTGTCTGTTTAAGTCTTTTTTGATTGTCCCAAATAGTACAAAACAACATTGCACTGAGGTAACCTTGAGTCACATGTTTTCATGTCTATGATTTTGAAGTATGTGCATACGTGTGTGCCTGTGTGAGAGGATGTGCAGGTGACCATGGACTCCAGAGAAAGTCATCAGATCCTCTGGAGCCGGAGTTACAGGCAACCAAAAGCTTTTCAATGTAGGTGGCTGCTGGGAACCAAACTCCAGTTTTCTGTAAGAGCGGCACGCACTGAACCATCTCTCCAGACCCCTGTATGTTTTATTTTTTTGAGATAGGGTCTCAAATAACCCAGGCTGGTCCCAAACTCGCTGAGTAGCTGAGAGTGGCCTGAGACTTCTGATTTCTGCTTCTGCTTCCAGAGTGCTGGGATGGTAAGGTCTACAACCTACAAATTTTTTGAAGAAATTTTGATAGTGGTTGTGGTGGTGGTGGTGGTATGTGGGTTTGTGTGTATGTGTATGTGTGTGTGAGAGAGACAGAGGCAGAGAGACAGAGAGAGAGAGACAGAGAGCTATAGAAACCAGACGACAGCTTTTAAGATTCAATCCTCAGCCATGTATGGTGGCACACACCTTTTATCACAGTGCTCAAGAGGCAGAGGCAAGTGGACCTCCATGAGTTTGAGGCAAGCTTGGTCTACCTAGCAAATTCCAGGATAGCCAGAGCTACATAAGAGAGATCCTGTCTCCAAAAAGGAAAAAAACAAAATTAATTGAACCCAAGTCATCAGATTTCACAGGAGGAATCTCTACCCACTGAACTACACTGCCAGCCCCACCCTAAGGTTTTCCTTGGTATTGGGGATGAAAGCCGGGGTTAGGAGTACAGGCATTCTCCACTTAGCTATTCCAGCTCTTTGTCCATTTGTTTTCTACTCAACAAACCACAACTGGGCATCTGCCATGCACCAAGCACCCAGCTGAGTCTGGGGTCTCCAAGGCAGAACCAGGTAAGTGTAGGCTCTGCCTCCCCACCAGGCTCCTGACAAGCTGGGAAGAAAAGAGCTTGAAAAAGGCCTCTGTCACCAGAGCCTGGGGCAACTCCCAGAGATAAGTCACAAGAGTATGAATAAATTAACTTGATTTTGCCAGGTGGAAAAAAAAAATGGAGACACCAGGTCATTCCACAGTTCATGCTTTGAAAGGAGTGAGCCATCTATGTGTGCAGACTTTGGGGTGAATGCCACTGAAGGGCAAGAGCTGGGAAGCACCTGAGAGACAGGCGGGCCAGACCACAGGACAAGGCCTTGGTGCAGAACTTGGACTTTACTCGCTGTGCAATGAGGAAACCATGAGAGGCTATAAGCAGCGGTAGGCTGCGCTCAGATTCGTATGATAACAAGACTGTCCCTGCTGCTGCGGTGGAGCCTACTCTGGAATGAGGGGAAACTAGGCCGACTCGACAAAGCTTTCCAAATCAACAGAACTGGGGCTCGCCAGAGGGAAGAGGGAGAGGAGGTATCAAAGATGGCGGCCACACTCCAGCCTGAGGACCCTCATCCAAGATAGAAACCAGTGAGAAAGTAAATGGCAAAAAAAAAAAAAGTGTATGTCACGCTCGGGATCATATAAGCTCCTAGGGAAATGGAATTCCATGAGTTCAAGACCAACCTCGACTGGAACATAAATTCAAGGCTAGCCTGGCCTACTTAAAACTTTATGTCAAAAAAAAAATTTTTTTTTTTTTTTACAGTGAGGCAAGAGGAAAATGGGAGGGGAAGGAGGAAGGGAAGAAGAGAGAAAGGGAAGAAAGAAAAGTAGAAAACTCTGTCAGTAGGGAGAGTGTCCGCCTAGCATGAGGACAGCCTGTGTCATATACTACACAGACCTAGCACAGTGGTACACACCTATAAAATATAAAAGCACTTCTAGAGAGATGGAGAACCAGAAATTCAAAGTCATCCCCAACTCTATAGTAAGTTCACAAGTCGGCCTGGGGGGCTTTATAAGACTGTTTCCAAAAGGGGCATGGAGGGAGAGGAGGAGAAAAGAAAGAGGAAGGAAGGGAGGGAGGGAGGGAGGGAGGGAGGGAGGGAGGGAGGGAGGAAGGAAGGAATCAGGAAGGAAGGAAGGAAGGAAGGAAGGAAGGAAGGAAGGAAGGAAGGAACAAAGAAACAAAGAAAGTAGAGAGAGAGTGAAGGGGAGGGAGGGAGGGGGAGAAAGAAAGAAGAGAGGAGACCCCTCGACCTGCTGTGCACCCTTCAAGCAGTGGCTAAACCTATCACCCTTCCTTTGCCTGGCTTTCCTGCCACCTCCTCGACACTGGTCCAATGATGACAACGTTGAAGATTGTCACAATCCCCCTTTAGTCTCTCCTAAGCCTTGGCCAGTCCTGGGCAATAAGTAGCCAGCAAACGCTTGTTATTAACTGGGACTCCAGAGGCCTGGAGAACTTGTCACTTTAGTCATCGCCTCGTTTGCCGTATGAGGCGCTCCCCTTCTTTAATCCTCACTAAGCAGTTTTTATGGAATTTCCAGGACGAAGAGTTCCTAGATGCTTGGACTGCACAGTCCAGGAAGATTTTAGCAACAGGCAAAAGTGGAGAGATCAAGGATAAAACAATAGTCTTGCCAGCTTTTCTTCTTAACACCATTGTTCCTTAAATAAGAGGCTGTCTGCATCCGCAGCAAGCAATAGATTTGAGGGATATATTGCTAAGTGAAATAAGCTAGACTCAGAAAGGCACACACTATGCATCCTTGCTCATATGTGACAGCTAGAAAAGTTGAAATCACCATTGAGTAGAACTGTGACCCCTGGAAGTTAAGACAGGAAATGGGAAAGGGGAAAGAATACGCAACGCTGAAAGCTAGGAATCACAAACAGTTAGGTAAAACAGGTTTTAATGTTCTACAGCATAAGGTCACTATTAAAACACTAGCTGCAATTTAATGTATTTGCTAAGATTCATTGAGTTTTTATTTTATATCTATAAGTATTTGCCTGTATGTATGTATGTATGTATGTATGTATGTATGTATGTACACCTTGTATGTGTCTGATGCCTACAAGGGTCAGAAGATCCCTTAAAACCAGAGTTACTGTGAGCCATCATGTGGGTGCTGGGAACGCAACCTAGACCCTCTCTGCATGATCAGCAACTGCTCTTACCAATGAGCCATCTCTCCAACTCAGGCTTAACTATAATTTTCTAAACAACTAGAAGAGTTCAAGTGTTACAGAAATTTTTAATCCCCAACCGGGGTTTCTACCCCGCCTGTGATCATTCAGTTCCTGGGTAAAAGACACACAACCTTTCTATTTACAACAAGCTTTAAACAGCACAAGAGCTGGGCAGATATCTACCCTCTATGCTATTAGAGTCTACTTTTCTATCAGTAGTCCCAAGTTATTACTCACTATGTTTCATCTGGGCTGCTCTTAATTCCAATTGGCCAGCCCTCAGGGCCATGTTTTTTTTTTTTTTTTTTTTTTTTTTTTTGGCTTTTCGAGACAGGAACTCACTCTGTAGCCCAGGCTGGCCTCGAACTCAGAAATCCGCCTGCCTCTGCCTCCCGAGTGCTGGGATTAAAGGCGTGCGCCACCACGCCCGGCCCAGGGCCATGTTTTTATGACTCACCTAACCCATGGCATCTCTCCTCTCCCTTCACCTTCTCAGCTCATGTTCTCCTCTTGACTGTATCCTCCCGCCCCCTACCCCCAGACCCAAGAACCCTAAAACCTGCCTATGCCTCTTCTGTCCAGCTATTGGCTGTCAGCATCTTTATTTACCAATCAAATATCTGGGGGGCAAGGTCACATAACATCACTTGGGTCTGTTGATCAATGCAAAGAAACAATAAACATTCTTTAAGGAGGTAGAGAGGCTAATTGCCAACATTTGATAACTACACACTATACACATATATTGCATTATTACACAGAACTTAGCAAACATATACAATCATCAAGTCAACAAAAATATCTGTTGATGAAATAACATTTCTGTGGACCTCAGAGGCCACCCCTAGCAACACACCCCCTTTAACAAGACGATATCTCCTGATCTTTCCACACCGTTCACTAAGCATGTTAATATATGGACCTATGGGGGGGGTGCATTCTCATTCAAACCTTCACATATAGAAAGCAACTGATATCAACTTCTGCCATAGTGCATGTAGGAATTCATGTACACTCATATAAACATGTACATACACATATCTCACATAAGAGTGCACATGTATATACATATGCGTGCACACACACACACAGGAAAGGACACATGATGCTATATTTCTCCCAAATCAGAATAATATAATTTTAAGATTAGTGATAATCCTAATTAAGTCAGCTCCCCGCTGGGGGAAAGAGGCAGCTGCTCTGTGCTCTGGAAGAGGGTGAGCTGCATCTCTGGCCCCTGCCACTTACCCACCAATGTCACGTCCCAGCTGTAACAACCAAAACACTACCTTAGGCATTCCCAAATATCCCTGTGAGGAAAGGTGTGCCAGCTGGGGCTCACTCAACAACACAACATAAGCCTTATTAGAAAGCGTCATTAAGTGGGATCAGCCCACCACTTTTGGGGACAGACCCAGAGGCTAGGGATATAAGATTTGAACTCAAACTTGTCATTAGCTGACCTTGAACAGGGCCTGTCAGTCACCCTTCCCCGCCAGGTGACTAAGGAGTGTGTTATATCTTCTAGGAAGGAATAAATGATACAGATAGAAGAGGAGACACAATTGACCCATTTCTATAACTCCTATCTCACAGAGCTTGGTGCAGGGTACCTAGTAATAATAGCTTCCCAAATTCAAGACGTGTCAACGCTAGACGTCTTGATGCACAGTCATAATCCCAACAGCTTTGGAGGCTGAGCTAGGAAGATCACCCAAGTCTGAGGCTAGCCTAAACTACACAGTGATTTCAAGGCTAGCCAGAGCCACACAGCAAAGACTGTCTGAAAAAAAAAACAAGCCAGGAAAGTGAGACAGACTTGTTGGGCAGAAGGACCTTGCACATAATACAGCAGGCATCCCGTAAACATTGATGGAATGAATAAATGAATATCCAATCTCCCTATTCTCACTGGTCCCTTTCCTCAAGCCTGACACACCTAAGTTCTCTTCTCTTTTACCAGACCACTCTCCAGTTCTACTTATGGGAATTAAAACCACAAAAAGAGTCTGTGCAGTTTTGGTCAGAGCCCTGTCAGAAGCTTCTTGCAAATGGTACCAATACCCAACCCCCTGTAAATAATTCTCATACCCGTCTATGATGGTGAAGCCTTGTTGAAAGTCTAAGTGAGGCAGTCACTTGTACCATCAACATCTTCTGGTTGCTGTTGTCCTGAGATATGAAACCTGGAGGTCAGCCAGGGATGGCATGTGGAGGTGGCAAGAGCCTTGAACAAAGTAGCTATAAAAGGGTGTGGGGGGAAGCAAGACAAACAACAAATGGAAAAAAAAAAAAAACAGTGACCTCAAAGAACTGTGTGGGGAGCCCTCGGAGCTGTTACTGGGACACGAAGAGGTCAGAGTTCCTGCTGCATGGCCTGCCCCCCTCCAGCTCCCAGGCCCCACCTCAGCTCTTTAAGGGGGAAAAATTCATCTTGTTACTAGCCAGATGTGGTCCTGGCCACAGCCCAGCCAGCTATAAATTTCCCAGGTTCATCTCACAAGCACATTAAGTGTCCGCTGACACTTTCCCAAAGGAGTGAGGTAGTTTTTTGGGCCATCATGGGGCCACAGGACGTTGAATACAGGGAGAAGCCTTCGAGAGCAGGTGACTTAGCCCTTACTGTTTAAGTGGAAAAACTAAGGTGTTGCCAAGTGTGCTGCAGTTGGGCAGTATTGAGCCAAGAAGTCAAGCCTTGGGGTTCTGTGTGATGGCTGAAAACATACCCAAACCCAGAAGGGGTGCTGTATGCTAACTGCACACTTCCTACAAAGGGGTGTGATCACACCTAAATCTTCCCAGGAGGGTAGGATTAGCCCCACTGAGGGGCCTTGTCACCTACACAGTAGGAAAGGGTAAGCCTTCCCAAGCAGCTACTTCTCTCTGCATCCCAGGTCACCTGTCTTGTCTGTCCTGTGTCATTTTACCTATCTTCTGCAGGCTGTGTGGTACAATGAGCAAAACACAAAAAAATAAAATAAAATAAAACAAAATATGAGCAAAACACACAAAAAAACAACAAAGAGCATTCTGGGAGCTTTGAGTGTGTCTGCATGTGTGCATGAGTCTGTGTGTATGCATGTGTCTGTGTGTTTACATGTGTGTGCATGTGTCTTTGTGTGTGCATGTGTCTATGTGTGTGCATGAGTCTATGTGTGTGTGTATGTGTCTGCGTGTGTGTATGTGTCTGTGTGTTTACGAGTGTGTGTGCTAGTTCATGTATTCCTAAGCAGGAGAGGGGAGAGAGGCAATGAGCTGACAGTTAGTAAGTCTGAGGGAGGGGCAGGGCATTCATGATAGAAGTCTCACTACTTCTCAAAAGGTCTGCAAGTTTCTAAGTAAAAATAAGAGAGAGAGAGAAAAGAACTATATGACAATTTAAGGTAAATTAATCTAAAAGAGAAAAACTACATGGAAAATGGCTAAGATTCACTCCTTAAATTATATTTATCTCTATCTAGTGCAGTGGTTCTCAACCTTCCGAATGTTGAGACCCTTTAATACTGGTTCCTCACATTGTGGTGACCCCCAACCATAAAACTGTTTTGTTGAAACTTCATAACTCTAATTTTTCTACTTCTATGAATCATAATGTAAGTATCTGACACACAGGACATCTAATATGCAACCCCTGTGAAAGGGTTGTTTGAACCCCAAAGGGGTAGTGACCCACAGGTTGAGAACCCCTGCGCTAGGTCCTAACATACTCTGAAGAGGTTAAAAGACATCCCAGAGGCCGGATGATCCTAAACAAGTATGTGATGTTGGTATTCCCAGAAGTCAGTAGCTGTGGCAACCTGGAGGTTCAACTCTCATTTCAGGTATGTTTTACTCATCAGCTCCCAGACTCCACATAAGCTTCATGAGTCATGTAATATCAATAAAATGCAGTTTGACTTTGCTTCCATTTGGAAATTTTTTTCACATAAGGAAACTGTTGAAACAAATCCATACCCAATCCACAGTCACCAGGTTCTCTATCCAAAGTAGCACTTAGCTTGGGCCACAGTGGGCCTAAAAAGCCAACCCTAGTCTTCTATCCCCAGCCGCCACAGCTGTGAAACTCATGCCGGCTCCCAGCAGTTCATGGACAGTGGCTGAGGGACAACCATTCAAGAGGTCCCATGGGATTCCTCCAAGTTTCAAGAGGGACAAAGAGAAATTTTAGAGAAATATGTTTCAGAGGGGGATGGGAGCCACATTGACAGCGTGGTTATCAAAGAGGCCACAAGGTCGCCCTCAGGCAATGGAGTCCTGGCAGAGGTTGATGGTGACAGTGAACAGATCAAGCAGAGAAAGGTGGCTAGTGGGAGAAGCTCAAAGTTAGAGAATTTAGTTAGAATGACAAAGAGCCGGCCCATGTTAGTCAGAGAATGAGGACCGAGCTGCAGACAAGGAGAAAGAGCACGCAGCCAGTACATGGTGGGTAGATATGGCTCAGAGGAAGAAAGCCATGAGGACTTCGGCTGGCTGATCAGGTAGATCAGTGGCTCTCAACCTGGGGTCAAGACCCCTTTAAGGGTCCAATAACACTTTCACATGAGTCACCTAAGACCATCAGAAAACATATATTTATATTACAACTCATAACAGTAGCAAACCTATAGTTATAAAGTAACAGCAAAAATATTTTTTGATTGGGAGTCACCACGGCATGAGGAACTATATTAAAGGTCATGGCATTAGGACTGTTGAGAACCACTGAGGTAGATGTTGATGGGGAATCCAAGAGGTGGTGAGGGTTTGGCAAAGGAATGTGCTAACTTGTGAACATGCTGAGGATCCAGTTGTATGTATGTGCATATACATAGAGAGCTTCAAAGAGGGTTGGATATATACATGTAGGGATGATGCATTTACATATAGTGAAGAGCGTCATGAACACAGAGCAGGTTAGCTGGGGACCGACTGCAGGAAACTCAGGTGAGGAAAGAGGAGGTTCCAGGCACATCTGAGCAATCAAAGGGGCAAAGTCTAAAGCCTGCTTTCAAATGACCCATTTGAAATCCTCCTTCTCCACAGGTTGGTGACACCATGTTGGCGTGTGGGTGGCTAGGAAGGACAATGACACATTTCAATAAACTCACTTCTCAGCAACCAAAAAAGGCAAATAACCCAGCCTCAAAAATGGGCAGAAGATTTGAATGGACATTTATTTAAAGAAGATTGACAAATGGCCAGTGGGTACATGAGAAGATACTCAGCATCCCTGGTCATTAGGGAAATGCTAATCAAAATCATAATGAAGGGGCTGACAAAAGGGCTCAGCAGTTAAGAACATTGGCTGCTCTTCCAGAGGACACAGGTTCAATTCCCAGCACCCACATAGTAGTTCAAATCTGGAACTCTAGTCCTGCAGGATCTAATCCCCTCTTCTGGCCTCCATGAACACCACACTAGGCATAGTACACAGACATACATGCAGGCAAAACACTCATATACATATAAATACATACATACACATATACATACATGCTATATATATTTATATATACATATATATACATATGCTATATATACATATATGTGTGCATATACACATGTATGTATATATGTGTGTGTACATATATACACGTATACTATATACACGTATATGTGTATATGTGTATATGTGTGTGTGTGTGTGTGTGTTTATATACACCACAGTAAGATACTTCCTCATATGCACTAGGATTCAGAAGGGCAGACTGCTAGGGCTGGACCGACAGCTCAGCCAGTAAGAGCTCTTGCTAAGCAAGCCTGAGGACCTGAGTTCAGATCTCTAGCACCCACAAAAAACACCTGGGTGTGGTGAAGACACCATGCATTTCAGACACAGGGCCCACAGACTCTGATCTGGAACTGCCCACTCCTTGCAGACTCTCATGGTACCAGAGGGCACCATACAAGCTTTCAGCGGAGGCAGGAAACCAACAGTCCTACCCAGCTATGATGCCTGTGTGCCTCATCAATACCCAGCGTCGCACAGTGATTGCAAGGAGACAGTGGTGGTACACATACCTTGGCATGCCAGCAGTTCTCTATCGGACTTAAGCCATGCACAGCAAGAGGGAGACCAAGGCCTGGTGCTGAAAACCTACATGACTTCTCAGAGCATGAAGTCATGGTTACAGGAGGAAAATCCACAACCACTAATTTACTAAATGAACATAATCCCCAACAACAATCTATAAACATTTGTCCTTATGCCTACAGATAAGTATAGTCTTCACCCCTCATCAAGGAAACTCCTCTGCAACAAATGGAGACCACTACAAAAAAAAAAAAAATCACAATCAAAATGTAGAGTTGTGGAGCCCAGTTACAATGGATACATCTTTAAAATACTTCCCCACCTAAGGCTCAGGGAACAATTTTGGAAGAGGAGGTGGCAGAAAGATTGTAAGAGCCAAAGAATTGGGGATTTTGGTGTTAGATTGTGTCTCCTAGTAATGTCAGAAGCTAAACCCATAGAGTCTCACCAACATGGCGGTCCAAACATGAGCTGAACAAGGAGGACACCAATGGACATGCCACAGTGGATAGGAAAAGCTCACAAGGCCTCAACCCTACAGAAGAACTGTAGGAACAGAGGAGAACTGGGACTGAGAAAGGTGGTCTTCCATAACAAAGAGTGAACAAGGTGGTTGTCCAATGCCAAATGGTCATCTCTGAAAACAGCATACAAGTAATGTTGCATAAACCAAGCGGGTTATATTTAGAAATATACTTTTGTATATACATATATGCATACAATACCAGTCAATGGAAAAAGAGGCCATGAATTTGAAAGAGAGCAAGGAAGAGTTTATAGGAGGGCTTAGAGAGAGGAAAAGGAGGGGAGAAATGTAATTATATTATAATTTCAAGGATAAAAAGCTGGGCACAGCCACAAGCACCTGTAACACAACCTGGAGGGGACAGAGCCAGGAGGATTGGCAGGCCTTCATGGCTACCAGTGTAGCTGAAAAAAGAAATGGCAAGATCTGTATGCAGTAAAAGCAAGAGAAAGACCCTGACTGAAGGTCAACAAGGTGGGGAGGAAAGCAATGGAGAAAAGACACCAGTATCATCCTCTGGCCTTCCCATGTGCATGAGTATGGACACCTATACATGCAACACATGTGCACACATACATGCATATATATATATATATATATATATATATATATATATATATATATATATGTGTGTGTGTGTGTGTGTGTATACATATATTATATACTTTTATATATCACATATATGAATATGTATATATACAACACACATATACACACTTGTGATGAGGTTGATTTTATGTGTGTGTATATATATATATCACTATGTCACAAGGAAGGGCAGACAATCACAAATGTCAGTAAGGGCTTAGGGGAACTAGACCTTCATATATAATGAGAAGTGAAACAGATACCACAGGAAACAAGCAGTCCCTCAAAAAGTTACACAAGGAGTTATTGTGTGACTCAGAAGTTCTTCACCTGGATGTTAATCAGTAGAATTGACAGCATATGTTTTTAGCCACATGTGATGGCACGAGCCTATATAATCCTAGCACTCAGGGGCTATCACAGGAGGATTGAGTTCAAGGCCAGTCTGGACTATATATTGAATTCTAAACCAATCAAAGATGACCTCAACCCAAAAGGAAAATATGGGGTTGGACAAATGACCCAGAGGAAAGACCCACATGGTAACTGTAACTCCAGCTCCTGGGGATTCAATGGCCCCTCTGGCCTTTACAGGCTCCTGTATGTACATGGTACACACACACACACACACATACACACACACACACACACACACACACACACACACACATACACACGGAAGGACAAGAGGAAGGGTGCATGCCCACAGAAGAGATGTGTCCACAAATGTTCATTTTAGCATCATTCACAATAGCCAACAGGTAGAAATGATTCCAATCTCCACCAACCAATGAACAGATATGTAAAACATGATTCCATACATAGGATATTATCCCACTATAAAACATGGATCATTTGTACATGCTACAATATGGTTGAACACTGAAAGTATCATGCTAAGGGGAAGAAGACAGACATAAAAGGTCATGAGTGTTGGGAGATTTCATTTACATGAAATATCCAGAACAGAGGGACTCACAGTGACAGTCAATTAGTGGTTGCTAGGGGTCCAGGGGCTGAAGAATGAGGAAGTGAATGGAGGCTCCACAATGCCATGATCATTTTAGAACCGTGAGCTCGATTGTGAATTTTAACATCAATCAAACAGTTAAATAATAAGTTCACTTTACAAAGTTACCCATAAGCTAAAGGAAATGGGGCGGGGTTGAGGGGGGCAGCTGAGACCCCACTGTGTAAAAACTAGAGCCGGCTGCTAGGGAGTCCTTGAAATGGCTTCCCAATCCCAAAGTCAAGGCGGAAAACTCCGCAAAAGAAAAGGAGCTGGAACATCCAGACTCGTGACCACCCCTACTTCCAAAACCCCAAAATGCCAGAGTTCAGAAACCTAAACAAGCAGGTTTGATTGTCACCCACAGGCCTGACTTGGGCACAGTCATGCATGGACAGAGGTGAGAACAGCCACTCGATTACTACCCCTTCAGTCCACGCTCTTTATTCAACTCTTGAACATCTACATCTTTGCTGTGTGCTGGAGAAGCACCTGCCCGAGACAGCGTTCACTATGACATCCTCATGACTAAGGAGTCACTTGGACCTTCATCTCTCTTGGTATGGGAAAGAAGTGGCTTTGAGATTAATACAACTTACGTGGTTTGGATCTAGCTCCACACCACCTTTTTGGCAGAACTCCAGAGAGCGCAGGCGAGGAGCAGGAGGCCAATGGTGCATTCCTCAGAGGAGGTGGGAGCCCCTGGGAAGGAGCTGAAGACACAGCTAGCTCAGGAACTCTTATAGAACTCCATACAACTGTCTTCTACTCCATCCGCAGCAACAGATCCCTGCTCTCTTGCTCCACCCCATCTCTGGCCACACCTCCAATGCCACACAGGATAGGAGATGGACAGAACACAGAGGCTTGGGGGTGGCAATCACACACACCCCTGGGAGATTGTCAGAGCAGGGAGTCAGATCTGGAGACAAAGTCCAGACCCCAGGCCTGTTGTGGCCCTTGGGCAAGCAGCCCATCCTCCATCACACACCACTCCTGCCTGTCCAAAGTGAGAAGGTAAGCAGAGAAACTCAGCCCTCCCTTGGGTTCTGACCACCTTGTGGGGAGATTATGATGGTCCTGCCGTTGCCATGCCAACTGTGATATCATTCCTTTCATCATTCCATGTGGGTAGATTTTCTTTTTTCCTTTTCCTTAAAGGACATCCTTTTACCAGTGTCTGCCTGGGGACCTACCAAGAGGTCAGCCCTCGTCATCCCTGGCTCCAGGTGAACCATGCTGTCTAGACTGTGTAGTCCTCATGGGAGCAGCTCCCGAGATACAGGCAAGCTCTGCTGATCCACTAAATAGAAGTCGAACCAAGAAAAGGCTTTCAGCACCTCCTATCAGACAGCAAGGAGAGGAGGGATGTGATCAGGGCCTAGGTTGGTCTCATAGGCCAGAGGAAGCCACTTTCTAAGGAAATTAAGGGCAAAGAGGAATAAAGATGGGAAGTATGGTTCCCACACATGAGCCCACAGGGAGGAATACAGAGGGTGCGAAGAAAATCATTCCCAGATAACATGCTGTCCACTCCTAGAGTTGAAGTTCCCACTGGGAAGTATGTCCTTGCCTTCCTACTATACACCAGGCACTAAGAGCCTGACAGAGACCTAGTCCAACCCTTAAGGAGCTCACAATGTCCCTATTCACAAAGACAATGACAACAGTGACTCATTGAAAAAAACCTGACCCTCCAGGCAGATAGACCAGGGCTCTAGAAAACCATCTACTCTCTGGCCAGGAGGCTCAGCCTACGACTTATAAGCAAAGAACAAGGGTGTTGGCCCCAGGCAGGTGGACCTCATTCTAAACCTTCCAGTCAGGCCCACAGCCTGTAGCACACCTCCTCATTCTCTCCCCATCCTGAGGTCTGTGGGGACGCTTACAGACAGTGAAGGAAGGCAGCAGGTAGTAGCTCTGGTACCAGCTGGCAGAATCTCACCAGAGAAATGGCGGCCATCTGCCACAGCGTGGGCAGAGGGGCCCAAGGTAGGCATCCCTGCAGCCAGCTTACCTCTGCAATACAGTTAACTTTTATGAAGCAAGCATGCTCCTGGAAGCCGGTTGTTAAAAGCTCAGTGCCTTGTAGGAAAGGGTGGTCTTCTCGTCACACTGGATACTTCCGGATTTAAAGAATGAAGTGGCTGTCACCAGAGTCACTGGCAGTACAGTTCAGTCCAAACCTACCACAGAAGACCTGGCCTTGCCTTTCTATCATAATAGTATATCATTTGCTACTTTAAAAATATAAACAGACAAGTGTTATATATGTGGGGGTAGGGGGATAATATGGGCATATATATGCAGGCATATAATTCTGTACATAATCTTTTAATAGCTAGGAGGACACAAATCATATTCCCAATTTATTAAGGAAGAGCAAATGAAGGGGAAAAAAATAGAAGAGGCCGTCCCTGGTGACATCACTTTGCAGAACTCTGACTTTGACCTCCCTGTGGGGCACTTTTGCCCACAACAAACATTTTGCAGCAATTTGCTCAAAAGCCCATCACCAGACAACCAAACAGGCCACCCCTGTTAGTTCTGTGGCTTGTGAGGTGGAGGCATGGCAAGCAGAGGCAGAAGACAGAGCCTCAGGAGAGCCAGGCCCATGCTACTTATTCCCCAAGTAGCTGCTGAGATGGTTCTGGGTCCAGATGTCACACTTGGTAATTCTTCGCTCCTTTTCAATGGGCATCCATTCTCACCTATCCTAAGGCAGGACAGTGAGATGCTCTACAACAAAGTCTCCCAAGCGGCTATGTGCATACATGTGCATACACTCAGGCATGCTTGGACTAGGCCAGCAATTACCCACAGGAAACAGTTACAGGCCAGTGACTTGAATAGTTTTAATAGCAAAATGCACCTATGAGAGAGTCTCCTGCAGACCTCTCAGCTAAGATATGAGCACACCAGCCCTCCTCCAGGCTCCAACCTGTAGCTGCAATAATGTGGCACTAAAAGAGCTGGGGCCCCGGCAAACAAGCAGACCCAGACCAGAGTCTCAGCATCACTGACCCAGACCTGAGTCTCAGCATCACTGATTCAGTGTGGAGCCTTTCAGTGACTTGCAGTTGCTTTTCCTCATCTGTAAAATGGGAGTAAAAATAGTTCACTTCGAAAACTCAGGAGAATGTCTGCCCACAGCATGCACTACCAGGGGATGGCTGTGGTTTACTGCTCTGCTGAGCACAGCAGATTGTGTTCAGCCACCCACTTCTCATCAGTGTCCTTGACTCTCGACCACACAAACATGTATGTGTGTGTGTGTGTGTGTGTGTGTGTGTGTGTGTGTGTGTGTGTGAATGTTCCCAATTAGAAGACAAGCCCTTGCCTTTCCTCAGCTAACCGGCCCAGGAGCTCAGCGTCTTCTTTTCTTTGATTACTTTCATTCACACATACGTATTTATGCATTTCTTTATGCATATACATGCACAGATAATTTATTTAAATGGGATTACATTCTTATGCTATCTCCCTTTACTCCACCCTCCGGATAAGCATCCTCAACTCTGCTTACCAGGGAGCTCACAGCCAGTCTGGTTCTTAAGTGCGTCCCTTAAAATCTGAGGTACTAAGCCGGCAGCGGTGGCACACATCTTTAATCCCAGCAGATTGGGAGATAGAGGCAGGGGGAAGCTCTGAGTTCAAGGCCAACCTGGTCCAAGACAACCAAGGTGGTTACACAGAGAAATTCTATCTTGAATGGAGAGGGAGGGAGGGAGGGAGGGAGGGAGAGAGAGAGAGAGAGAGAAGAAGAAGAAGAAGGAGGAGGAGGAGGAGGAGAAGGAGGAGGAGGAGGAGGAGGAGGAGGAGGAGGAGGAGGAGGAGGAGGAGGAGGGAAAACCAACCTGAGGTATTAAAAGCTTGGTCTCAAATCCACAGTGCTATTGGAGTGCAGTAAATCCTTTAAGAGTTGGGACCTAGTGGGAGGCAGTTAAGTCCCTGGAAGATGCCCTGAAGGGGATTTTAGGACTCACTTCTCTTCCTTTCTTTCAGTGTTAGGTGAGTGTTTTACACTGAGCTGTATCTCCAAACTAACTCACCTTGAGGACCATGAGATAAAAGGTTTCCTCTCCAGTGTGCTCCCACCATACATAATGCACTACCCCTCACCACAGTTCCAAAGCTATGGGGCCAGTAGGTCATGGGCAGAAACATCAAAAACTGTAAGCTAAAAGACACTTCTCTATAACAGAGCCCTGACCAATACTGTGTTAACCTAGGTTTCCTCTAGGTTGAATATTGTTTATTTAACAAATATTGTACACATTCCTTCTCCTTTTATACTCCTACTAATTATAATTTTATAGATTTATAAAAATCCTTTTTTACTAGATCTGTTATGAATCATGGTAGAAAGGTACCATAGCTCCTGAGCCATTCACTTACTGGTAACCATTGATTCTGCTTTAATTCTTGTTACTACAGTGAAAAAAAAGGGGAGGTCTTCATTAGGGTTCTATTCCTGTGAAGAGACACCATGACCAAAGCAACTCTTATAAAGGACAACATTTCATTGGTGCTGGCTGACAGGTTAAGAGGCTTAGTCCATTATTATCATGGTAGGATGAATGGTGGCACGCAGGCAAACATGGTGCTGGAGGAGCTGAGAGTTCTAGATCTGGATTAGCAGGCAGCAAGAAGACAGAGAACCACTAGCTCTGGCTTGGGCATTTGAAACTCCAAAGCCCACCCCCAGTGACACACATCCTCTAACAAGTTCATACCTATCTAGCAAGACCACACTCCCTAATGCCACTCCCTAAACATTCAAATATATGAATTTATAGAGGCCAGTCTTAAGCAAACCACCACAGGAAGTAAATTCTTCAATGTGTCCTTTCTAAAACCTGGTTTTTGTTCCTTGGAGCAGGCCCTTGTGTAGCCTAGGCTAGCCTCAAAGTTGATATGTAGCTGAAGATGGCCTGGAACTTGTGATCTTCCTGCCTCCACCTAAGTACGTGGACTACGGGCATGTTCCACTATACAGTGTTGGGGATCACACCTAAGAAGGTTTCATCCAAAGAGTATTTTTCTAAACAGACCAAACAATACCAAGATATGCATTCCAGTCCTCAACATGAGGTCACAACAAGCTGGTAAACCGTATATCTTCTCCTAAGTACTTCTTAGAAAAGACGCCCCTACTCCAAGAGAGATTCTGACTTCCAAACAGCAATGTCTTCCAAGGTCGTCCTGGGTCAAAGACACTGCAAGTCCTCAACATCCTGTCTTTTCTAGACTCCTGATGTGCAGGCTCTGTCCACGATAATGAATCCCTCAAACTGCCCTCAACAGCCAAACCCTGGTTTGCATCACAAACAGCTAGGACTATAGCAGATGAGTGCTATGGAACAGACTATACGTCTTTTGCTCTTGTTTCCCTTCCAAACAAACAAACAAACAAAAAAAAGAGTACTGGAGGAGTTGGAGAAATGGCTCAGCAGTCGAGAGCATTGCTGCTCATCCAGAGGACCCAGGTTCAATTTCCAGCACCCATATGGCTGCTCACAACTGTCCTATTCTCAAGGATCTATCCAATGCCCTCTTCTTGTCCTCCTCAGGCCCCAGGTACATATGTGGGGCTCAGGCACACATGTGGGCAAAACACCCATATACATAAAGTATTTCTTAAAAATTTATTTAAGTTGTTGGAATGAGAGGAAAAAGATGTGATTGTTTTATGCAGCAAACAAATATGTGACTGGGGACTGAATCAACATCAACAAAACAGAAGGAGATTAAAAAGACTCATGATATAAAGTTCTAGCAGGCAGACGTGGGCTACCACTTAGTCATTAATGATCCAATAACAGCTAATGCTTTACAACGGGGTTGCATGGTCTAGGTATTTCTATAAGAGCTCGCATATCTTGTCTCTGTCTATAAGTAGGTTCTGATATATTTCCCATCATACAGTCTGGAATGAAGATCTAGAGAGGGTAAGTTCACTGTCCAGAGGTACACAGCTGCTAGGTTACAGAGCTAGGTGTGGTCCCTAGTCTGTGCTCTTAATGTTTCTTAGTAGACGTGTATTAAGTCTTGGCCATGTGCGGTGCACTGTGCTGAACCAGAGGCGATTGGGGATGTATAAAACACTGATGTGGGGTTTACAACGATGAGGTTCACAGAGGCATCCAGGATTTCACTAAATAGTAAGTTAGACTATGGTCTCTCTCGTCCTGGATTTGAAACCAGCCCTATTCTTTCATTAATGCTGTTCAGAAGGCTTCAGAGTAAATACCCGTGACACCCTCCCCACCCCTGGCTCAGGAGAGGGAGAGTCAGAGAGAAATACCAGGTGCCCCAGACAATGAAACATGAAGATTACAGAGCAGTATGACAAAGTTTGTAACACATTATAGTCCCACATTCAAACTCAAACCCAGTGGACAGTAGCTATGAGCCTAAGAATCATCAGGCACCTTTCTTAAATATTAATTCAGAAAAAGCTGTGACCTAAGCACTCATGTACACCTTGCACCTTCTGATGAAGTTTTCTGACTGTACATAAAATCCAGAGAAGAGATGAGGTCGGCAACTCATTTGAGACTCTGGATGGGAGGCCCAACTTCAATCAGCTCCCATAGGCATCAACAGAGCCTTCATCTGCCTTAAAGGAAGGAGAATAAGCTAGTCTGACCCAGCCTCTCGGTTACTATGCCTACCCCAGCACTAACCGCTGTCCTGTGGAGACTGAGATGGAGTCTTTTTTTTTTTTTTTTTTTTTTTGAGATGGAGTCTTTTGGGTTTTTTGGTTTTTTGTTTTGTTTTGTTTTGTTTTTTGAGACAGGGTTTCTCTGTGTAGCCCTGGCTGTCCCTGGAACTCACTTTGTAGACCAGGCTGGCCTCGAACTCAGAAATCTGCCTGCCTCTGCCTCTCAAGTGCTGGTATTAAAGGCATGCGCCACAAGCACCTTCCAACAAATACCACTTTCTCCCATGTCTGCCCTACTTCCTGGAAGGCAGCAAGAGTCAGAAATCACACCTGTTGCAATGAGGCACAGAACAGAACTTTCCAGAAGAGTCTGAAATCCAGTTCCAAGGTACCAAATGCCTCAGACCACAGAGGGTGAGACAGTTGCCTACTCCACAAAGAGAAGAAAGTCCTCCCTTTTCTGGCCACCACCTATTTTACTTAGATCTGCTAACTGCACCTCAGTATTCAACATTCTTTCTCTTTGTTGCAACCCCATTATCAGCTGCAGACTACATTTCCCAGCATCTCTTGCAGCTAGATGCAGCCATGTGACTAAATTCCAGCCAACAACATGGGAATTGCTCCTTCTCAAGACAAGCCGCTTGCCTTGGATTTCCCCACCTCCTACCTCCCACACTCTGAGACAGACTTAAGGGTGCAAAACAAAAACTCCTGCTTGTCAATCTAATATGCTTGCCTTAGGACTTACTTGGCAGATAAATCCTGTCTTAGCCATTCTATTTGGGGATCTCTTTGTCATAGCAGCTTAGCCTATATGCTAGCTTCAGCATCTCTGTACTCCAGGGCTCCAGGGATGGCAAAACGGCTCCGTAGGTAAAAATGCTTGCTTCTCAAGCCTACTGGCCCGAGTTCAATCTCAAGAACCCAGGGTGGAAGGACAGAACTGACTCCTAAAAGTTATCTGATACACACACACACACACACAGAGAGAGAGAGAGAGAGAGAGAGAGAGAGAGAGAGAGAGAGAGAACTGACTAAACTAATAAAATGGTTATACTTTGTTTTATTGTGTTCAACGTGCTCAAAAGCTCTTTCTCAGGGTTCGGGTCATAGTAGTTTCTCAGTAAATATTTGTGAACAGATTGTGGGGAAAGTGCCATTATGTAATAGATATAGAGCCAGGGCCATAGAAGCTTATTCAAGGCCCTTAGATGATGCCTACCCAGGCCAGTTCTACATCTCCTGCTCACCTGAAAAACAGGCTAGAGGATCTGCGTTTAGGAAGTCATTTGCAGTGGGGACCAGGACTAGGTGACCTTGCACTCAGTCTCCTGTCAGCTCTCTCCAGGACAATGGAAGTTACATGTTACAATGTAACCTGTGTTACAACAGTAACACTGTTAGCTGAGGTTACTGCTTGTCTCATAATAATGAGCTCAATCTGAGTGCATACTGTGTGCCAGGCTCTGAACTGAACTCATGCACTGTGGCTCTTGTGTCCAACTACTCCTCAAAACAACCCCAGAAGGTAGGCAAATTATCCCATCCAATCCCCCACAATGCCCTCCAATTGGTCCAGCAGCAAGGCTAGGAACAAGAGAAGATCCAAGCCGTGGGTTCCCTGAACCCACCCTTACTCTTTTCTTTACCACCAGCTGCCCTGTGTCTCTTTGTGTATGACGGGCTTCGATTCCTAACTACAAGGACAAATTTGGAGGGCTGGGCCAAGTTCCACGCTCGTCCCAGTAGATGCCCAGAGCTGTTTCTGATAACTGTGACTCTTTTTCCTCTGTGCATGGCTAGCAGGGGTGTGCACACCCACCAGGCTACATGAGGGCAGAGTATAAACAGCCTTAGCTCCAAGTCCGTGCCAGCTCACTCCTGCCCTCTCCTCCTGCAGCATCCCTGACCTCTGCACCCTACCTGCCCCCACTGCCACCCACAGTATGCACACTTCCCCTTCAGCTGTCCCTGGATTTCCTACCAGCCTTACAGCAATCCTCACTGAAGCCCACAAAGGCGGGACATGCTGATCTAGCCTGCTGATAGAATAGTCCAGGCTTCCAATCGCAATTCTTTATCTAAAGAGATCGTTCTTCTTTATGTCCTGGACTCGGAAAGTCAAGTCAATGGCCCAATAGAGAAGTTTTATCCAGGTCTTACAAATCTAAGGGCATAAGTTAATATGGCATCCAGACTTGTTTCCTGCTGGACGTGGTGGCACACGCCTTTAATCCCAGCACTCGGGAGGCAGAGGCAGGCGGATTTCTGAGTTCGAGGCCAGACTTGTTTCCTGTGGTCCACACTATGCTTTTTAAAGAACTTGTTCATTATATTTGAAGCTTTCAGGCTGAGGATGTAGCTTGGTGGAAGAGTTCTTATCTAGCATGCATGCATCCCTAGGCTCAGTCCCATAAGAGAAAAACATTCTTGCCAGATATGAGCATAGACACTGGAACCCTGGTGCTCCAAAAGCAGCAGAAGAGAGCTGGTGAGATGGCTCAGCAGTTAGAAGCACTGGCCACTCGTCCAGGGGACCCAGGTTCGATTCCTAGCTTCCTCGTGGCAGGTAACAACCATCTACAACCCCAGGAGATCCAAGTCCCTTCTGGCTTCTGCCGGCACCAAGCACGCACATGGTACACAGACATGCATGCAAGGAAAACATGCATACGTATAAAATAATTTTTAATGATTTTATCTTATGTGCATTGGTGTTTGTGCTGTATGTCTGTCTGTGTGGCTGTCGAATCACTTAGAGCTGGATTACAGATGTGAGCTGCCATGTGGCTGCTGGGAATTGGACCAAAGAAGGTCCTCTAGAAGAGCAGCCAGTGCTCTTAACCACTGAGCCAATAATTGCTAAAGGTGGGCTTCATAGCAAGTTCCAGACTAGCCTAACCAGAGCAAGACCTGATTAAAAATAGTGTAATGGTTTAAAGAAGTTGTTGGAGTTTGTGTACACAAATACCTATTGCAAACCTATTGAGAGCTCTGACAACACTGCACTCCCCTCCCCCAGGTGGGAAAGGTTACTCTCGAGTCTGGACATCAGGCTAACAGGACCCTTCCAGCACTCTCAGCTATGCCACTTCTCCCATAAAGACTTCCCTTCTTTCCTCTGTAGAGCCTGCCGAACCCTCTGGCTCTGAGTCTACAACACCTGCACTAGTGTCTCCACTCTGATGAGCAAGCTGAGAGGGGAGGAAGAGCTGGTCCTCCTGCTCTCCAAGGTGGCATCAAGGGCAAGTCCATGCTGGCTAACAGCACACAAGATCCATCAAGCTCTTGATGTCCCAGGCCCTACAGGGCTGACACTAGACAGAGGTTGAACTGTGGGTCTCTTGAGCCAACCACAGCAGGGTTGCAAAGCTGTGAGCGTGCATTGGGCACCCAGTGGGCATACAGTGGGCCATAGTGACCACACCGTGGGTATTTCTTTGAGAAACACGTCTTCTGCTGTGTAGCATAATCATGATTTATTCTTTATCAAGTCTTCTGTAAACAGCCTATGAATCCTAACCTGCTAAGGGGTGACCTTTCTAGAAAGCTAATCCCTTCTCAGCCTGGATCCTTGATTGTGTCAACTCACCCAAGCATATTCTAAGTAAACACTCCTTCTCATTCACTTGTAGACAGGTAACAATTGCCAGAAGCTGGCAGTCCCATGGCTTTATCCAAATCAGCAGGCAGTCTCCATGGAATGAAGATCCAGATTGCCAGATCTTCAGATTTTCCAAGTAGCCAGGAATACCATAGAGAGGAAGAATGGTCTCTGGATAGCAAGCCCTGAAATGCTGGAAAGGCTCTCTGAGGATCAGGTGCCAGACAGTTAATCCAAACACCAGGAAGTAAAGGCTGCTCTCTGGCCACCCTATTGGAAGGCCAGCTCAGCCTTGGGTGCTCTAACTAGGCTCCTTGCACCCTGGTGCCATCCAAAGCCTTGAAAGAGGACTCCAATGTGCTTAGCTGGCTTGGACATGCAGTTTTGTCTTCTACGCGGTCACAGTACCACTGAGGCTACCATTGATTCATTTTAATTCCGATTGGCGTGGCCTCCCAAATAGACCGTTTTTTGGAGACAAGGTTGCAAGTAACCCCGACTAACTTCCACCTCAGCTATGTAGTCAAGGGTGACCTAGAACTTCTGATCCTCATCCAAGTGTTGACGACCTGTGCCAGGCCAAACCTCTTGTCTCTTAACACATACTGCATTAACTGGATCTTCCCCCTAAGTAGCTCACAGGTTCCTTTTCTTCAGTTTACAAAGAATTCTTTGAGACGGAAATACTTATCTTGAAGCAGGGTGTCATCCTTGCCTCCCTGAACCTCATGAAATTAACATATCAATAGCCTGGCAGAGGGACTGCTTTGAGAGGTGACAGATTATAACTCCTCTTGCCCCTGACACTTAGGAAGCTTTTTAAAAAGAGAGAGAAGAGAACAATTTCCAAATGCGAAAATGTCACAGATGGCCACAAACCAACTTCCCTGGGGGATGATCATTTTGATGATAATATTCTTTCTCCAGGTTAAAAAACAAAAAATAAAAGCAAGATGGTGTATCATGCCCACCTGAGGGCTTCTTTCTCCCTGCTGAGGCACTGCGCCCTTCCACCAAGGGCAATGAGAAAGCAAAGGGCTCAGGAAGGTAATCATGGCAGGCCAGCTCGTTCTGCACCTCCGTTGGCCAGACCAAGCACCAGCTAGAACAAGGGAGGGAGAGCTTTGAGGACAGCCTAGGAACTTGATAGATTCTCTCCTCTCCCCTCTCTCTCTCCTCTCTCTCTCTCTCTCTCTCTCTCTCTCTCTCTCTCCTCTTCAAAGCAAAGAGCAGACATCAATTAATCCTCAAAAGATGCTTTCAAGGCAAGCATCACCCCTTTTGGAGCCCAGCAAGGGAAGTCGGGTAGTTGGAGGGAGGAGAAGAAGAAACAAAAGGAGCTCTGAGTTCTGTGCCTCAGACCTGGTCCTCTGGAGAGACTCAGGTTTCAGAGAAAGAATGAACCCACAGACATAGAATAAAGGAGGAGATGGACGGCAGAACAGCCGACCATCAGGCTACCTTTTGAGAGGTCTCTTGGTGCTCTGTCCCCTAGGAGGTCCCAAAGCAAAGGAGGGTCAGAGACTTAGGCACAAGTCTATACCAGAAACCGGAAAAAGAGTTCCATGAACCAGATTGGTCTCCAAAACCCATCGACAGCAAACACATAGGCGGAGTTCAACCCAAAATCTGGGTCCCCTTTGCCACACTGAGTTCTCTCCCCCCCCCCCGACCCCCTCCTTTCCTAAGGAGGCAGGGCGGATTTGCGTGCATGCGGAGGCGGCGGTGTCCTGGACAACTGGTCTTTGCATCTTGAGGAAACAGATCCAGGTAATCATACCCATAAGGATCACAGCCTGTCACCACGTTGGCCATAAATGTCACACGTTCTCACATTACATGTTTATCCAACCTTTACAATTTTGTTCTGAGATTCCTGGAAAACTAGTATGCCCCTGGTCAGACACTATTAAACCAGCCTGTTCTCAGCCTATGTGAGTGAGCAGTGTTTCTTCTACCTTCCTCGATGATGTGTGTGCAGTAGATGCTTACAGCCCACGTTATGCTCAACACCTGGAGTAACTTGCTTTCCACAACCCTATGTACCATAGACTTTCCTAAACAGAGTCCATGCCGTATGCAGCACAGAACAGACTTACGGGAGATTGAAGTGTTTTTAGGAAGGCGTTCTCATCCACTAAAGGATGAGAACAGGGTTTCTCTCCTTTACCAACCATCAAAGGAGTAAGGGAAATGGCTTTACAGCTGACTTTTTAACATCCACGCTGACACAGACTTGCAGACATACACAGATACAATGCTCACAGCAGCATAGGAATCCATGAGGAAGGGAATCCATGAGGAGCTATGGATCTGGAAAGCCCAATGGCACATAGGGAAGAAGTCTCTCTTAAGACTGTATTTCTTGGGCTGGAGAGATGGCTCAGCAGTTCAGAGCACTGACTACATTCTGCCAGAGGTCCTGAGTTCAACTCCCAGAAACTACATGGTGGCCCACAACCATCTGATGACCTCTTCTGGTGTGTCTGAAGACAGCTACAGTGTGCTCACATACATGAAATAAATCTTGTTATTTAAAAAAAAAATCATATTTCTTAGGGCTAGAGATGGCTCGGTGGTTAAGAACACTGACTGCACTGGCTGCTCTTCCAGAGGACCTGGGTTCAAATCCCAGCACCCACATGGCAGTTCACAACTGTAACTCCAAAATCTGATACCCTCACACAGACATGCAGGCAGAACACTAGTGCACATAAAATACATATTTTTAAAAAGATTTTATTTCCTAAATACATGGGAGAAGGGGGCATGAGTATAGATGTCCACCAAAGCCAGACGGCAGTGTCAGAGTCCCCTGGAGCTAGAGACCCAGATGGCTCTGACCTACCCTACTTGGGTGCTGGGAACTGAGCTAAGGTACTACACAAACTACACAAAGGCAGTATTCACTCAGAACCACTGAAGCTCTCTCTCCAGCCTAGGACTCTCTTTTCCCTTGTTTTCTGCCCTTACATCCTATGAATTTTTTAAAATAATGTGCTGCTTTTTAAGTGTTGAAAGCCACAAAATGAGAAACATACTCATTTATTTCTCCCAAAGAATGTTGTATGTCATGTGTCCCTCTGAGTCCCCCCACCCCTTTTGTTTGTTTGGTTGGTTTTGTTTTCCAAGACAGGATTTCTCTGTGTAGCCCAGGCTGGCTTGGAACTCTCTGTGTAGACCAGGCTGACCTCAGACTCACAGCGATCCACTTCTCTCTGCCTCCCAAGAGCTGAGATTAAAGGCAATGTGCCACTACTGCCCAGCAATATATCTGTTTTCTATGCAAAGTACAGGGGTAGATATTTGAAAACATCTTCCTACCTACATGAATTACGAACTTTCGTGGGACAGGTGTGGCAGCACACACATGTCATCCCAGCACTTGGAAGGCTGAGGCAGGAGAAACAGGGTCATCCTCCCCCACACAGCAAGTTTGAGGCCATCCTGGGATACATGAGACTCTACACCACCACCCCCAAAACACGGCAAACTTTCCTCACAATACCAACAACACCTAGATGGATTGCCCTGGAACACAGCACACCGAGATGCACACAGGATGGAAGAGAAGGCTGTATTTAGCATGCTGTGCAGTCAGACATATAGACCTGATACATACCTACCAGAACAGCAACACCTTAGCTTTCTTCGCTTCCTTGCGGATAATCCAGCTGAGAAGTCATTCCTCCATCCTCACTTGACCCCACCAGATGAACCTGGCTTCAGATCCCAGTCCTCAGACAACCCAACCCACTGTCACAAAAACATCCCACAGAAGGATGTCCTTTCAATTATTAAAGCCATCTTTTTCTCCTCTTAAAAGGTGGGCTCTTCGAAGGGTAAAAACCTCTTTAGGTATCAAAGTGTTTACTTAGAGAAATTTAGGTTGGGGGCTTGGAAAATGGAGACCTCACCTCCCAAGGCCCTCACTGGTTTTAGGCAATCAGAAATGAAGTAAAATAAGGCTGAAGTGAGGTGGCTGATTGGAAAACCTTGTTTGTTTACAACAGCCACAGCCCTGACATGTTTTTCTCACAAGTTCAGCTAGATCAGTGGTTCTCAACCTTCCTAATGCTGGGGCCCTTTAATACAGTTCCTCATGTTGTGCTGACCCCCGACCATAAGGCTAGTTCATAACTGTAATTTTGCTACTTTTATGAATTGTAATGTAAGTATCTGAGTTTTCTGATGGTCTTAGGCAACCCCTGTAAAAGAGCCACATGATCTCCAAAGGCATTGCAACCCACAGGTTGCAAACTAGTGAGCTAGACAGAGTTGACAACAAATCAGTACCTGGGACCCGCCACCGAGTGCAGATGCTGGGTTCCTTGCACTCCTGGTATTGGGCAATAGGAGGCTCCAGGATCAAACTGTCAATTCCAATCTTGCCCTGAAATCAAAGCCTTTCATAGTCACAGGAGTCCCGAAGCTAATCATTGACTGTTCACATTTGACAACACAATCCTTGAAGTCACCAGGGGGAGCCCAAATCTGGGCAACAAACCAGAACGCGTTCCTTTCGGGGCACAAATGTCCTTCCCATTCCAGTTTTGCCCTCTTCTTTCCAAGACTGATTCAAAAACGAAGGGAAGTCGCTAAGAAAGCCCTCACCTTTAATATTAATAAGAATGGCGCAGTCCCCGGATGATCAGAGCCCAGACTACACAGGACTTGAAAGAACGATTGAGACTTTGATATGGAATATGAAAACGTAACAGGCGGGAGAGGTGGGAGAGAGCGACCTGGGAGGCCTAGAATCAGCTTCTGCCAGCTCCATCCCTGCCTTACACACTGCCACACCTTCTAGTTATCACCCAGGATGCTCTAGCTACAGCTCCCTCTGCTCCAGCTACCGTTCCTCCTCTACCTTTCTGCCTGGGAGATGAACACAGTGAAACCCCCTATGGCTTTTGCTTACCTGCCATGACATACTTAGAAACAAAACCATGGGAGAACCAGGAATTAACCCTCTCCTTACCTACTTTCAATGTCCTTTCCCATGTGCCACACTTCATCCTTACGCCTGGGGAAATAGTAGACCACTATTATTAGCCCCGTTTTATAGACACAGAACAGAGGAGCAGTGCAGTGTCATGGCACAGCGGGTTGGTTTGTAGATGCAGCACTGAGCTGTTTGCTACATTGAAGTACAAGGCTGGAAGGCTGTGCTGAAGACTTTCCTGGGTTGTGATTGGCTCCTGCCCACACTGAGACACAGAGCTCCATCCCCAGCTCTGGCGCTCTCTGTGGATTCTGCCAACTCTACACAGCTGAGGTTGTTATTCCTGGATATTTGTTTTCTTCAGGGGAGGCCACAGGTTTCATGTACTCCAAATCCTAAAGTTCCCTACGCCACTGAGGATGCCCTGGGAACTCCTAATTCATCTGCGTCTACCTCCCAAGTTCTGGGGTCACAGTGCACACTACCACAGACCACTTTTCAGCTGAGTTTTCTAGAGAAATTTGCAGCTAAGCCGTTCTCAGAAACCCAATGGCCAAGGCAAGGTGGGGAGTGGATGTGAGAACAGAATGTGAGCAGCATGTAGGACTCTGGTCCACAGATAACTGAGTCACTGGGACAGGAGAAAGGACAGCATCGGGGCTATTGTTAGCTAGGGACCTCACTCCTCAGCAGTCTTTTAATGGCTCCACACATGAGCATCAATGCTACATGCTTTCCATGCTAATCCCTGTCCTTAGGTATCAAGAAACTAGGTTCAAGAATCTAGATGGAGCACTGCTGCTAGAGAGCTATGTGGGTCGCACAGAAATAGCATTTGTGAGGGTCACTTTCACTATGCCTCGCCCGGTGTCTGGGTCTTTCTGGAGCTCACTCTCCGATGGCTTCCAGCAAGAGCAGTTCATGGTTCCCTTCACCCAGACTCAATTCCACTACTTTAGATCTCTTCTTCCCAGGAAACTAAGGAATACAGCCGTGGGTCTTCCCACCCTATTGAGTCTTCCCCCACAGACCAGTGGTTCTCGACCTTCTTAACCCTTTAATATGGCTCCTCATGTGACCCCCAACATAAAATTATTTCCATTGCTACTTCTTAACTTATTGATACTGTTTGAATCATAGTGTAAATATGAAGGGTATCTGATACTGACCCCTGTGAAAGGGTCTTTGGACCCCCAAAGGAGAGGTGACCCACAGATTGAAAACTGCTCCCCTAGACCTTCTCCTCTAAAGTAGAACCGCTGGATACCCCTCTTCTCTGAGCAGTCCAGGAAGGTGCCTTCCCCTGGCCCAGGCAGAATATCCTCAGTTTATTCTCTGGGGGATGGGTGGAGCAGGAAGGAAAAGAAGAGGAAGGTAGAGGAGAGGGCCTGGCACTTATGGAAGAAGTCTGTTCCCCAGCCGACTTAGGGAATTCCTCAAGCTTCTAAGAATTAAGGAGTCTAGACAGACCTTGAGGAGCACCCCCACCTTGCAGGAGATGGTCTTCTAGAGAGGGAAGAAGACCAACCCACACCCAGGCTTAAGAACATAGCTATCTGCTGCTCCCTTTCCTCAGCTCTGACTCGACACAAGTCACTGTCTTAGGGTTTCTATTGCTGTGATAAAACACTGTGACCAAAAACAACTGGGGAAGAAAGGGCTTATTTCATCTTACAACTCCTAGCTCACACTCCATCACTGAGGGAAGTCAGGGCAGGAACCTGGAGGCAGGAACTTATAAAACAGAGACCAGGGAGGAAGCCTGCTTACTGGCTTGGCCCCCCATGGCTAGCCCAGTTGTCTTTCTTATGCACCCCAGACCAACTGCCCAAGGGTTGCACTACCTTCAATGGGCTAAGCCTTCCAACATCAATCATTAATCAAGAAAATGCCCCACAGACTTTCCTACAGGCGATCTAGTGGAAGCATTTTCCAACATAGTTAGTGTCCAGTTGGAAAAAACAAAACCAAACAAACAAACAAAAAAAAACCACCAGTACTGGGCTTCCCACAAGAGGTGACAGTGGGCTGCACAGCCTTCTCACCTTGCAGGCCATAGCTCTGCCAGGACAGAACTAAGACTCCACAGCAGCCTCTGATTCAGGGCTCCCCAGAAAAGGGATGCAAAGTAGGGGAAACACACATCAGTGCGTGGGAAGCAACTGGTTACCCTGGGCAGACACCAGCGGCTGAAGTGATTTGTTAGCCCTTTTTTTTTTTTTTTTTTTTTTGAGTTAATTCACTTCCAGCAGATTCCATTAGTGACCTGACAGACCCAGGGCCTGGAGGAGGGCTCTGGAAGAGCTGCTGAATCAGCCACAGAAGAGGGTAACAGGGAAGGCCAGGCAACTTGTTCCAGAGCCCTTTGCCCAGGGTGTCTGTTTGAAGAGCTTAGAATAACAGTTTGCTAAGCTATAGTTAGGCAGCGCCTCCACACCACATATAGAGAGGAAAACCAGGAACCTTTGGCCACCAAACGTAAATGGCCAACCAGAGGCTGATGCAATGCAGGAAAAGGATTCACAGTGAAACAATCTTGTCTTCCTGAGAGAAAGAACAAAAGCCAAGGTCATCGTGTAGTCCTGTATGTCCTGTCTGCTGCTGGGGACCTATGTGTAGGGGGGCAGGAGCCCTGAGCTCCGATTCCTGCCACTATGTCTACAAATAATAACAACCTATGTAAACACTTCTTTGTGGGTAAAGAGGATGTGTGTGTGTGTGTGTGTGTGTGTGTGTGTGTGTGTGTGTGAGTGTGATTGTCCTGTTTGAGATGAGGTCTCTGCTTAGCCTGGAGCTCACTGAGAAGGCTAGGCTGGCTTGCCATCCATTGACAAGAATCCACCTGCCTCCACCTCCCCAACACCATGGTATGCTCTGAGGCTGGAACTCAAGTCCCCAGGCACATAACTAAGGATCTGGACAATGAGGTGTGTAAGGGGATAAGCTGGGGCTAGGGGAGAGTCACACAGCTGTGGTAGAAGAGTCACACAGCTGTGGAACCAAGGCCAGGTGTGTTCAAGACGTCCATCCATCTGTGCACTTAACTGGCCTTATGCAAAGGCAAAGCTTTTGATTCACTTCTAGCGCTGTAGGTCCACTCAGAGATTCCTTTGGAACATAAAGACATGTTCCTTGCAGCATTATGTTCATCTTCTATATTCTGTGTGGACCTACACACAGGATGCTAGGGGAACAGAGAGTCAAGCTTTTATACCTCGGTGACCAAATTACTAGACGTCTTCCCTACTTTAGGGAGAAAAGATTTAAGCCAGATAGAGTGGCACATGCCTGTAATCCCAGCACTTAAGAGGCAGGAAGTTCAGAAGTTCAAAATCACCCTCAGCTACACAGTGTATTCAGTAGTAGTCCGGAATGGGCTACTTGAGACCACTGTCAAAAAAAAAACCAAAACAGTGGCAGCAAGATGCACTCAGTAGGTAAAGGTGCTTGTGACACAAGCCTGGTAATCTAAATCCAATGCCTGGAACCCAGGTAATTCATGGGGTCGTCATGTGCACATGAGCGCACGCACGCACACACGCACTCACGCACGCAGCACGCAGGAACTCGCATGCTCGTGTTCACGCAAACACACACAAAAAACAAACTAGCCAATATACTCCTAGTTTACTTTCTGTTACTGTGACCAAAAGCAACTTGTGGAGAACAGATTCTATCAGCCTCCAGTTGTAGTCTATCATGAAGGGAAGTCAGGGCAGGAACCCAAGGCAGGAGCTGATGCAGGCATCAGCTGATGGAGGCATGCTGATTACTGGCTTGCTCTTCATGGCTTGATCAGCCTGCTTTCTTATCCAGCCCAGAATCACAGCCTGATGGCTGGAGTTCAGTTAACCTGGTAGGAGCCAAACAAAGGGGTAAGATGACAGAGGATGGTATCTTTAGACTTCTGGGGGGGGGCTCCCCCTACTGGAACTCCTCACCCCCACCCCCACCCCCACCCCCACCCCCACCCCCAGCCACCGTTCCCTTTCAGTTAGGGTTTCAACAAGCCTTGGCTGTCACTCTTTCTGGCTCACCATATTTTCATGGCCATTTTCTGGTTTTATTGTATGAAACAGTGGTCTGCTGCAGCTTAGTGCTTTTAACTGACCACTGTGCTATTTGCATACACCTCTCTGTGTAACCTATTTTTAACTGCTAGTTCTCGACTTTTCAATTATTACCTTCCTAAAAGGGAAAAAACGGTCTCTATCACACACATACACTTTCTTTCTCCACCGCCCCTGGTTCTAGCTGCCTGCCTACAACTTGTCTGTCTGTCTGTCTGTCTGCCTACCAATCTATCCATTTATCTATCCATCCATCTGTCTATCTCTCTCCCCCTTTCTTCCTCTCAGCGTGTATATTATTTGAATAGATGCTTATTTCCTTGCTGATTATTGTTTCTACAACTGTGATTATATAAACTCTGTTTAGAGCTGGTATATAGTATTCTGTGATTATATTTTCTCCACTGGATAACTTGTGCTCTCTGGAATTAATAATTGGCTTATTTAATTCATTTGCTTAGTGTTGTGTGTGCCCAACACTAATTCAAGCACTTTGGAGGACAAACTAAGTAAATTTGAATGCATGTACAGGAGTCTAGTGTTTCCCTATGAAGGAAAACTTATTTGATCTTGATAATATCACAGCCACCTCCTATGGAGGTGCTTGGCCACAAAATGACACTTCCTAATATCTGCACTTGGTACATATTTCTCAATGAAGGAAGGGGAGAATTCACCTTGGAAAAAAACACAATCGTTTTCAGTTTTTCTAATTTATCATAATAATGGAAATAGAATGTTGTGAGTAAAGATTTTGAAATTGTTGACTTACTTCATCATACGCAGAGTCTGTTATTGGCCATTAACTTAGCATCAATCTAATGAAAAGAGATGCTTTGGGCACTTTTGCCCAGAGACTCTCCAATCTGAGCATGCGCCATTGTAGTCTGGCTGCTGGAGGACTACTGAGCTATCCCTTCAGCACCTGGCATGAAGCATATATTGGGCAGACATCTCTGGTGCCGGTAAACAGTCCTTGGACTGAATCTAAAAACACCTTAAGACATAAAACAGGATTAAAGCTCAGTGCCCAGCTAGTTCGCTGTACCTTTAGAGTAATTCATTTACACAAGGCCCCAATGAGACTCGATGGGTCAGTGCTCCAATCTCCCCAAGTGGAAACTCAACAAAGACAGGTCCAGCAACATCCCTGCCTACCAGACATCGCTAACCTGAAGTGAAACCCTGCACCTCCCAAACCCCATGCTTCAAGTGCAAAGTAGAGCCGACCCACAGCCGCCAGAGCCTTACTGCCCCTCCGGAGCCCGCCCACCCACAGTTCTCACCAGCTCTTCTCAGCTCAGGCTCAGTGCTCTGGGGTCACTGGTGATCTCTCTCCTAACCCAATTCCTTCACAAGTCCTATCATCTGACTCAAAATGAAGAAGCCCCTGTTTCTGTTCCCACCCGGGGCTCAGCTCTGTCCCCCTCCCCAATCTCCCTGTTCTACTCCTGTCTCCTCCCCCTAGCCTTGCCCCTAGCCATCTCTCTACCGTGGTGATGCAGTTAAAGCCCCCCAGAGGTGCCCAACTCTACAGATAAGCTCCGCCCCCTGCTTCTGCCACGCCCATATACTTGTCGTTCCACAAAACAACACCTCCTACTTCAACCTCAGACCTGCTGCCTGAATCACCTCTTTCAGATGATCCTAAAAAAGCAGGTTTAGCGTGGCCCTCCCTGGTCACTTTGTTTTAAATTCTAATCCTCAGTACTCCCCATTCTGAGTTCCTGCTCCTGTTAGTTTCTCCTCAGACTTCCTGACAGTTCTCTTATTACTGAGAATCTCTTCTGAGAGCAGCGCTGATGCGCTCACTCCATCTGCAGTGGCAAAGACTCTGCCCATTTTATTCACCATTGCGGGGGCCAGCCCTACAATGGGGCTGACTACTCAACAGATGTTAATAAGAACGTCTCGATATAGTAGCTAAACGTCTCGATATAGTAGCTCCCTACCCCCAGCAAGGATGGTTTTTATTTCAGTTTTATTTTTATGTGTATGAGTCTTTTGCCTGTGCTTTGTATGTGCACCATGAGTGTGCTTTGTGCCTGGGGAGGTCAGAAGAAGATGCTGGGTCCTCAAGAACTGGAGTTACAAATGATTGTGAGTCACCACATGGGTGCTCTGGAAGAGCAGACAACACTCAAGTGCTGAGTCATCATCTCTGCAGCCTCAAGAAGGGTATATTTTGTAACCCCCTTCAAGATATAAAGATACAGGGCTGGAGAGATGGCTCAGCAGTTAAGAGCACTGACTGTTCTTCCAAAGGTCCTGAGTTCAAATCCCAGGAACCACATGGTGGCTCACAGCCATCCCTAATGAGATCTGACACCCTCTTCTGGTGTCTGAAGACAGCTACAGTGTACTTACATATAATAAATAAATAAATCTTTTTAAAAAGAGACAGAGATAAAGATACATGGTTCAGTTCATTGTCCATGCATGCTTGTGTTTCTGTGTGTTTATTTATGTGCATGTGGTATGTGTGTGTGTGTATCTATGTTTCTGTGTATGTATGTTTCTCTGTGTATGTGTCTATATGTATGCCTGAATGTTTGTATTATGGTTATATATCTAATATCTATAATGTGTTCATGTATATGCATGTGTGTGCATGTGTGTCTATTGTTCTGTGTTTGTATCTGTATGTTCCTGTGTACGTGTGTTTCTCTGTATATGTGCCTATGTGTAGGTGTCTGTTTGTGCACATGTATCTATGTCTGTTTCTCTCTCTCTCTCTCTCTCTCTCTCTCTCTCTCTCTCTCTCTCTCCTTCTCTCTCTCTCCCTCTCCCTCTCATGTGTGTGTGTGTGTGTGTGTTCCCTCTCCTGGTCCCAGAGCTGGAAATCACCTGCTCAGTGAGACAGAAGGAGGTAGAGGTGCCACCGGCCTGACGGTGATTGCCACCCACAAGCCGGGTAGGAAGAGAAGGTTGCTGAGAAAGGAGGAGAAATTAGCACATAGATGAGAAGCGCACTCTCAGAGACTCTTTCTCCCGGTGTGAGTCAGCTAAGGCTGGCACCAGTGACAAATTAATTTCATGATGCTATTGCTCACATCGGAACTTTAAGACTCTTAAAAAAAAAAAAAACAGCAACTGACATGTAGAAGGGAAAAAAAGTGCATCAGCCTGCATTTCTATCCATGCAAGCTAGTGACAAAGCAAGCTTTGAATATGCAGTGAACCACCTACTGTATGCCCAATGGACTAAGAGCTAAAACTCACCTAGTAATACTCAAGAAGTTCCCACAGGTGGCACAGGTGGCACTGACAACTGGAAGCCACCATGCAAAGTGTGCATGCATGACAGGAACTAAAACCTGTCCAGATGTGGCTGGTTCTGCCTGGAGAAAGCTCTGAAAAAGAGCCTAGACTGGAGGAGTCCATGAGGGAGAGGTGGGCGGCCGGGGGCAGACATGCTAGAGAGGCCTGCAAGAGGGAAGTTCATGAGCAAGTAGGACTCAATCTCTGAGCCCAGGAGAGGGCATAGCATGGGGGGTGGGGGGAGATGCTCAGGAAGCCCCACCCACTCCCTTCTCCCTTTGCTCCACTGCACACCCTAACAGGGGTGCTCCCAACTCAGGACATCAGCACCAGGTATCAGCAGCTCCCTAAGCTAGAAACGCTATTTCCCCCAACATCTGCACATGTCTGCTCCATAAACGCTTTCATCAGAAGCATCTAAGAGCACCCCACACATAGGGGCAAACCTACACACACATGCCCCTGAACCCAGCGTTGCTTCCCTGCACACCATCTCTACCGTGTCATAGCCACTGCTGGTCCCCCCCACTAGAAAGTGAGCCTTCTGGCAGGGACTGTGTTTTGTTAGCTGCTATATCCCAGCACCTACAGAGCTTGGCACATAGTGGGAAGTCATTAATAATTGATAGATAAATGAACAAAAAGTACCCATAATGCTTCTGAGATTTTGGGCTGTTTATTTCTGTCCCTTTCTTATGGGATTAAAAATTGATAGGGAAGGAAAGATTGTACGTTGGGCTACTCTTCCCCAGCCCCTCCCACAGGCCTGCACAGGGCTGCCACTCAACAAATGGTGGATGGACGATGGAAGAACGGATGGATGGGTAAATCTTATAATCAGTAGGGCCACTGATGGCATAATGGAACTGTGAAGGGAATGACCTAATGAGATAAATTAAGTAGCTCTAGCCAGTAGTCCCATGGGCCCATATTGTGGCCTCAATGACAGGTGACCAGAGTGGAGGACAGAATCCAGAGGTGACCAAGGTAAAGTCAATAAGCCTTTGGAGCCAGGCATGGAGTTTCATGGCTGAGCTATACTCAGGAGGCTAAGACAGGTGGATGCCAAGTTCAAGGCCTTCCAGGACTACAGAGTGATTTCAAGGACAGCCTAGACTAGTGGTGAGACTGTGTCTCAAGATGAAAATAAGTGGATTAGAGATGTAGCTCGGGGGTTATGTGCTTGCCTTGAGTAAAGACCGGTGATTAAACAATGCCCAGTACTAGCCCATAACCCCTCCTGGCCATCACACACAAAAGGCTTGGGGCTAAGTGTGGGTGAGGAAAGGGGGGAAAGGAGCCAAAGATGGCCCTAGGGCTTTTATTTAGGTCATAGTGAGGTCTGAGAAGGATGAGCAGACTTTAGAATAGAAAGTGGGGTGGGGTGGGGTGGGGTGGGGTGGGGTGGGGCAGCAGGATCACCTGCAGATGGATCGTGGGTGCTGGCCCATGAGAATTATACCATTTACTCCTCAAACTAAGGACCATTCAGGCTACAGATGCCAACGACAAGCCAAGTCTCTGGAGCCAGGAACCCTAATTCCAAATAGAAAGGCAAGCAGTGGTGAACAATGGCACACAGCAACCTCTGATATCATCAGACCAGATCATAGAAATGTGACGTGGGGAATGATATTACCAGCTGGGTGCCCAAAGAGAATGCTCCTGAAAGGGACACTTCTGTTGTTGCAAAGCAGAGAACATGGGAGACAGGAAAGTTCCTGCTTCTCGGGGCTTCCCTTCTCTTGAATGAGTCTGAGGCAAAATCAGCTGCTGAAGGGGGGTGGAGGTGGGGGTGGGGGTGGGGTGCGCAGCCAAGGTTCTCAGGTAAATGGGAAAGCGTGTAACAACTGCCACACAAGAGAGTGGAGAGGAGGCATGTGTGTGCAGAAGGTACAGTCAACGTGGCACACATGCACACTCAGCCAATGTTACCCTTTGGTGCTGGCTTATGTCCTTGCTGGGGGACAAAACCAACCAAAGAGCCCTAAGCATGGCTCTGGGATCTCTCTGCCCCAGCTTGCTGAGATGGGCTTGTCTGGTATTTATTTGATCTTAAGTGTGATAAGCTGTGTGAGTTATAGTTCCTTGGTTTGAGTAGATGCAATCCCACCTGCACCCCAGCCCCTTCACCTTCTCCACTCAAGCCACCAGGCAAAGCAGCCACACACAGCCTCTATCCTGCCATACAGGTAAGTGGGTTTTGTTTGTTTGGGGTTTTAGTGTGTGTGTGTGTGTGTGTGTGTGTGTGTGTGTGTGTACCTGCTTATCTGTATGTGTGGCACATTCATGCGGATGCCCATGGAGACCAGAAGAGGGCATCTCATCCTCTGGTACTGTAGTTTTAGGCAGTTGTAAGCCACCCAGGCTGTCTAGGGAGATGGGGGGAAGGGGGTTTCTCTGCTGTTTTGAATCCAAGCCATGAACAAACCCAGCCACCCGGCTTGGCTCCACACATATCAGCCATGTGGACTTGAATAAGCTGCTCCAACTTGGCGTTTTCTCATCTGTACGCAGGTAAATACTCAGGGGCTGGAAAGATAGCTTAGTGGATAAAGTGATTTACCAGCAAGCTTGACGACCTGAGTTTAAGCCCTCATCCCACAATATGGAAGAAAAAAAGTGACTATAGTCAGGTTATCCTCTGGCCTCCACCAGTGTACCATGGTAGTACATACACACAGATGTACACACAAAGACATAGAAACTGTAAAAGGAAGTATATATAAATTTTATATATGCACTATGTTCTTCTTTTGCTGTTTCTTGGCTCCCACTGAATGAATGGGTGGGTGTTTCCTGGTGTTCTGTTTTGAGACTGGGCCTCGTGAATCCCAGGCTGACCTTAAACTCACTATATAGCCAGTGATGACTTCAATCTCCTGAGCCTCCTGCCTCAGTTCAAGACGAAAGTTGCAGACATGCACCACACAGGGGACTTTGTCAACTCACAAGCTTATACTCCCAAAGTCTTCGAGTGACATTTTCACTATGTGTATCTTGTCTCTTAGACAGAAGTCACCCAACAAACACAAACTCACTTCTGTTCTTGGTACTCCACCCCTCACTAGGATGTGCAGAGCCTTACAGATAGGGAACTGGTCAGTGGCCTGGCTGAGGGTCTGCTTCCATCTCTTCCAAGCTTTAGTTTTTCTTTTCTTCTCACGGGTTAGGGATCCTCTCAGCTCAGCTCCCCTACACCCACCCCAAGAAATGAACCAGAAAATTGACTCTTCTTTCCCTGAAATCCCCTCACAGTCGCGGGACCACCCCTGAGTCACATGTTGCTGTGGACCTCCTGGGCAGGCTGAATCACAGAGACCGGAAAGCGGGGTCCATCTTGCACCTACAGGATCACGTGTTAAAGTGTGTTCCTTTCCTGTCACGTGATGAAACCTCCAGGCTACCCAAAAGGCCTTTTGCATAAAAATGAAGCAGAGGTCACATGGCTAAATACTGCTACTTCAAGGGGCCCTTTTTAGGTCAGTCCATGCCAGGAAACAGTTGAGGCAACCTGTCCCATAAGAGGTGGTGCTCACTAGCGTTAGTGCTCCGTCCTTGGCCCACCCCCATCCTCATATTAGCTACTGCAGACCTGGCCAGACTTTTGTTGCTTGTCCAGGCAGGGAGAGAGCCCACAGCCATCTGAAGCACTTCCTAAAGCAACCTTCCATCATGAACAGGAACTCTGCTGTATCTGGAAAAGGTTCCAAAAGTTAAAAAAAAAAAAAAAAGAAGAAAAAAAAGAAAAGAAAAGAAAAGAAAAGAAAAGAAAAGAAAAGAAAAGAAAAGAAGGAAAAGTAAAGTATATTTGACCCTGTTCACTGAGAAAGAGTGTGAAGAGAAAAAGGTAATACGGGATAGAATTAACTCTCATGATCTGGGGGACTAGTTAGTTCCAACACCCCTGTGATACCAAACTCTATGGATGTTTAAGTTCCTTCTATGAGATGGCGTCTCTGTTTGCGCTCTATTACTGTGATAAACAAAGAACAGGAGCAACTTTGGGGAGGGAAGGGTTAATTTCAGCTCCTTGTCTTGGTCTACCATGAGGGGAAGTCAGGACAAGAATCTAGAGGCAGGAAGTGAAGGAATGATTCCTTTTGTTGTTGTTGTGTTTGTTTGTTTCTTTGTTTGTTTTCGAGACAGGGTCTCACTGTGTAGCCCTGGCTGTCCTGGAACTCACTCTGAAGACCAGGCTGGCCTCAAACTCAAAAATCCCCCCCGCCTCTGCCTCCCAAGTGCCGGGGAAGGAATGATTCTTAATGACTTGCCGCCCATGGCTTGCTCAGCCTGCTTTCTTCTACAGCCTTGTGCCCAGGGGATAGCACCACCCGGAATGAGCTGGCCCTCCCATATCAAACATGGGCCAAGAAAATGCTCCATAGACTTGCCTACAGGCCAGTGTGATTGGGGGCATTTTATCAACTAAGGGTCTCCCTTCCAAAATGGTTCTAGATTGCTTTGAGTTGACAATTAAACAAAGAAAGCAAGAAGGGAGGGATGGAGGGAAGGAAGGAAGGAAGGAAGGAAGGAAGGAAGGACACATGGTATTCACAAACAACTACCACCTGTGCTCCCATCCTCTTGAAATCATTGCTCTAATTTACTCGGAAGACCAAATACAGTATAAGTTATACTGTGTAGAAAATGACAAGAAAGCTAGGCACCATGGCCCATGTCCATAATCCCAGCTCTCAGAAGGCAGGAGGACTGCTATAAATTCAAGGCCACATAATAAGTTCCAGGCTACCTAGGACTACATAGCAAGACTCTATCCAAGCTAATAATAATAAGAGGGGTAGTAGTAACAGTAGTAATGGTGGTACTAATACTAACAGATACATAATGAGAGGGAAAGAAAGCCGAGAAGGAAAGCAAGGATGACAAGGGAAGGCCTGCGCATGCTCAGTATAAATATCATTTCCTTCCTGGATCGTTTCTAGCCGCAGTTGGTTGGCCCATCAATGCAAACTCCACAGGTCAGCGAGCGAGACCTGCACCTAAGGTCAGACACCCAGCTTTGTTCTTGCTCCTCCGCCAACTCTGACACTGGCTATCTGTTGACCAGGATACCTCGGCATTCCAAGCCCTGGTCTCCTCAGTTGTATCACTGTGGTGGCCAAAGGAGACAACCTAGAGCCCCAAGCACTTGGCCTCCCGTGGTCCCACGGGAAGCACTGCCTTCTCCCAATGCAGGCCTGAGCAGGACTGTGCTTCAAGTGATCAGGGCATAGGAATCAGATAACAGGACCTTTGGGACCCTACCCATCCCCCAGTCTCAGGAGTCCATCACATGAACATCCTCAGACAGCACCTTGAGAGCCCAAAAGACAGCTGGAGCCAGCAGCGTGGCCAGCAGAGGGAAGATATCTGCTTGACTCGACCCCGAAGGGAAACAGCAAAAATCTTCCAAGGAAGGGGAAGGGTGGTCAGTTTGTTTCAAGGAAGCCAACCAATGCAGGCAAACAAAGTACAGGGGCCGAAGCCTTCTGCAGCCAATGCCTTGTCCTTCCAGCTCACAATCGGATCTCTTTACATTCTACATTTAACCTAGAAAGGCCGCCCCAGAGACTCGCTCATCCTGTCCTTCCCAGCCTCCATTACTAAATCTCTCCATAGCTGGGAGGGGACAGTTAGAACATGAACTGGATTGTGTCACTTCCTACCTTCAATCCTTCCATGGCTGCTTCCTGCTTTTAAGATAAAGTTCACAGTCCTTACCACGCCATGACTAGCTTTCCTGCCTTCTCCAGTTTTTCAAACTCACTGCTTCCCACCAGTCCTTCCAGCGAGCCACAGGACCTTTGCACATCTATTCTCCCTACCAGACAGGAACTGGTCCCTCCTCAGGGAAACTTTCCCTCAGCACATGAGACCAGAACAGTTCTCCTGACTACACCCTCCTGTCTTTATAGACTCTTCAACAGAACACAGATTCCATTTTTCCTTCTATAGCTGTGAGACTATGGGATAGACAACTGTCTCCCCAATCGAACCCCAAGCTCCATGAAGACAGGACCTGCGCTGGTTTGATTTACCACTGAATGCAACAGGGCCAGTGTAGCTGGTACAATGTGTGCACTCAATCATGTTGGACAAGAACCTCTCATGTTGCTGCCCAGAGGGACAGTGAGGCAACATGAAATAAAGCCATAGATTTGTGAAGCCTGAGACAGGTCAGTGAGAGACACGGCATTCTCCCCTGGAACTGAACATTTTCTCAGCTGTCACCAGACACCCCCCAGAGTTCCCTCTCTTACATAAGAGCCGCTCTCTGGGACTGTCCCTGGAGAGCAGTAAGAAGGTAGCTTACCCCTCTGGGAGTGAAGGGGGAGCGAAAAAGAGGGTCAAGAGAAGAGACAGAGACAGGAGTGGCAGCCTCCGGAGTATCCTGTTTAAGCTCTCTGAAACGCAGCTTTGTCCCTAGTTACCAAGACTCAGAAAGAGGTAGGGGGGAGAAGGTCACAGACAACAGCTCCACAGCCCTCCCTCCAGCCCAGCTGCCGACTCGGAGCTCAGGTTATCTGAGATCTCTCTTCCCTGGAGGCCTGTGGGGGCTGCGGTGGACAGGGAGATTTAGAGCAGTCAACCCAGAAAAACAGGGTGGCTTTTCTCTTAGGTTATCAGACACATGCCCATTCAAGGGATACAAACCAAGCTTAAGTTTGGATTCTCAGCCTGGGCCACTGAGTCTCATCAATTATACCATGAGGGGGGAAAAATAGCCCTCTGGACAGTTAAAAATAACATAGGGGTCTGGTGTTTGGCTTGCCAGCTTGTCCAGCAGAGTGGAGCCCCGCTTTCCGAAAGAGTGTTCTAGAAACTCAAATTCACACACCAGCCTGCCCAGGAGGTTAAGAAATAGCAGGGGCCCCACCCAGTGGGCTCTGTATTACCCAGATAGTGACTGCAGCAACACATCCCTAACTAGGCAGGTAAACTCACAACCAGACCTTCCCCCTCCCCCCTCCCTGGAGTCTGAGAGACTTTCAGCCCTTTTCTAGCTTGAGACTGGAGGGCAGAGTTCATCCATGCAGGAAGAACCCTCGTCCCCAGGGAGGAGGCAGCCACAGGATGCATGGAAACTGGACACAGGAGCCCAGGCAGTCAACCGAGGTCACTGCTCCTCTGTGAGCTGTTGTCAGGGTCTGTGAAATTCATGTGCTTTTTTTCACAGGGACCCAACATCAGCAGCAATTAACTAGTTTGTAAATAATAGAGATAAATCTTCCTCAAAGTCTCTTCTAGCTTATGCTAGTAAAAAATAAATAAATGATAATACTAACCAGACGTGGTGTACCCCCACCTGTAATCCCAGTGCACTAGAGGGAGAAGTGGGAGGTAGAGACTGGAAGCTCAGGAGTTCAAGGTCAGTCTCAACTCTGTAAGAGTTGGAGGCAAAGCCGGACAGTGGTGGTGCACGCCTTTAATCCCAGCACTTGGGAGGCAGAGGCAGGTGGATTTCTGAGTTCGAGGCCAGCCTGGTCTACAGAGTGAGTTCCAGGACAGCCAGAGCTATACAGAGAAACCCTGTCTCGAAAAACCAAAAAAAAAAAAAAAAAGAGTTGGAGGCAAGCCTGGTATGACCTAGTTCATTATCATCATTATCATCATCATCATGCCATCACCACCACCACCACCACCGCCGCCGCCATGTTATAATGGAATTCTAGAAATTCCAGCAAAATTATAATTTCTCCTATGTGTTTCATTTCTTTTAAAATGCCGATGTGCACAAGGTCGGTGAGGGTCTCAACCGGTGTGCCTTTGCATTTTATAGAGGAAAACAGAGCACTTCCAACATCCATCCCGAGGTAACATGTGTCAGCTCCTCTAAGGACCCTACAAACGCTGATGTACTCCAGTCTTCTACCAACCCTATCCAGCCAGAACTATCAGTCACACTCCACAGATGAGGAGACCGAGGCACAGAGATTAGAAACAATGCCTTCGGCCATAAAGGTTGGATTTGAACCCAGCCTCTGGCCCTTCATTCTGCCCCCAAGCTACAGTTCAGGTAACAGCTGCTCCCCTGAGCCTGACTCCATATCTAAGCTTACAAAGAGCCCTCGGTGTGCACAAGACAAGCCTCTGCCTGACAACCAGCTGGCTGTGGGATGACGTAGCTGGGATGCCAGTGGTCGGTTAGATGGTTGAAGGTGCCTACCTGGAGCTGGGAGAAGAACTACCTTTAGTAGTTCTTCTATCTGAACCATAACAACTCATCCTTATGCCAGGCTTGAAGATAGAGGGTTCACATTTCTATGTTGGATTGATTGATTAATGACTGATTGATTGATTGATTGATTGATGATTGAGACATGGTTCATGTAGCCCAAGCTGGCCTCAAGCCTGCCTCAAATTCACTGTATAGCCCAGGATGACCTTGGAGGTCTGGACCACTGGGATCACAGGAATGTATCTGTACCATTGGTTTATGTGCTAGAGACAGAACCGAGGGATTTGTATGAGCTGGACGAGTACAACTAACCCACACCCATAGCCCTGGGATGGGTCTTCATAGTGTATTTATCAATACCATTTCTAGGTCTTAAATACCGACCTGAACAATAGCTGGACAGGATGGCACACACCTGTAATCCTAGCAATTGGGGTTGGTGGGGAGAGCCATGAGGGTCAGAAATAGTTATATGAGACTCTGTCTTATTAAAAAATAAATAAATAAAAGCAAAGACTAAAACTACAAAAGAGGGGAGATATTTAACCATTTTTGCAAGACAGAGTTTCTCTGTGTAGCCCTGGCTATCCTGGAACTTGCTCTGTAGACCAGGCTGGCCTCGAACTCAGAGATCGGCCTACCTCTGCCTGGGATTAAAAGTGTGTACCACCAGCCAGGCATGGTGGCGCACGCCTTTAATCCCAGCACTTGGGAGGCAGAGGCAGGCGGATTTCTGAGTTTGAGGCCAGCCTGGTCTACAAAGTGAGTTCCAGGACAGCCAGGGATACACAGAGTAACCCTGTCTCGAACCCTCCCCCCGCCAAAAAAAAAGTGTGCACCACCACTGCCTGGCGCCTTTCTATTTTTTGAGAGAGGGTCTCCCTGGGTAGCCCTGGCTGTCCCCGAGCTCCTTATGTAGAAAGGGCTGGCCTGCCTCTGCCTTCTGAGTGCTGAGATTAAAGGTTTGCACCACCAAGTCCAGCTCCACATCTAAGTCTTCAATCCAGGACTTGACTGGGCTCTACCCCTCAAGCTCGGCCCTTCGTAGCAAGATTATCTTTGCAGATAGACAGGACTGTCCCAAATCCAGAGGGACTGATGGCTCACACCAGGGCAGGCCTGGTGGTACATCTCCATAATCCCTGCTTCCCTTGAAAGACACCCTGGAAAATACTCAGAAGCATAACAGGGGCAGGAAAGATAGCTCAGGGAGGAAAGTGGATTGCTACCAAGACTGGTGACCTGGGTTCGATCCCCAGGACCCACATGGTAAAGCAAAAGAACCAACTGCCAGAGACCTCCACATGCAAGTTGCAGTACAAGACAGTATGCACATGTACACACACATAAACACACACACGTGTAATATTAAAGTTCCTTTTTAAAAAGAACACATGGCATAGGAACCCAAGACCCGGATCCAGTTTAACTCTTCTAGGAGTGGTTGGAAGGAGAAAGTCCATCTCTCTGGAGGACCAGGAATTGTAGTCAACCAAGCCAGCATCCCATAGGTGCCTTCGTTTGAGTGTTTTCCAGAAACTGTCCCAAACAGATGCATGCTTATGCCTTGCCTGGGGAAGAGTTCCCACCGCCTTCTGTACACCCCACATTTTTCTGTCTTTTCCCATGTCCCTTCTCACCTCATCTTCCTTATCCCAGAAAATAAAGGGGGGTCCTCAATGGAGTCACACAAATGCTTCCAATATCCTCATCCACCTTTCTTTCCTATGTGATGGCCTCTGGCCTCACTTTCTATGGAGCCTGCCCAATTCCCACGGTCTCTCCTCATCTCACCCACGGCTCTCATTTCTTCCCCATAAAGCACTAACCAGGCCCAACAATGTTTGACTTCTGGGCCAGCTCAGGGTGGAGTGCCATAGACACCCATCAACCTCCAAGCTTCTGCCTGAAAAGACCACTCCGTAAGGAATGATGTCAGTGGATGCCGGAGGAGGGGGAGTCATTGCCCTCGGTGGTGTAGACACTGCTGAGTCTACAAGCTCTGGTGAATGGCTCGAATTCACGCTCGACAGGTCACAAAACAAGACAAAACGTCATGAAAACGAGAGGGAGGCTCGTTGGAAGGGAACCAGAGTGAGACGTGGTCAGGGGGTGGGGACTGGAGGAGTGACCAGAGCACATCATTACATGCATGTTCAAAACCATCAAAGCACAAATTTGATTTTTAAAATAATGTGCCGGATGGGTATGGTGATCTCAGCAGCTAAGGGTCAGCACAATAGAAAGTGGATCTCTGTGAGTTCAAGGCCTGCCTGGTCTACATTGTAATTCCAGACCAGACAAGGCTACATGAGTAAGACCTTGTCTAAAAAGAATATTTAAAATATTTAAAAGATATGTTTTTGTTTTATTTTATTTTAAAAAAGGAAAAGAAAAAAGGTAAGGAAAGGAAAGGAAAGGAAAGGAAAGGAAAGGAAAGGAAAGGAAAGGAAAGGAAAGGAAAGGAAAGGAAAGGAAAGGAAAGGAAAAAGACCTCTCCTGGCCTGGAACAACCTCATAGCCTCTCACCTCCCACAGCTTCTCTGCTCTCATTTTGTTGGTTCCTTCTCACTTCCCCTCTCATAGATCCAGCAGACCATCCTTAGAGACAAAGGAAGGGTACCCTTTCCTCCCTTTTATGCCCCTTTAATCCTTCCAGTCAGCAACGCTAGCGCTAGTCACGCTAGTCACGGAGCAAAGGAGAAAGAAGAATGGAGAAGAGAGGCAGACCAGACGAGGAGGAGTCCAAAGGAAGCAGAGGCTGGAGGTGTGAACCCTGGCAAGAAGTGGTAAGTGGATTATTCCTCGATCTGCAGCTCAGAGGGCCTTGGGGCAGCTTAGCTCTGAGTCGAGAATGAAATAAGAAACAGAAGGCAAAAGAAAAGTCAATGAGTTACTGGTGGGATTTTTCTTCTTGGGGATTTGAGAAGCTGCAGGAAGCAGAGCCCCGAGGAGAGATGCTGGCTGGGAGACAGGGCTGCCCAAGAATGCTGGCTGGGGTCTTAGAGAGAGGGCTGGGTGTTCTCTTGAGCTCTGCAGCATTTAGACCAGTTCGTCTGGGTAACTCAGGAGACGGGCACTTGGGGCAGCCCTGGGCAATAGTAAAGACAATCCCATCCATCAGAGCTTCTATGGGTCTGCATTGCCCTGTAAACTGAAGACATTATGGGAAGATAAAGGCCAAGAATGAGTGATCACTGGAAGAGGGGCCAATGCTATTGGGTCCTCTCAGTTTGGCAGATCATAAACTAGGAAAACAAGAGTCCTATTGCTTTAAGATCTCGCTAGGTCTCAGAAAGGTTCCAAAATTTAGACTCATAAACCAGTTAGACTCCACTTCTTCCCCTGACACTGGCTGGGATCTCTACTCCCTGGGAAGGCAAACAATGCCAATAGTAGGCTCTTAGCCAGGGAACTTGAAGAACTTCCCTAATTTCATAGAAGTCTATATAGATCAGTGTTCATCCCAACTAACCTTGCACATCACTGATCTAAAATGGAGTGGTCCAAACCGGTTCCCCACTCCCCAGAGACACGTGTGATTAGATAAAATGAGGACAGGATATATGTACGTATCTGTTATACTGGGATGACTGCCCAGAAAGGAGATGAGTGCCGGGAAGGGGACAGCCCCGTGTGCCCCTTCCCACTGACTCTGTGCTGGAGTAGAGTTACCTCATAGCACAGGTGCTAATGAAATGTGGCCTTTGGGAGGTGACAGGCATTTTGCACAGTTCTGTTCCTGTAGCCTGCATTTTGGGGCAACGTCTAAGTGTTTTCTAGTCTTCTGCATAGAAGGGTGAGGGTGAGGAGGTCCAGCAGACCCAGAATCTGGGCTATAAAAGTTTAACTCCAAGAGTCTGCCTCCTCCTCAGGTCTTCCTCTTCCTCCAGACACAAGGATAAGACTTCCCAGAAGTCCTTCTTCCACATCACAGAAGGATCAGGAAAAGGTCTGCAAGGGTTACAGCCCCAAGTCAGCATCTCTCCTGATGTAAGATGGAGGTGCTCCAAGGACCCCGGAACAGCCTTTCCAGCTCATTGTCCAACCCAGCGCTGGACAAGCAGGGCCATCAAGTCACTAGAGCTTAGCCCACCTAGGCATGTGCACTATCAAAGCATGCAGAGGATATTCTCCACAAAGACATCAGTACACTATGGCTGGACTGACGTCATCTCCAGAGCTTGATAGAACAGTGAACTCTCTTCAGAGTTCAACCTTTGCTTTAGCCATTAAAGGTTTTATGCCTTCTACTTTTGCCAATCTTAAAACCCCAAAATAGAGCCACGGCTGTGGCGGTGCACACCTTTAATCCCTGCACTCGAGAGGTAGATCTCTAAGTTTGAGTCCAGCTAGATCTACAGATCAAGTTCCAGGACAGCCAAGGCTACACGGAGAAACATTGTCTCGAAAAGGGAAAAAAAAAGGGAAAACAAAACAAAACAAACAAACAAACAAAAAACCCACTAAAGTGGAAAGCCAGGCTGTTTGTATCTACTCATACAGATGACATGGCTCAGAAGTGCAACCCTGCCTTCCACACATCAGCACACCCAAGCCTGCGTCTGATTCCTGACATCTGAAATTAAAGAATGTTTAAAGAGAATTCTACTGCCTTTCCCGAATGCCTTTCCCGTTAAAGTAGACAACGAGAACAAGTCAATTCTAAAGACAGGCGGAGCAGTGTACCTACCTCCTGGCTTCAATTCACTCAGCTGTTCGCCAAGTGACAGCTATGCTGGATCCTAGGGACAGAAAAGCACAGCCACAGTCACTGCCTTCCAGAGCCTTATGCTGTAACCAACCATAGCAGAGTATCTCCATGATGGAGGGAGAAAAGGCATGTGCAGAACTGAGGGGCCAAGGACCCTCAGCACCACCCTCTGATGGTCAGTTAAGGTTACAGTGGGGAAAGGGAGCCCTTGAGCTGTCTGGAGGGATCAGGCAAACAGTGCATTGGAGGTAGGCTGAGGCTAGGAGACCATGTAACTACTGATCTACAACAGCCATAAGAGGCTTACTGAGATGTCAGAGGATAGAGGGGGGCTGCCTCCGCACAGGGATTCAGAACATCTTTTTTTAGTCAGGTGTGGTGATGCACACCTATAATCCCAGCCTTCCGGAGGCTAAGGGAGAAGAGAACTTCAACCCACATCTCTCATGTAGAAGTTGTCACCCAAGAGCCCAGACATCAGCGGGGAATCCACAGATGTATTCATCAAGGGCTGTGAGCCCCAGGAAACCACATGCAGAGGTTCCTACTTGGACGCATCTATTCCGGGGGAGCTGGTCCACAGCTTTCCAGAGATTCCCCTGAAGGTCTGTGACGGCCACTAAAAGGTCAACAGAAAATACCCAGCAAACGCTGAGTATTGAGTTCCAGTTTCCCTCACTGTCTCTTGCATGTGTGTAGCTGGGTCCCTGGCGTATAAAGGGTAGCTAGAGTTTCAGGACTGGCAGAACTACAGAGAGCGGAGGTACACTCCAGTATAAGGAGATAGAAAGGAAAGACCATTCTCATCACCAAAATAAACATCTGTGTATATTAACCAGGCATCAGACACTGGCCTGGACTTTTAAAAACCTTGCGCTACAAAAAAGAATGTCTTCCCAGCCTCTTGTACCCTGGGCCAATACTGCAAATCAAAGTCCCTAAATGTAGATATAAGTCACCCAGGGTAATTCACTGCAATCCCCAGATCAAGCTCAAACTTTAGCTGGCAGTTGCCTAGCAACAGGTAACCCCAAAGACATATCACCAACCCCCGGTGTCAAAAGGGCATTTTGTGGCCACGCTGGTTCTAAAAACAAGCCTGCACGCAAGCCTGTCTGCCAGACCTCTGTGGAGCTATTGGACAAATGTGCACACCCCTCGGTGCAAAGGAGGCTGGGAAGGGGAGCCAGGAAGCTGCATGTTTGCCCACCACTACACAGTAGCAGGCAGAAAGCAATAGTTGCCTCTTCAATGCCTCCTTTAGATCACACAGCAATTAATCTGCCCAAGAAGTTGCTCAGCTGATCCCAACCATGCCTAAATAAAGAAGCAGTCCATGCCATGAAGACTGGGCTGAACCGACCTCCAGTCTGCTCTAAAGCCAGCAGCACCCTTAGTAGCAGCAAGAATCTACTCTTCCAGATATGATGACACACACACTTAGTCCCAGCCACAGAGAAGCTGGGGGAGGATCCCCTGAGCCCAGACTGGGCCACACAGCAAGAATAGTTGGTGGTGGTGGTGGTGGTGGTGGTGGTGTTAGATTGGGGAATTTTGTTATTGTTTGGTTGTTAGGATGTTTTGCTTTTTGGTGTTTTGTTTTGTTTTGAGACAAGGTCTCAGTATATAGTCTTGGCTGAGCCTGGAACATCGTACATCATCAACCCAGCTGCCCTTGAATTCATTGAGATCGACCTGCCTCTGCCTCCTGAATACAAGAACTAAAGGTGTGTGTCACCACGCCTGGCCCCATCTATTATTTTAAGAATAAAAAGCTCTGGACTGTACGTGACATTATAGTGGGCGGGACATTATAGTGACATATACATATACATATACATATACATATACATATACGTGACACTATAGTGGGCGGGATGATGAACCTGAAGCTACAACTCAAAGTGAACCCCGGGAAGCAGGTCTGAGCCACCTGCCCACCACCTCACACCTTCAGAGCAAGCACAAGAGCAGAAGGACCTCCCCCTCCACACGCAATGCACAATTTCTTCTTCTCTTTTCTGCTCTTCCGTTCTTATCTTCACTTTCTTCCTTTCTTTTTAATAGAACGCTCCTAAGCTCTGTCATCTAAGAGTCAAGTGAAATTTGAGCTTTCTAAGGCAAAGTCTATGATCCAAGCCATCACAGGACCCACCACTGAAGTGGACCTTCTCTGGAACCCATCCTCCCACCCTGGGGAAAGGTCTTGAGGGTAGGGGATCAGGGGCAAATAAACAGACCCATCTAAAAGCGATTCAGGAAGAACAAATGCTCAAGTCAAACAACAACGAATAAGGGGATATAAATCTAGATAAAATATTAAAATCATTAAATGGCTGCTGCTCCCTGAAGATTGGGAAAAATGAAGAGAGTTAATTAAAAGCAATCTCCATGCACCGCTGAGCCGGCCAGCCCTGATAAATGAACAGCTGGGGCTGCTGTGGAGGGCAGACAGGGGCTGGGGAGGGGGCCCTGCGCGGAGATGCCAGTGACAGTGAACTGAACACGGGGACTGAAGTTTCATGTTTTATTAAATATTTTATGACTGCTGAATAAAGTTGTTCTTTAGAGAGAGAATGATGGACTGAAAGAAGGGACTAGAGGATGCCCCTTACGAATGGAGAAGTATTGTTTGGTTTCAAACACACTTGGGGCATTTCTGAGGCTGTCCTCAAATGCAACGGCAGATAAAACATCGTCTCGGCAAACCTCTCTACAAAAGCTTGAGGGTTTGTAAAGGTCTGAGGAAACAGCACCCAGAGAGGAAAAGATGCAGCCAGGAGTCGGGAAGAGACAGAAAACAAAGGCAGAAAAGACTTTCAAACTTCCCATTACTAATCCAAGCTAGACTTTTAACACAAAACTAAAATCAGCAGAAAATACACCCGCCTCTCTTTTTTTTTTTCCCCTCCCCCGTTGAGTCCTTTTTTTCTGCAATCAAATAAAGTTTGGGGATTTTATTATTTTGTTTTAAATTTTTTATAATACTCAGAATTTTCAAGCCCAATTGAAGTCCACAGACCAGCAACTTTTTAACTGTTAGAATACGGAAGCCTTCTGAATTCTGAGGGAAACCCTCAGCCCTTCCCTGATGAAAACATAATCAAAGGAAATGATTGGAGGGACGCGTTTTTCTCCTCCATAGAACTGGGATCAGAAGGGGGGGTGCGCGCATTGGGGAAACATAAGGGCTTATGCGCTTGGATATGCATTTTAATTAGGTGGACAGAAGCGGCCGCCTGTTAATTTTTCTTGCTTGTTTCTACTTAGCATTCATCACAGGCAGAACCGCCATAGAGCACTCCCACGATAATAGATGGTTCTGCACTGGCTAAGTCCTCAGGGAAAATAATTAGCAAGAGAGAATATATTCTCTCCACTCCCAATGTCCCAGCCACCCTCCCCCCCCACATCACCCCATCGACCCATCGCCCCATCACCAGCAGCAGTTGCCTCCCCCTCTCACCACCTCATCCTACCCCAATGGCAGTGGCCTTCCTGGGAGAGGACAGTTAGCCCCCTGTTTCCCAGGCACTCACCACCAAACGAGTAAGAAACCAGAGGTCCTTCAGGAAGTAGATACCTCTAGATGCAGACGGGGAAGCCATTTGGCTGTAACCAGGACAAGATGAAAGATGCTCCTAAGTTAGATCCAGTGAAACCACTCCCACTCGGCTCGACTCAACGGGATCCACGGAAAGTCATTACAAGGAGTCTGATGGAAGTAGGGATGACTTTGTACTTAATTCACTCCTAAAGGACCCGGTAGCTTGCTTCAAGATTATAGGTGAAGCCTCTCCAACACTAGAAACCAACATGTAACTTAATGACTCAAACCCATCATGAGCCTTTATGTCCAGTTCTCTATAAATAAGATGTCCTTTTTCACTGACTCTTACATCAACGGATTGCATTCCTTGTTCACCAGCAGGTGCAGGCTCCAGTCACCTTTCACACCCTCTTGCTCCTTCATCTTGGTAAAGGGACCAAGAGCTTAGCTGACGACCCAAGACCACCCAAGTGTTCCCCTCTATCCACTGCCCCCTTCCCAGGGCTGCTGGTCCTGTCGATGGACTCAGCTTGGGGCTCCCAAGGTGAAATGGGAGTTTCTCTTGACCTCATTTTCATTCCTGCTTCAAATCTAGACCATGTGAAACCCATTTGAGTTCCCAGGACTACTTGAGTCCCAGTTTGATGAGCAAGATTTGCATTAAAGGGCTGGAGAGATGGCTCATTGGTTAAGAGCACTGACTGCTCTTCCAGAGGTCCTGAGTTCAATTCCCAGCAACCACATGGTGGCTCACAACCATCTGTATGGACATCTGATGCCACCTTCTGGTGTGTCTGAAGACAGCGACAGTATACCCACATACATGAAACAAATAAATAAATCTTTTTAATAAAAAAAGATTTGCATTAAAAACAATGATTATATATGATGCCAGTGACACGTCTTTGGATAATTTTTAATAGACCAACCGTGGTGGCACAGACCTCTAACCCCAGTTACTCAGGAGGCAGGCAGGCAGGATATAGCTAGCTGGTAAGAGGTGGTCTCAAAAGAAGCATGCTGGGTATGTGGCTCAACAGAAAACTCTCCTAGCACAGGCCAGACCTGGGGTTTGATCCCCAGCATCACATACACACATCATGGATTAAGTTATCACTGACTCTGCGAAGGACTCTGTACATGAGAGGAAATTCAGCTCTCCCAGGGATACCTTAAACTCGGAGTTTCCACTTCCTGAAAAGTTTTATTTCCCTTGGGCCCTTGAAGGATAAACAGGGGCTTGAGCAAGAAAAGAGTAAAGAAATAGGCTCAGTTTTGTTTATTTATTTCCTGGGGTTTTTCAATATATGTATATGAGTGTGTGTGTGTGTGTGTGTGTGTGTGTGTGTGTGCGAGCGCATGGGTACATGGGTGCATGGGTGCATGCGTGTAGTATCTGGTGTATCCCAAGCTTACTTCTGACTCACTCTGTAGCTGAGGATAGCCTTGAACTCCTAATCCCCTACTTCTTCTTCCTGAGTACTGGGATCTATGGCAAGCACTACCATGCCTCATTTATGCAGTGCTAGAGTTCAAACTCAGAGCTTCGTGTGTTAACCCAGCACTCAACCAACTGAGTTCCATCTTTAGGCTGGCCTTGAACTCCCAAGGGAGCCACCAATCTGGCCTGTCATCCCAGGTACTCCCTCCCTCACCATCGTGACAGATTTCCTCATAAGAAATTCTTACCCTTACAGCAAAGGTGGCACAAGGGGCCGTGCCTGGAGCTAGAGAAGGGAGGAGTAAGTCTTGAGATTTCCAGATTCCTGGGCAATTACCACTCCCTAAACACTAGTGCTATACCTAGAGAAGGAGTAGGGCAGGCGCCAAATTCTGTATCACTATTATCATTGTTTGAGGTGTTATAATGGCGGGGACAGCAGGTACCATCTATAACTGCAGCCTCTGATTTGTAAAAAGTCCAAAGATAAAGGCAACCCAGGCCTCTACCCAAAAGAACTGAACGCAGGAACTAGAGCCGCTACTAACCCACAAATGTTCATAGCAACTTTATTTGCAACAGGCAAGAATGGGAATGGCCCAAGAGTGCAGTCGCAGATAAATGGATAAACAAAGTGTGGCCTATCCGTTCAACAGCCATAAAAAGGAATGCAGGTCTGACAGACCCACTGCAACAGGGATGGTGTCCGATCCGAGACATTGAGCAGAGTGACATAAGCCAGACCCATGAGGGCAAACAGCAAGTTTCCATTCATATGGAATCCTTAGGCAGAAAGCAAAAGGACATTTTGAGCTCCTGGAAAGCGGGGTATGAGAAAGGAATGATTTTGTCTGGTGCTGAAGACTGAACCAAGGGCCTTGCCCATTCAAGCCTCTGCCCTATCGCTGAGCTATAAGCCAGACATGTGTTTAATGTGGACACAAAAAGTTTTGTTTAGCTTGATGAGAAAGTTCTAGAAATAATGGTAATGGCTGACCAGCAATTATCAGTGTGTTTAATGTGGGCTAATCCTCCCGGGGACTAGGATTAAAGATGTGTGGCCACCACACCCAGTCAATGATCAGGAAGTTTTAGACCAGGGAATCATGAAATCAAGTGCGTCTCCTCCTCATAAAGGAATAGGAGACTCCGGACAGGTGTAAGAGTAAGACGCCAGAGCCTTTTCTCTTCACCCTACTCCCAAGTCAACAAAGCTGCTGTCATCACTGGTGAGAAGAGACGGCATTTGAGACAAGCTGCCATGATGGTAGGAAAAGGGCGAGAAACAAGAAGAGTCCTCTGGTAGTGATTTCAACTATGTATACTACAAACAGCAGGTCATCAAGATGAGTAAGAGTGACAAGAACACAGAGTCCCTGGGGTCCGGACTGGGAGGAGGGAAGGGAAGGGATAGAGGGGATACTTAAAGGAGAATTGTGTGTCACCATTGTTCTCCAGCCTCAGCTCCTGAGTGCTAGAGAACTCAATGACAACTATCTGAACCCATTCCTAGGGATACTGAGTCTGAACCCCTAGCCCTCCCCACCTCCACAAAGCCCTGACCTCAGCCTCCATATCAGCTTCCCTCTCTTCCCTCGCCACTAACACCCCCCCACACACACACTTCCACATATACACTCTACTGTTCACAAACACACAGCTCAGACATTCTCCACACTCCACTTCTCTAGCTCCTCCCCTCCCCAGCAACACCTCCTAACTCTGGCTTTTAAAACTCTAATGCAAATCACAGGCCTCAAGAAAACCTTCTCCTGGTGACAGTTTTACGAGGCTAGCTCTGTGCATCCATATGGTCGGACAGACTGTGAAACACCAGTAACCTGACCAATAAGAAAAACAAATCACACCAACACCACCGCGCACCATCCCTTCTCAGTGACTCCGGCAGCTAAGAAAACTTGCAAACTGGAAGGCATTCATCCTGTGGGGCTCGCTTGCACTTAAACAGTCATCTCTGGACCACACACCCATCCTCTCCTCCCTACCCCAGGCCACTCTTTGTCCTTCCTTGTTAAATACCATCATACTTAAAGACTATTTAAAATAGGCTCATGCTTATATAAGACTGCTGTTGAAGAATGGCAGCAGATAACATATATATATATATATATATATATATATATATATATATATGTGCCTGTGGGATTTTTTTGGCCTGAGGTTTGCCACATTTGGCTACATTTCTGCCTTCCAATGACTTTGAAAACACTCAAAAACCGCAAAAGTTATTTTGCTGAGGTTGGTATAATAAACAGGCCCCTGGATCCTGGGACCTTTTTATGACCCAGCTTCCACCAACAGGGCTACACTTTGAAAGGTGGGTGTCAGTCTCAGTTTCTATCTTTTCTGGGTTATGTGCTCAACACAAAGCATGATGACTGTGCCCTATGCTTGGCGATGATATAAGGGGATGTAGACATATTACAGCTTTTTGTTGACAAATCTAAATTCAACTTCCTGCATGCTTCCAAAGACTCAAAGGAAGATGTAAACTCTCCAGGTCAACCACCATGGAATCCCAGTTGCCTTGATGGGTCTGGGACACCGCCCCCAAGGGGGTCTGCAGACTGGACAGTTTTCAAGGGTTCACCCTGAGACAATGCCTCCCCTTTGGATTCTGACAGAAACTGACTTCCTTTGTGGATATGGACATCTCAAAACAATAGTTATTAAAATATCATAAAAATAAAAAATAATGTGTGCTAATGAAGTTTGGAGACTTTAGGGCTTTTTTAAAGACTTATTTTATTCTGTCAGACTTTGATGTATGCCTTTAATGCCAGCACTCAGGGAGTCAAAGGCAGGTAGATCGGTGAGTTCGAGGCCAGCCTGGTCTATAGAATGAGCTCCAGGACAGCCAAGGCTATACGGAGAAACCCTGTCTCTAAAAACCAAAAGGTAAATTAATTAATTAATTAATTAATAAGGATTCACTTTATCCGTGTGTGTGTGTGTGTGTGTGTGTGTGTGTGTGTGTGTTCCTGCAGAAGCCAAAAAGGAATGTCAAATCCCTCGAGCTAGTAGGGCAGTTGTGAGATGCTCTATGTGGGTGCTGGGAACCAAACTGGGGTCCTCTAGAAGAATCACCAGTGCTTTTTAACTCCCCCCACATCCCTGTTTTAACACTGATTTTAACACTGATGACATGGTAGTGGTCATGCATCTGTTGGCTTCAAGGGTCCTTTTCCATCAAGGACTAAAGTAATGTCCATAAAAGGCTGCAACTTCACAAAGCCCCAGCCCCACTGTTCTCCACTACTCCCTACTCACTGCCCCTTCCCCAACTAAAATAGCCAAGACAAGATTAGGACCAGGAATGTGGGCCCCTGGCCCTTCCTCACTGATAATTAAACTGGCTGCCTCAGGGAGAGTAAGGTCTGGCTTTTAACCTTCACGTGCCCCGAACCACTTTAGATAGAACACACATCCACATTAAAGAGTGGACAGAGAGATAAAGACCTGACTACGCCATCCATACACATGAGCCGTGTTGAATATTGAACAAGTAAACATTTCTTTCTCTTAGAGTTATGTCCTTAATACTAAGGCAAAGATATCAACAAGTGCCTCCAAGCTAGAGTGACTCTTTACAAAGTAAGAGTTTTGATGAAACTGTATACAAGGAATCATAGTGTGAGTAAATAGTTTGTTTTTCTCATTGTTTATAACCAAACAATTAAAGTGTTACAGCCCTAACTAGAATAATTAAGTGATAATAGCATTTATTAGTCTCTGAGCCTGGAGTTATAAAAATAGATACGTATGTACATGATCGAGTCTGGCAGAAGGTGGCAGGCATTCCCAGCTAAGTGCTACGAGCAGAGTTTTGATAAGTTACTGAGAGATCGTGCAGCTTAGAGTGCTGTTGGCAGACACGGTGGGAAGGTGAGCGACCTAAACTGGTATACTGAGATCTTATAATAAAAAACATTATAGGGCACGAGAGATGGCTCAGCAAGTAAGAGTGTCTGCTTTAAGTCTGAGCAGAGTTCAATCTCCAGACCACACATAGTGGAAGGAAAGAACCCATCCCAAATGTCCTCTAACAACACACACATACACACACACACATACACACATACACACACATACACACATACACGCACACACACATACACACACACATATACACACACACACATACACACACACACACACATACACACACACACACATACACACATACACACACACACATACACACACACACACATACACACACACACATACACACACACACACATACACACATACACACACATACACACATACACACACACACATACACACACACACACATACACACACATACACACACATACACACACACACACATACACACACACACACACACTCCAGCACCTCAACTGCTCAAGACACACACACACATCAAATAGTAACTATTTTTTTTTTTAAATAGGTCCTCTCTATGTAGCTCTGGCTGCCCAGAACTCACAATGTAGACTAGGCTGGATACCAATTCAGCCTCCTGAGTGCTGGGATTAAAAGCATGTGCCACCATGCCCAATTAAGATAGGTAATTTTTTTTTTATTTAGGCATTTTATTTACCAAGTATACAGAAATTGACAAGTACACAACATGTAACTTATACGTGTGCCTTTATCAAATCTATCCCTGTTCACTTTCTGTGTACACGGGAGTTTAGGATGACTCCAACAGTCTGCACTCAGACAGTGTAGCTGCTAATTTAAATAGCAGGTAACTCACATTTACACATCACACAGGTCTGTCAGTGCCTCTGAATTCTATTTGTCCAGATGTGACTGCTTGGCTGTAGGGCCACCTGCAGAGTCCCCGTCTGATCTAATCTGGCCTGGCAGCTCCTGTTTCTGCCTCTAACACCCTGTTGGGCAGTAACAAGAAGTTAAAGGCTAAAATGGAGAAGCCAGACTGTCAGCTTCAGAGATGAAGGGGTGAGAGCAACCAGGAAGAAAAGAGGAGTTGAGGGGAGATCAAAGACATCCAGGAAGAAAGGCAAACTACCAAGAAAGGCTGTTTTCAGGCGCTTGGGACCTTACAGAGGACACCCCCACCCCACGCAAAGCAAAGAAATTCAAGTTGAGCCATCCAGTCATCCAGCGAATTGAATAATTGAATGCCCCACGTGGAAAAAAAGCTAGCGAGATGAAAAGTGACCCACAGTCTAAGGCACAGCCCTACACAGGGTGGCATGAAAGAAACCCGAGCTGGCTTCTTCCCAACACCATAACTACTGCTGCTTATCCCCAGGCCCAAGAGGAAATCTTTGTGTGACCAGTTTCTTCTGTAGGGGGCGACCGTGATGTTGCCTTTTTAAGACGAGAGAGACTGCTTGCACCCGGAGAAAATGCTAATGCGGTTTGGAGCTCCGGTTCATTGTCAGGAGGGGCACACAAGGATAAACACATAAGCTCTCCAAACCATTCTCCTCACTCCTCCTCCTCCCTGCCCTCCCCCCCCCATCCATCCCTTCAGCTTGCTGGGTTGCTATGCTTTGTTCTAATTTGGCCCATGCATAATTTATTCACGTGTGTTTTGTTTCCTGATCAGCAACTTCTAGAAACAAATGGCATGTATAAGATGTTTTATTAAACAAGTTGTTTTTATAATAATAATAATAATAATAATAGAGCAGATGGCCTCAGTCTCCCGGTAACGACGTGTGTGCTCCTGCGTGCGGAGTTTTTAAAATGTCCAGGGTGCAAATAGCTTGACCGATTGGGGTTAGTATTTACACCCTTAGCCCTCAGGGGAAGAGGACTGGATGCAAAAGGGGGCGGTTATTATAAGTGACCATTCGACTTGCTCTGAGGAAAGGCAGACAGGGGTGTTCTGTGAGCGTCCGCGTGCGTGAGCCAAGACGGACTTACAAATGCATCCCACGGCAAGTATTTCCAATTATTAAGGGATGCAAGTGTAAATCTGAACTAATTCTACTAACTGATTGGCCACCTTCTAGCTTCTCTGTTCCTTCTCCCCCACAATTTCTTATACATGCACTCTTCTGTGAAGAAAAAAAAAAAAAGTGGAAAGGTCTGGGGAACCCTGGAGTGTGGAGCTCCTGCGCGCGCCCGAGCGTAAGCCCGCTCCCGGACATCAAGGATGCCGCTTTGCCAATGAAGAACCCTGTACACATAGCAAATAGATTTCTCCGACTTGAGTTTACCAAGCAGCATCAGCTCGGCTACGTGATTTCGGCTGGAAATGAGGAAATTGCAAATCAGCTGTGTGTGGGTTCTGGAGAAACTCCCAGCCCCAGCGGTGTGGCGGCGGGAGTCGGCGAGGACACGGGGAAGTTACGCCCATTTCTTCTGCCATAAAACAATTTCTCTCTTCGGTGAAACGCTGTCGCGAGTGCAAAGTAGCTGAGCTTCCGAACGAGAACGGGAGCCAGGAACTCACATCAAGCTCAGCCTCCGTCTTTACAGCAATATCTCGTGGAAACTCTGAGATCTGGGACATCCCTGCCCTATTCCTGGTTGTTGGCTGGTGCAAACGCAGCGGGTTCTCCCTACGGGTTTCTTGGCACTAGGAATCCCACGCACACTCTATCGCCGCCGCCCTGCTGCTCCCCAAAGCGAACGGTGTTTTCGACTCCCAGAGCCAGGGACACTGTAGCGCGCAGCTAAAAGAGCCAAGATCAACCACTGACACACTCCGGGAAGAATTGGCACTAAACACCCACGCGCACCCTCCGACTCCCAGAGGCTTTCATCAGGGCGGGGAAGTCCTAGTACACCGGGCACCCACTGGGTGCCCACGCCGCGCCGCGATTCCCAAGGATCCACCCTCTGCCAACATGCCTGCCAATAGCGCCCCTTGAGAGCCACACTAGTTTTCCGAGGCCACCCCCGGCTCCGCGATCACCCGCGGACTTGCGGCTTCATATTCAGTCCACCGACTGGAAGAAGGAAGGAAGGAAGGAAGGAAGGAAGGAAGGAAGGAAGGAAGGAAGGAAGGAAGGAAGGAAGGAAGGAAGGAAGGAAGGAAGACCGGCGGGCAGGCAGCTCCGATCGGGAACCGGCCCCCGCGAGTCCTTGCGCAGCCTGCCCCCCTGTGTCCGCTCAAAGTCTCCGGGAGGCACCTGCCCCTCGCTGTCGCCAGAGCCCTACACCGCCGCCTCCGCCGCCTCGGCTTTTCACCCAGAGCAGACAAGCACACCATTTATAAGACCTGCAGTTTCCCTGCCTCCATATCAACCCCAAGTTAACCCGGATCGTTAATTTACTAGAGCCAGTTAGCCTACAAATACACAGACACACCGGCGACCGCCCGGAGCGTCTGCCTGCTCCCCGGCTGCCGGAGTGGAAAAGCCCGGGGCAAGCACCTGGGCCCCAGGACTCCCGGGACCCGCCGCTCCGCGCGCTGTCCTCCCAACTCCGGAAGGTTTACACAAACTCCCTGCGAGAGCTCGGAAGGCAGAGCGAACGCCCTGCAAAACTCCGCAGCCGCTGCGGTCCGTCTGCCCGCCCGGGTGGACGAGCAGCGGGGCCGGGAAGGTTCGAGTTTGGAGCGCAGGACTCAGCCGAGCGCACGACGCGGTCTCTGCCCCGCGCTCCGGCCAGCCTCAGCCAGCTCCGCGCTCCGGCCAGCCTCAGCCAGCTCCGCGCAGCGCCGGGAGAGGCAGGGGACTCCGAGAACCGTGAAGACCCGAGCTGCTCACGACCCCCGCAGCTCCTAAGCCGGCGCCGCCTCTCTGTGTCCCCTCCCGGTCCTGGTCAGCCAATTAAGCAGAACACAAATGTAACAATTTTCTTTTTGTTAATTGCATCTCCTGACATTTCTGCGCGCTGGGAGGAAAAAAAAAAAAGATGAAGAAGTAAGAGCAGGAAGAAAAGAGGAGCCCGGGCGCAGCGGGAGGTGTCTGCGAGAGCCGGGCGCCGGCTGCGCTCCGCAAGGCGCCTTTTTTTCATATTGAAACCACGCGGAATATGTACATTTTTTAGTCTTACTTACGCTTTCAGGGGGTTGTGAATGACAGTCGCCATTTTGCTACAATGTAACAGAATATTGTCTGTCTCAGAGTTCTAAAGGTTCGCTCAGGGGAAGCGGCAGGCCAATCAGAGCACGGGATACCGGCCTACCGGCCAATCGGCGCGGCTGGTCGCCAAGTGGGCGGGGCCTGCGTGGTGGTAGTTATTAGGGGAGCTGTCAAAGCCCAGAGGTCACTCCCTTTTGTAGAGCCCGAGAGCGAGCAGGTCTTAAAGGGGCAGTACAGTGTTAGTAGCGCCCTTTTAGATTGGAACTCGTGGAGACAACATGGGAGAGCATTCTCGCTTAGTTGCAGTCCCTACTTTGCTAAATAACTGCAGAGTTTGCGCTCCTGGACAAGAATATTTACATAGTGCCAACAAAACCACTGAATCCCATTCATTAGCTTTGGGCTTTGTAAATCGCGGTTTTTAACCCCCGAGCTCCTTGTACACCACCGTGTTGCAGTGCAAAAAGTTGGAAGGCTGCAGTTTCCTCCAAGAAATTACTACTCGTGTTCCACTGTTTGCTAATAATGCTCTGGGTTCCGCGGCTGTTCAATATTCTTGTTCCCGAAGTGTTTTCTTGATCTCAGCCACCTTCCCCGGTCGGTTTCTGAGAACTGGAGAGTCCAGGACAGCAACTCCCTTCCTCCTGGAATGTCTCAGTGTCAGGCTTGCGGACAGCCACGGCTTTTGTTACGTAATTCACGGGTGGTCACTCCGCCCTGTCCCCTACGACCACCGTTCTCCACTGTCAACGATTCACAATGATCTGACACGGCCAGCTTGGGAGCGAAGTGAGACCTGGCGCTTTTTAGGCAGAAGGTTGGGGAAATTTTGAGGCAACTTTAGGAAACGCAGCTAGGGAAGTCTGTAACTAGGCAAAAATTGTTAGAGCCTGAGGTAGGTGTTGCTAGAGTCCCCTCTGGGAACGGCTCTAAGAATTCAGGCGTCACCTTTCTGGACTAAGATAGGAGGTGAAAAGAATTTGCAAGTGAATGTTCAGACGTGACTCGTGGCTTCCCCAGTCTGCGGCTGCTCAGAATCTGGTAAACCCCAGAAGAAACTGAGAGACTTCTGCGAACTCAGACTTACCCGGAGCACAGGGAGACTCGGAGTGGGCGAAAACGCATGAAATCACATAGAGGGCACAGGCATCGTTAGCGTATAGAAGCCGGGCTTCGGCCCCCTTGGCTGTTTAATCAGGTCAAATAGCTGGGGGCTGGGAAGTGAAAAGGAAACCGAGAGATGCTGAATTGCAGTTCACAATTCCACCTGCTCTCGCCTTTTACGACTCTCGATGAATAAAGTAAAATACAATTACAAAGCAGTCCAGAACTTTCAGATTCCAGCTCCATTCACTATCAGAGTTACAGATAAGCCCAGCAAAGCTGAGTGAGTCGGAGCCTGCAGACTGGAAATATTTAACTCTTTGTTTGCCTAGTAGGGTGATGTTCTCCCACCCTCTCTTCTCGTTACAGAGTCACATGTTGAGAAAACTGGCATTGATGAATTCTAAACAGAAACAGGTACAATGGTGCTCCCTTAAAGTTCAAAACCAGCCTGGACGACATATGGAAACCCAGTCTCACTACCCACCCCCCAACATGGGAACCCAGTCTCATCTCCCTGTTTCCTCCCCCCCCAAAAAAAAAAATCGTATTGCCTTGGCTTTTGTACTTCATGGAATGTCATTTTAACTGTCAATACAATTCTGACTTTATAGTCACTTTTATCACTTCTGAGAAACGTAGAGGTATTATTAACTTTGGGTTTTGTATCATAGATTAAAAGGACACAGATTTGGACCAAAGTCTTCAAAAGCAAGGGACTTAAGAGTAAACATGCTTAAAGGAGACAGGAGCCTGGACCAGAATTAAAGTCTGGTGTTCAGCAGTGCTGTACAATAGTAATATAGACTCTGAAACCCATCTGTCTGCCCACCATTTGCCAGCTGGTGACATAAAGAATATGGGGAATCCCGAGAAGATGACAACAGGGGATAGAAATAATTCTCTTACTTCTGAAATGCATTGATTAGAGCAAACGAACAACGTTGATAGCAATGTTTCCATGATTTAACTCCATAAACCTAAACCCTTCTTACTGGTTGTGATATCAAAACGGTTTTTTTTTTTTTTAAATCACACTTGGAGGGCTGGAGAGATGGTGTCATGGTTAAGAGCACACGTTGGTCCTTATGAGGATCTAAGGCAACCCCCAGCACCTGCATGGTGGCCCACAGCCTTCTAACAAGAGTTCCAGGGGAGATCTGATGCCCTCTCCTGGACAATGCAGACACGGGCACGCACATGGTGCACAGACATACAAAACACTCGTACACATAAAATTAAACTAATCACAAGTCAAAGGGCTAGCTCAGGGACTCAGAGCCTACCAAATACATATCTGCCTTTGGGGTCAGTCCCTGACAGCCCAAGGGGAAAAGGGAAAGAATGGTGATAAAGGGAAGGGAGGAAAGAAGGGAAGGAGAGAGGGAGGGAGGGAGGGAGGGAGGGGGGAGGGGGGAGGGAGGGAGGGAGGGAGGGAGGGAGGGAGGGAGGGAGGGGGGAGGGAGGGAGGGAGGGAGGGAGGGAGGGAGACACAATCCTATTTCTAAAGCTCTATTGGTTCATGCATGGATATGAACTCCATCGTTTCTGCCTTAGTCTAGGTGGCTAAGCAGGCTATTTGGAATGCAGAAGGGAACCAGAATAATTATGACATCTCCATCTCCCCTAGGTAGCAGTGAGCTTTGGAGTCCAACCAGAGCATCCTGAGCCCAGGTGACTATTGAACATTTGATAAGTGGTAATTCTAACTGAGATGTGTCAAATATACACACGATCTCATAGGCTTAGCACCAAAAAGGGAATGTAAATTAGCTCATGAGTTTGACTCTTGTAGAGAAGGCCACACATATCCTTGCTGTCAAACCCCTCCCTCTCTCTTCCTCCCAATCCTTCTGCCTATATTAACATATCCCTTCTTTAAAGATAGGGTTTCATGTTGTAGCCCTGGCTGCCTCATGAATACTGGAATTAAAGGCATGCATGACGCCCAGACTTACATTAACTTTAGATTGGTATTACACTTCCCTCCAAAAAACTGAATCATTTTATATTGATCATGTATAGAAATTATATTTGGGGGTTCCTAGATTAAATAAAATGTTAGTAAAACTATTTTCACGATTTCTTTTTACCTCTTAAAAATGTGATTAGTAAGCCGGGTGTAGTGGCGCACGCCTTTAATCCCAGCACTTGGGAGGCAGAGGCAGGCGGATTTCTGAGCTCAAGGCCGGCCTGGTCTACAAAGTGAGTTCCAGGACAGCCAGGGCTATACAGAGAAACCCTGTCTCAAAGAAGAAAAAACAAACAAACAAACAAAACAAAACAAAAATGTGATTAGTAGGAAATTTCAAATCACACATGTGGCCCAGCTTATATTTTATTGGATAGCTTTACACAGGAAAGAAAGGTAGGGTCCAGTCTCAATCACATTAATTTTCCTTTACATAGTTTTCTCTAACTATCCATTGATGTCATGAGCAAACAAACCTCTTAAACACAGCTCAAGAATACACCAAGTGACCAAGAACCTAAGTCACAAGGGCACCCATCTCTGTTTACTCCTGAAAATCTTTAGAGGCTGGAGAAATGGCTCAGTGGTTAAGGAACAAGATTCAATTCCCAGCACCCACATGGCAGCTCACAATTGTCTGTAACTCCAGTTCCAGGGACTCTGACACCCTCACATACACATACAAACAGGAAAGACACCAATGTGCATTAAATTGAAATAAATAAATACATCATTAAAAACAATTAAAACATCTGCAGACGAAGGCAAGGCATGCAGACATGCTCCAGTGGAAAGTACCACCCTTGCGACACACCTAAATACGAGAGAGGACAAGGGTACCCCAAACAGTCAAAGGATCCGTTTGAAAGAGTGTGAGCCAGACCTGATGGCGTAAACTTACAATTCTACCTACCCTGCAGTCTCAAGGAGAAAGACAGAAAAAGTTCAGTCCTACCTAGCTTACAGATGGAGTTCAAGTCCAGCCTGGAAAACCTAGTGAGGCCATGTCTCAAAATAAAGAGTAAATGAGGAGAGGCTGGAGAAATGCCTCAGCAGTTAAAAGTACTGGCCGCTCTAGCACAGGACCTGGTTCCATTTCAAGCACCCACATGGTATCGTACAACATTCTGTACCTACAGTTCTAAGGGATCTTTCGCCCTCTTCTGGCCTCCATGAGTACTGCACATGCTACAAAGATACAAGTAAGCAAAAATCCCATACACATAAAATAAAAATAAATAAATCCTTGAGAAATTAAGAGTGGTGTTAGGAAAATAGCTACGTGCTACAGTGATTACCAAACATGTATAAGGCCCTAGGTTCAACCCTGAGTAGCACACCTTAACAAAAACAAGAGAAGTGGGCCACAAAAGCAATCTAAAATGAACACAGTCCCTCAAGGGCTCTGGGAGCTGGAAGAATTTTTATTAAAAACAAGAGCAAGCTCCCCACTCCCCTTCTCCATTCATCCACAGCACAAGTAGCCATGACCTTGGTGAGAGCTTTCCTGAGATCCACAACCAGTAAACACTGAGCTGAACTAAAATTCCTTTGAAGAAAATGAAACATTAAAACTGTAGTCAGCAAAGTCAGGTGTTGGCTCACACCTTTAATCCCAGCACTTGTGTGGCAGTGGCAGGAAGGTCTCTGAGAGTTCAAGGCCAACCTGATCTACAGAACTTGTTCCAGGAAAGCCAACACAGAGAAGCCCTGTCTCAAAAACCAAATAATAATAATAATAATAATAATTAATAATACCCGTGGAGGCTAGCATCTAGTTAGTCAGCAAGGTGTTTGCCTAGCATTCAGGAAGCCCTGAGTTCAATCCCTAGCACAGAATCTGGATGTGGTGGCGCACAGGTGTGCTGTAATCCCAGCAATTAGGAAATGGAAGACCAGAAATTCATAATCTTAAGCTAGATTATGAATTAGAAGCCAGCCTAGAATATATAAAACCCTACAATTAACAAAATTAAGTGTGGACTAAACCAGAAATGATGGTTCGTACCTATAATCCTAGCACTTGGGAAGCAGAGGCAGAAAGATCAGGATTTCTTGGCCATTCTTGTCTACATAGGGAGTTTAAAACCAGCTTGGACCTCATGAGCGCCTATCTCAAAAAAAAAAAAAATCCTCTTTTTCTCAATGCCTGGAGAATGAGGGCAGAAGAGTTATTCCTTTCTCCGTATCTCAAAACTCTTCCCCCAAATCAAGCTGTGGGCGTGGGAGACACTCCCGGGGGATGCCTAAGAAACCTATTTCAGGGGAGCGTCAAATGGAAACAGTATTTGCTGCTTCCCAGTGGCTCTGTTCCTGAGTTCACTCTGTCATTTATCCAAGCACAGAGGGTTTTCTCTCAGGGGAGGAGTGGTGCTAGGCACAGGCACCAAGATAAAAATAAACCAGGCAGCCACCTAATAGTCGCACAAGCCTCTAATCCCAGCAGAGGCAGGTGGATCTCTGAGTATGAGGCCAGCCTGGTGTACAGAGAGAGTTCCAGGACAGCCAGGGCTACACAGAGAAACCCTGTCTGGAGAAACCAAATAAAGAAATGAGCAAACAAACCAGGCATGGAAACAACCCTCCAAATGCAATTCCTATCCATCTGCAGAGAGACCAGAGATAGTAAAGCAAGACCAGCAAGCAGAACAATTGCTTGATGGGAGTTAGGAAGAAAAAGGACTTCCCTGCCGTCTTCCACTGAGACCTGGTGCACACAATCCCATGGTCATAGCCCTGAGTATCTAATGGGTGCATCTACAGTTTAGGATTGTTGAGGGTTCAAAGTACAGAGGATTTGATACATTAGCAAGAGGCAAAGCAGTGATCGGGATCAAAAAGACCCGAGTGGAGACACTGAGCCACTCCAACCTCAGGAGAGGGAAAGGCTCCATGGAGGAGATGTCTCTAAATTTGTTCCTTGCTTAAGGAGACCTTAGAAATGACACAAGAGGTAAACGTCTTCTAAACTAAATGTGTAACACAGCAACAGCTACTCTACACAGCAAGATTCCCTACTGCCCGGCCTTGGGGCACAGAGAAGCCAAGGTCAAGCCCTGCATATAAGGAGCCGGAAGCATCGGTCACCAGGGGTAAGATAAAGATCCGGGTTATCCCTTTAGACCGGATACTGACTTAACTGTGGGCTTACTCCCAAATGGCAATGACACAGGGGCAGGGTGGGAGGGAGTATGAGTGCACCTTCAAAAAGACATTTGTAAGAGCATTGGACTTGTGAGCAAGCCCTCAGGTTAAAAAATAATAATAATAGCTGCATAGGATGAGTGAGCAGGAAAACACGGGAGAGAGGAGGTGAGTGTAAATAGACATGCGGCTTTTGGTCCCCGAGGCAGCTGACCAACACCAAAAGATTCTAAGCCTGGGCTGCAAATGAGGAGACTGACTTTGTAGGGAAAGAGCAGTGGTGTGGGTTACAGGAGACTGGGGCAGAGGTCAGGGAACCCCTGGGATGGAGGTCAGGGAACCCCTTAGGAGGTGGAGACACAGCGCTCCGGCCAAAGGATGATGGCCAGTGGGTAGAGTCGATGGTTTCTAGAGAGCGTGTGGGCTCTGGCCACCAGCTATCTAAGAGCTTGAAGGACATGGAGAGATATCAGGGCGCTACTCCTGGATACAGACATCAGGCCGTTCCTGTTGACAAAAGCAAAGACCGTCCGTCCATGGCCTTGAGCTGGAGGCCTTGGATGTGCAGAAACTTTGCTACTTGCTGCTATTGAGTGAAGCTTGCCTTCCTACACGGATCTTATTGGTTCCTCTCCTCCCTGTAACTGGAACAATTTTCCCCCTGCGGTCATGGGGTCATGGTGGGATTCTCTCTACTCGATATCTTTTACTTCATTTATCTTTTTGTTGATTGGTTAGGCTTTTTTTTGGGTGGGGGGGAGCTCTTCCTAGTCCATAGCTCACACTGACCTAGAGTTTACTGGGTAGCCCAGGCTGGCCTTGAACTCACAACAATCCTGCCTCACCTTCCCAGGTGTTGGGACTATAGGAATAAGGCATCATGCCCAGTTGTGTACTCCACTCTCAGCTGGGACTCTTCCAAATCCTGCCCCTCCTGCTAATCCTTCTTTACCTCAGAGACACTTTAAAGTTGGGGGGGGGGGTGCCTTCTGGTTAGCTTCCTGTCTTAAGAACAGATTTTAAAGGTGGGTGGTGTCACTGGGAGGCAGAGGAGGGCAGATCTCTGAGTTCGAGACCAGCCTGGTCTACAGATCGAGTTCCAGGAGAGCTGGTGCAACAAAGAGAGAAACCCTTGTCTCAGAAAACAAACAAAAAAAAAAATAGATTTTAAGACTCTGTTCGCAAGGAAGAAATCAAGACCGCATCAACTGGGTGTGAAAACACACACCTATAATCCCTGCATTTGGTAAGCAAGAAGATTAAGAATCCCAGGACAGCCTGACCTATGCAGAGACCTTGTCTCTAAAAAGCAAACAAAAAGAAAAACCCTTCCTTAGAGGCACAAAACACACACCCTATGCCTAAGTAGTGACTGGACAAGAAAAGACAACAGAGAAGACTTTTTTCCCCTCATCTTTCTCCTCTCTGATTATATCCAGGAGCCAGTCCCCACACAGGACCAGTCGCTGCCCCTTTTCCACCTCACTGAAGCCAGTCCAGCCTGAGCTGGCCTTGGATCTTCATTCCAGTGAACCACTGGCTACAGAACCCTTGTGGCTCTTTTTAAAATAGCTAATGCTCTCTCTTTACCCTCTACCTGCCAAGTCTGCTCTGCCAAGCGCTCCCTCGCCCTTGTAGATGGTTGAAACCTTGGGAGCTCTTACATCCTGAGTTAAAGCACTGGCAAGACTCTTGCACAGGGGAGGAAAATACTGGACACTGCCACCAAAGGGTGACCCAAGAGAGATGCGAATCAAATTTCTCTCTGATCAGACACACACATTGGTGGAACAAATGCAGCCCCATTTGGCCATTTCCTAAGCAATCTTCTCAGAGTCTGTGGAGGTGGCCTCCCAGGATCCCTCAAGAGGGCTCACTGCGGGGTGTTGCTTTAAGTGTGGTGACACTCCCCAGCACCTGTTTCCCTCACTCACCCCCCACTTACATGACCTCAGGCTTCTCTGCTCTGGCACTAGGCAGAAGTCATCCCAAAGTCTATGAGCTAAGCAAAGGAGGGCACACCAAGCCTTGTTGTTCTGTCAATATTTACACTACTATATAAAAATAGGTGTCTACCAGCGGGAGAGATGGACAGAAGCCACGAGACCTAAGATGTCCCACACTCTGGCAAAGACTGGGACAGAGAGAGGCCTGCTGGCTTCAAGCAGATGTTTTCCATTCTCTGACAGCTCTGGGCGATGAACTCTGACCTGCATAACTGCAAAAGGACCTCCACTCCACGTTTACTCCAAATTAGAAGGGAGGAGGCAGCAGCCTTACGCACCAGATGTGGTAGTGTCTCCCTGTGATCCTAGCACGCAGGAAGCTGAGGCAGGAGAAGCGAAAGTTCAAGGCCAACCTGATCTACTTAGCAAGACACTGGCTCAAAAAAAAAAAAAAAAAAAGGAAAAGGAAAAAAGGAAGAAAGGAAGAAAGGAAAGGAAAAGAGGAGAGGAGAGAAGAGAGGAGAGGAGAGAAAAAACAGACTAAGCACAACTGACCTCACCCCCACCATTTACAGTGTTGATTATTGGATGGTTGCTTGGGGGGTGTGGTGCAAACTCTAACTTAAAAGTACTATTTACATACCAGGCTAGCCTTGAACTCACAGCAACCCTGCCCCATCCCCCCCCTCCCGAGAGTCAGGACTGTAGGAATAAGAAGTCACACCAGGCTTTGTACTCCCGCTTTCCCCCAGGGCCTCTCTCTCCCAACCCCCCACCCCCACCCCCTCCTGCTAATTCTTCCCTTTACCTTCGGACACTTTAAAATGACCTGGGGGGGGGGGGGGAGCGGTCCTTCTAGTGTTTAGGATGGCCCTGGGTCTCAATACAAAGGATTCTGGGACACAGGCCAACCCCATAACACCAAGAACCCCAAAGAAGATAATGAATAGGGAACTGGTACTGAGATCATGTCTACAGCGGTCTCTTGGAGTAACGGGCATCAGTGGAAGGTGCTGTTTATCACAACGGTAGGAAACAAAAATCTGCAGGTCAAGGCTACTAAAAAAAAAAAAAAATTACAAAAGAAATTAACTTGCAATCTCTGGTCCCTGCCAAGGATGATACAGCCTGTTTTTACCTTGTACCGCAGCTAAAACCGTGCAGCAACTATCGTGTAATAGTCGGGAGTCACGGGTAACTGAAAGTTAGGGCTGCTGTCTACACCCAAGTGAGCTTGTTGGTTAGTGAACCTAAAAGCCATCGTGTTCCTAGGCTTTTAGATGCAATGGCTATTAAGCATTTTATATTTCGAATTCGTTGTTGTTGTTGTTTTCTGATAATCTTATGAATTATTTATTTATTTTATGTATATGAGCACACTGTAGCTGTCTTCAGACACGCACCAGAAGAGGGCATCAGATCCCATTACAGATGGTTGTGAGCCACCGGGTGTGGTTGTTGGGAATTGAACTCAGGACCTCTGGAAGAGCAGTCAGTGCTCTTAACTGCTGAACCATCTCTCCAGCTCCTTCTGATAGTCTTAAATAGCCCTGGCTGCCTTTAAATTCTCTTTATAGTCAAAGATGACCTTGAACTCTGGATCCCCCTACCTTCCACCTTCTAGGTCTGGAATTATAAACACATGCCATTACACCCTGCAAATTTTAAATATTTTGTAGTTTGGGTTTGGGGTATTTTGGTTGGTTGGTTAGGTTGGGGGGGGTTGTTGTTGGTTTTTGGGGTTTTGTTTTTTTTTTTTTTTTTGGTTTTTTGAGACAGGGTTTCTCTGTGTAGCTCTGGCTGTCCTAGAACTCAATTTGTAGACCAGACTGGCCTCGAACTCAGAAATCCACCTGCCTCTGCCTCCCAAGTGCTGGGATTAAAGGCATGCACCACCACCACGCCTGGCTTTTGTTGTTGGTTTTTTTGTGGTTGTTTCTTTTTGGTTTTACAAGACAGCGTAGCCCTGGCTGTCCTGGAACTCGCTCTGTAGACCAGGCTGTCCTCAAACTCTCAGAGGACAGCCTCCTGCTCCTGCCTCCCAAGTAATGGGTTTTAAAGTGTGTGCTGCCAGCACCCAGCAGACAGTAAGTGTTTCAATGTCACACCCATTTGAAGCTTGGATCTAAACCTACTGGGGTGAACCAGCTCTCCCATTACGTACATGGTACTTTTTGACTCTTGCATGCATAGCTCTGTTAAAATACTTGTAATTTCCTGGACCTGAGGGATGGCTCAGCAGTGAAGAGCACTGGCTGTTCTTCCCAAGGATCCAGATTTGATTCTCAGCGCCACAGTCTGTAAATCCCATTCCAGGGGATCCAACGCCCTCTTCTGGCTTCTGCTAACACTGCACGAGAGTGGTATAAATACATGCAAGAAAACACTCTGCAGATAAAATTAAAATAAGTAATAAATCTCTAAAACTATAGACTTGTAATTTTCTGTTTCACCACCCTGCAAGGTATGGATTGCATATATGGTTGGTAATTTGACATTTCCAATGCCCGGACTGGTCACTGGCTAACAAATGATAGTGAAAAGATTCAATAGAACCATAAATAATTAAATTTAGTGATACAAATCTTACCCTACTTGTAGAAAGCATGCTCTATTCACACCTATTAGGAATGGCTAAGATGATAAAGAAGCCAAAGGGGGTAATATTCTCCCACAACCTGGGGGCCCAGGCAAGATGAAACAGCTTTGAAACTAACATGGGCTACATAGCAAGATCCTGCCTAAAAGAAAAGCAAAATTCAGTTAACTCATATTGTCAAAGATGGGAAAACCAGAATACACACAATGATGGGGAGTTTGCTCCACTCCTTCGGAACAGTCTAATCCAGTCCACAGTCAAACTCGGGGATTACTGTACGACCCAGCAATTCTGCTCCCAGAAAATGAAAACCTCTATCTATACTCAGGGACTTGTACTTGAATGTTCAAAAGAAGATAATTTGTAACCTTTAAAAGACAGAAACAGGCCGGGCGTGGTGGTGCATGCCTTTAGTCCCAGCACTCGGGAGGCAGAGGCAGGCGGATTTCTGAGTTCGACGCCAGCCTGGTCTACAAAGTGAGTTCCAGAACAGCCAGGGATATACAGAGAAACCCTGTCTCGAAATCCTCCCCCCCCCCAAAAAAAAAAAAAAAAAGACAGAAACAGAAACAGAGCCAGATGTGGTGGTGGCACACAGCTGCATTCTCAGAGCTTGGAAAATGGAGTCAGGAAGATCGGGAGGTCAAGGTTGTCCTCTGTACACAGCCAGTTCCAGGCTACACAAAGTCCTGGCTCTTTCAAAAAAAAAAAAAAAAAAATTCAGCCGGGCGTGGTGGCACACGTCTTTAATCACAGCACTTTGGGAGGCAGAGGAAGGCAGATTTCTGAGTTCGATGCCAGCCTGGTCTACAGAGTGAGTTCCAGGACAGCCAGGGCTACTTTACAGAAGACCTAAGTTCTAAGTTCAGGTCTCAGCCCTGCATCAAGTGACCCACCCAATCACCTGGACCAGGCTCTGTTAGGATCCAGTGCCCCTGGCCCCCAAGGATGCCTACACCACACACACACACACACACACACACACACACACACACACACACACACACACACACGAGGTGCTACTATATGCCACAATGTGAATGGACCTTTTTAGTTTATTTATTTCTGACATAAGGTCTCATTATGTATCCCTAGGTAGCTTGGAAATCATTAGACTAGGCTATCCTTGAATTTATGGCAGTCTTGCTGCCTCTGCCCAACAATGCTGGGATTACACACAGGAGTCCACATTACCATGCACGGGTGGACCTGACCCTAAGTGAAAGAATCCGGTCACAGGTCACAGGCCGTTTGAGTCCAGCGTTGAGAAAGCAGAGAGAGAGGTGCCCAGCCTTTTCTTAGACTTGGAGGGGCAGGCATAGGGGAATAAGAGGATAATACAGGGCACGTGGTTTCTGCTTTTCTGAGACATATTTATCTTTAGTTACGTGTCTGTGTCTGTATATGTACACATGTGTGTGGGGACCTGAAGAGACCAGAGGAGGAGAGCAGATCCTCTGAAGCTAGAGTTGCAGGTTTGAGCCGCCTGGATGGAAACCAACAGAGCAGGCTTCTGGGAACTGAACTCAGGTTCCCTGCAAGAGCAGCAAATGCTCTTAATCGCTGAGCCATCTCTCCCACTCTCATAAAATGTCTTCTTCTTTAGGAGAAAAAAAAAAAAAGACTGTCCTCAAGTTGGTAATGGGCACACATCTCTGAACGTACTAAAAGCCATTGAACCATACACTGGGGGAGGAGGCTGTGTGGTAAATGAGTTAGATCTTGATAACATTTCAAAAACTCCCTCCTCATAACAAATGACAGAGCCCCTGACGTGTGTGTGTGTGTGTGTGTGTGTGTGTGTGTGTGTGTGTGTGGCTGTTTTTGTTTTGCTTTTGTTTTTTGTTTTTTTGTGGGATGGGGGTTGGGGGGAGGTGGTTTGGTTTGGTTTGGTTTGGTTTGGTTTGGTTTGGTTTGGTTTGGTTTGGTTTAGAACAGCATTGAGCATGCAGAAGACATTGTATGGGATTCAGTTTATCAGTCAGGGGATTCTCTACCCATCATAACCACTTGTTTCATAGCAGGTTACACGGGGTGAAACTGTGTTCCCTGGAAACCTTAAAATCCTGAAGCTGTAGCCATGACTAAATATGTGAGCTCATTAGCAGGTAGTACAGGTCACGCCATCATACCTGGAGGCCTCGGGGTTTCTAGAAAGTCTTTCCACACAGCCAAATAAAAGCATTCTCATCTTACGTACTAGCTACACTGGAGAGACTCCTAAACCCTCATAATGCAAGGGCTGAGTGGGAGGCTGGTGTCCAACATGGCCACGCCTACCCCATCCCTGAAGGCAGTTTGCTTGTCTGTTTGTAGAGTCTCAGACAGCCCCGTCTGGCCCCAAACATACTTTATAGCCAAGACTAGCCCTGAGGGTTGATTAGAAGACCAGCCTTGACTGTTGACCAGACTGCCTCTACCTCTTGAGTGTTTACAGGTGTGTCCCTGGCTTTCTGGGGCTGGGGCAGGAGAGGGCGTGCGTTTGTTTGTTTGTTTGTTTGTTTGTTTGTTTGTTTTTGTTTCTCCTGTGTTTGAAGGCAGGCTCTCCTTCTGTACCCTGACCTGGCCTCATGCTCACAGCAATCCTCCTGCTTGAGCCTTCCAGGTGCTAGAATTAGAGGCATGAGCCACCATGCCTAGTTTATGCTTGGCTTATGATTTAATTGAGAATACAGGGGTGGGCAAATCATGAGAATAAAAGTCGTTTGTCATTTTTATGTCTTTAACTAGCTTTATCATAAATTGTGAGGTTTTTTTTTATATAAAATCTCATAAAATGTCCTGAAACACTTATAACAATATTAAAGAATATAGAAGTACAGGAGAAATAGGAAAAAAAAACTTTTAAATAAATCAGAAGATTTACTTCTGGCAAGTAACTTAATCTTGAACCTCAGTTTATTCCTCTGTAAAATGGAGCTATTCACACCAGCTTCTACATATGGCAATGTGGATGATACATAGAAACGTCACTGATAGTGCCAGCAAGGTAACTTGCCAGATAAAAGTGCCTGCCACGGAGTCTGACAACCTGAGCTTGGTCCCAGGGGCCCACATACCGAAAAGAAAGACTTGACTCTCACAGGTTATCCTCTGACCTTCTCATGGATGCCATGGTGCGTGTACCCAAGGACACTTCTTTCTTTCTTTCTTTCTTTCTTTCTTTCTTTCTTTCTTTCTTTTTTTAAAGATTTATTTATTTATTATATGTAAGTACACTGTAGCTGTCTTCAGACACTCCAGAAGAGGGAGTCAGATTTCATTACGGATGGTTGTGAGCCACCATGTGGTTGCTGGGATTTGAACTCGGGACCTTCGGAAGAACAGTCGGTGCTCTTAACCACTGAGCCATCTCGCCAGCCCCCGAGGACACTTCTTAAGTCATTTCTTAAAAGACCAATGACTGAGCTGGGGACATGGCTCAGTGGTAGAGCACCCACCTGGTATGCGCAAGGCCCTGGATTCAACTTCCAGAACCACAGAAGAAGAGAAGGAGGAAGAGCAGGCGGAAGAGGGCAAGGAGGAGGAAGAGGAGGAAGAAGAAAATGAGGATGACAAGTAAAAGGAGGACCAGGAAGAGGAGGCAGGAGGGGGGGGAGCAGGAGGAGGGAGGAGGAGGGGGAGCAGGAGGAGGAGGAGGGGGAGCAGGAGGAGGGAGGAGGAGGAGGGGGAGCAGGAGGAGGGAGAAGGAGGAGGGGGAGCAGGAGGGGGAGCAGGAGGAGGGAGCAGGAGGAAGGGGAGCAGGAGGAACATGAGCAGGCTACATAGTAAGCCCTTGAGAGCTACTTCTTCCTGCTCGTCAGTGGGTGAATGACCAAGGTTACTGAGGAAATAGAGGTATAGGGAAAAAAAAAAAAAAAAGCCAAAGGACAAGGAGTAGTGCAATTACAGGAACCAGACTCTGGTCACCAAATCTGAAGCCTAATAAGACTGGGCTGCAGTGGGTGCTAAGTCCCTCCTGTGTGAGGGGAAAGAGGCTTCAGACCAACCAGAGCTAAGTGAGGGCAGTCTGTCCTGTTCAACCCCCCCTCCCCCCCCCCCCACACACACACTTAAGGAAGGGACCCGTCCTGCCAGTGCTTTCCTTTTGGGGTATCATGGAGCTACAATCAGAGGACCATGGGATAGGATTAAACATAACTCTCAGGACACAGTAGTTATTCGCTGTTGGTAGGGATGTTTCAAAAGCCTGATTTGTTGGAAACCAACGTCTAGACCTCATCAGCGTCCCTTCTCTCCTGATGTCCGGTTGAGGGAAGAGTGGAGCTTCACAACTCTTCTTTACTGAGAAGAGTCTCGCCAAAGTGGAACACGCACACCAGAGTTCCTAGACCCAAATTTGTTACTGGCAATCGAGTGCCCTCTAGTGTCGGTTAGTGGAAAGACACATTTGTAAAAAAGTTGAGAAACTCCTAGAAATGCCAAACAGCAGTATCTTACATGGATATGGATATTAGAGAGTAGGGAGGGGTATCAATAAAATATAGATGTGTGGTCAGGGAAATGGTTCAACCGGAAAAGGCACTTTCTGCCAAACCTGATTACATGGGTACTGTTCCCAGAATTCATGTGGTGGAAAGACAGAACTGATTCCTGCATGTTGTTCTGATCTACAGAACATATGCTTGGTGCACGCATGCACACACACACACACACACACACACACACACACACACACACACACTACGCTGTCATCAGAACTTGTTTTGTCTTGTCTTGTCTTTGGGCTGTTTTTATCATATAGGCTGGCTCCAGTGGAGAGAATATACATACCCACTTTCACAGCCAAAGCAGTGCTGGCATCAATCTATTTGACAGTGGGGAAAAAAAAACAAACCCAACCACACAGACTTACCTCCACAAGCTTGTCAGTCCAGTTCTTAAGGGTGCCAGGAAGTTATATTCAGTGGACACAACAAATCCCGAAGCAAGTATTACCTGGCTCGATGTGGCTTGGGCTGAGAAGGTAGGGGAACTGCCCTCGGACGCAAAGACAGAAAGCCTAAATGTCGGGAAGAGCTCACAGTCTGAACCTGCATTCTTCCTGCTTTGAGAATCTGGAGACACACTGCCTCTTGATAAGAACACGGAGCTTGACCCAGTTACTCCCTTTGCACCTGACGTCTCCGGCGCCTTCCATTTCTTCCTGTATGAATGTAGTACAGAAGTTCTGAGACTTGAGCCAGATAATGATCAATTACCTGGAAAAGAACATCCAGAAATATGGTCTGAGATCCGGTTTACCGACTAGGCCTTCCAGAAAAACTCCCAAAGCCAGATCTATGGATGATCAAAGTTTCAAAAAACTATTGTTTGATATGGAAGTCACTAAGGACACCCCTATGTCTCCTACATTCCTCTTTTTAAACATTTATTTTCACTTTTAATGTATGTATATATGTAACTGGCTTCTATTTTAGGTAAGAAGCCCCCAGGAGAGCAAGGCAGGAAACAGGGCAGAGTCCTGAATGTGTTCTGTGCTGCATACTGTACAGTGGTCATCGCTTAACAATGCTCTGATTTCTGAGAACCCTGCAAGGGACTCTCTTGCAGAGCCATAGTTAATGCACAGAGCCCCTGTTCTTCCTGCCTTCCCTTCTGGACTCTTACCCATCCAATACCAGGAGTGCTCTCTTAATGGATGGATGGAAATAGTTTAGGCAGAAGTTGAGGAAGGAGGAAGAAGAAGGTAGTGATGGCAGGCTTGCTTTCAGAGCTAAGAGGCCACATAGGCTTTGAAATGTCCCAGATAAAACAAACCCCAAAGCTCCAGAGCAAAGCTGTCACTTACAACTGTTACCGATGGTTGTGGGCTGCCATGTGGATACAGAGAGCTGAACTCAAGTCCTCTGTAAAAGCAGCCAGTGCTCTTAACTACTAAGCCAAGCCATCTCTTGAGCCCCTGGGGACCTATTTATAATTACTAGGAAAAAAGACATCTTGGGGACTGGAGATGTCAGTAAACAGTTCAGTTGGTAAAGCACTTGTCTAGAGTGTACAAAGTCAGCCGGGCGTGGTGGCACATGCCTTTAATCCCAGAGCTTGGGAGGCAGAGGCAGGCAGATTTCTGAGTTCTACAGGGTGAGTTCCAGGACAGCCAGGGCTACACAGAGAAACCCTGTCTAGAATAAATAAATAAATAAATAAATAAATAAATAAATAAATAAATAAATAATAAAAAGAGTGTACAAAGTCCTATGTTTAAAACCCCAGCAGGATGTAAACCAGGTATAGTGGTGCACACCTATAATCTTAGCACTCTGTAGGTGGAGGCAGGAGGCCATACTTGAACATACTTACTTACTTGAACATACATACATACATACATACATACATACATACATACGTAATGAGTTCAAGACCAGCCTGGCCTACATGGCAACTTTTCTTTTCCTCCTGTCTTCCTGTCTTCCTTTTTAATTTTTCTTCTACATTTATTTGTGTGTGTGTGTGTGTGTGTGTGTGTGTGTGTGTGTGTGTGTGTGCATGCGCGCTCATGCACGTTAGTGTGAAGGCCGGAGGACAACTCTCAGTGGTCAGCTCTCTCCTTCCTGGTATGTGGGCTCTGGGGATCAAACTGAGGTCTTCAGGCTTAGTGGTAAGCGTCTTTATCTCCTAATGTGCATACACACATGCAGACAAAAACAGACAGGCGGGGGCTGGAGAGATGGCTCAGTGGTTAAAAGCACGAACTGCTCTTCCAAAGGTCCTGAGTTCAAATCCCAGCAACCACATGGTGGCTCACAACCATCCGTAACAAGATCTGATGCCATCTTCTCGAGTGTCTGAAGACAGCTACAGTGTACTTACATATAATAAATAAATAAATATTTAAAAAAAAACCAGCTTTTGCCCCATCTACTGCGAGGATGAAGACCATTCTCAGCAATCAGACTGTGGACATTCCAGAGAATGTCGATATCACTCTGAAGGGGCGCACAGTCATTGTGAAGGGCCCCAGGGGGACTCTACGGAGGGACTTCAATCACATCAACGTGGAGCTGAGTCTTCTTGGGAAGAAGAAGAAAAGGCTCCAGGTTGACAAATGGTGGGGTAACAGAAAGGAACTGGCCACCGTCAGGACCATCTGCAGTCATGTTCAGAACGTGATCAAGGGTGTCACACTGGGCTTCCGATACAAGATGCGGTCTGTGTACGCTCACTTCCCCATCAATGTCGTCATCCAGGAGAATGGCTCTTTGGTTGAAATCCGAAATTTCTTGGGTGAAAAATACATCCGCAGGGTTCGGATGAGGACAGGTGTTGCTTGTTCTGTCTCTCAAGCCCAGAAGGATGAGTTAATCCTTGAAGGAAATGACATTGAACTTGTTTCAAATTCAGCTGCCCTGATTCAGCAAGCCACAACAGTTAAAAACAAGGATATCCGAAAGTTTTTGGATGGCATCTATGTGTCTGAGAAGGGAACTGTGCAGCAGGCTGACGAGTGAGGAGGCCTCAGTTCCTGGCTCCAGAAACGAGATCCTGATCACAAGGACAATTTGGGCTCTTTTGGGAGAATAAAAGACTTATATATTGAAAAAAAAAAAAAAACAGACATGCATGCTTAAAAAAGGAAACAACAAACAACAGCAACAACGCAAGAGGCCCTGTCTCAGTATCGTGCTATGGGGATAAAGGATTGAGATGTTCAGAGCTATCTCTCAGGCCTGACCTTTTATCTAAAAAAAAAAAAGAAAAAAAGAAAAGAAACAAAAACATAGAACAAGGAGGCAGAAAGAAGAAAAGACAGACATCCAGTATGAAATCTATGAGCTGCCCCAATGTCTGAGCTCACATCCCGTGACAACAGTCATGCCTGACTTTATTGTTGAAACACAGTTGTTTAAAAAAGAAATTAAAAAAAAAAGTTCACAATCTATTAACTCTCCCGCCAAACCTCTTCATAAGCCGTAATGATGTATGTCCGTAATGATTGAATTTTACCCTCAAATAGAGTCTAGTGCCCTCGAGTCCACAGTCTCAAGAGAAGTATATTGTACATCTTAAACTACATCAATGCATCAATGCATTAAAGGCCATTTCAAAAAAAAAAAAAAAAAAAAGTTCTGTGGCATTTACCATGCAAGATGAGAAAAGACACACAGCAATAAGTCACACTTTCCTAGGATCTCCCAAGTCCACTGTTTGAAAGCCTTTTATCCTTGTGAGCCTTTGGAACAACTCTCAACAGCAAAGAAGAAGCCTACTTTTGCAGCATCTCTGTTTGCAAATGATTAATGATTTAAAGCGACCTCACCTAGGGTGGTTTGAATGAGACTGGCCCCAACAGGCTTCTGTATGTGAACACTTGGTCCCCGGTTGGTGGCGCCTCTTAGAGAGGGTAGGGAGGTATGGCCTTACTGGAGGAAGTATGAGGCCTCACTCCGCTCCCTGTTGACCACCCCTCAGCTTCGTGCTTGTGAGAGAAGATGTGAGCCCTGAGCATCTTCTCCTGCCCGCTGCCGTGCTTACGCTGCCAGGATGAACTCTTTTCCCTGTGCAGCCACAGGCCAAGAATCCCTTCATCCTACAAACTGCCACGGGCATCTTGTTTTTAACACAGAACAGTAACTCATGCGGCACTCTAAGGAGTAGCCTCAACTGAAAAGGAGACTGTGTCCCAGTCTCTAAGAGGCACTCCAAACAACCGACTCTCAGGTTCAAAGTGTACACTCGAGTCAAAAACTGCCAACAGGCTGGGCGTGGTGGCGCACGCCTTTAATCCCAGCACTCGGGAGGCAGAGGCAGGCGGTTTTCTGAGTTCGAGGCCAGCCTAGTCTACAGAGTGAGTTCCAGGACAGCCAGGGCTACACAGAGAAACCCTGTCTAGGAAAACTTCAAATCAACAGGTGATACAGTGTGCCCCACTGTCACAGAGGCCTCCCTGCCTTCCCTATCCCACCCCACCCCCACCCCACCCCCACCCCACCCCACCCCTTTCGCCTCCCGCCCCTCAACCCCCCCCCCCCCCGCGTTTCCCGCCCCCTCCAGGCCTGGCTTCCATTTCTCTGCCTTTGTTCTCTTCCGGGAACAGTGGAGAATTTAACCAGGTTACTTCGGTACCTAGTACACATGGAAGAAAGCGCTGTGCCAAGATCTCAAGATCCTACTAAAAGTTTCCTGAAGTTTGCCGAAAGCAGCCAACGATTCTGCTGACGCGGGAAAGCCGTCAGAAAGATGTGCAATAGCAAACACAACTGTGGCTTTAAACACCGTCCCAACTGCCCCATCATCGGCAATGAAGGTAATACTTCGGAGCCATCAGGGTTCCCTCTGCTCGTCTGTTTCCACCCGTTTCTCAAGCTGAGTCCCCTCCAGACAACTATAAACAAGAACATATGTGCTGCGCAGTCACGTTAGGACTTCGAGTTTCAGGTTTATTTGGTTTTGTTATTTTACTTTTGAAGTACAAAGAACTTCTTCCTCTCCTTGGCCATAAAAATAATACATGCCCATTATAAAGAACTGGAAAGACACATAAAGATACAAGGAGAGAAGAAATAAAAGTCCCCGGAAGCTCAGCATCTTTTGTTTTACTTTGTTTTGTTCACTTTTGTTTGGAGATAAGGTCTTACTATGTAGCCTTGGCTGACCTGGATCTCCACATCTAGATCAGGCTGGCCTCAAACTCATAGCTGGACAGTGGTGGCCCACGCCTTTAATCCCAGTCTACAGAGTTCCAGGACAGCCAGGACTACACAGAGAAACCCTGTCTACAAAACAAAACAAAAAACAAAGACTCAGCTGCCTCTGCCGCCTGAGTGAAGGAAAGGCACTCACCATTATTCCTGACCAACATCTTTGCTCCATATCTATTTATTTATTTATTTATTTATTTATTTATTTATTTATTTATGGGTGAGGGAACATCCATGTCAAAGTCCCAATATGAAGATCAGAGGACAAGACTTAAGGGCTGGTTTTCACTGGGTGGTGGTGCACACTTTTAATCCCAGCACTCGGGAGGCAGAGGCAGGCAGATCTTTGAGTTCAAGGACAGTCTCATCTACAAAGTGAGTCCCAAGACAGCCAGGGCTACACACACACACACACACACACACACACAGAGAGAGAGAGAGAGAGAGAGAGAGAGATTGAATCTCAAAACAACAACAAGTTGGTTCTCTCCACCATGTGGGGTCTAGGAATGGAATTCAGGTCCTCAGACTTGGTGGCAAGCACCTTTACCCACTGAGTCACTTCACTTGCTAAATCTCAATATCTTTTTTTTTTTTTTTTTTTTGGTTTTTTCGAGACAAGGTTTCTCTGTGTAGCCCTGACTGTCCTGGAACTCACTCTGTAGACCAGGCTGGCCTCGAACTCAGAAATCTGCCTGCCTCTGCCTCCCGAGGGCTGGGATTAAAGGTGTGTGCCACCACTGCCCGGCCCAAATCTCAACATCTTAACAAATAAAAATTTATTACATACATGCACAGACATTTCCACAGCTTTCATGAGTGGGGTCCTATAATACTTGGTACTTTTATTATGGGCAATTGTTCTCTCTCCCTCTCCTTCTACAATATTAGTAACTTATAATGCATATTATATATAGATAGATATATAGATATAGATATATATACACACATACACACACATTGCCATATACTATTCTATAGAGTACTATATTTTAATTTTTCAGCTGTTCTCTAATTAATGACCATCCACCATGCTTCCATTTCTTGGCAGCCACAAACAGTGCTGTAATAAACAGGCTTGCACATGAGGCCTTATCAGTAAGCGCTGTGTGGTTTATGGAGTAGGTTCCGAGGACTCAGGGATAAAGGGAATAACTGTTGCCCCACTGCCTTCCAAAGTAGGTCAGACTGCTTTAGGGCCCACCAAGGTGGCTGAGAGCACATTGCCCGTCTGCCCTCCCTCGAGGGCAGCAGGTGTGCTAGCACTTATGTACGTTTTGTCAATTTTAATGGCTGAAAAGCAACGTTTCACACAGTTAGTTCTGGGCCCCTACTCTACATGTACTCTGCATCTGGGCACCTGCAGTGCAATGTGTGTGACAGGTGATGGCACTGAACCCCACTCCACAAGTGCTTCCATGCTTATCCGCACTCCCGCAGAGGCAGGAGGATCTCTATGAGTTTGAGGGCAGCCTGGTCTACATAGTGAGTTCTGGGCTGGGATAGCCAGGACTACACAGAAAGACTCTATGTAAAATAAATAAACAAATAACTGAGAATAAGGTAAGACACAACCTTACCTTGCCATACATAGTGTGCTGCGTGCACACGTCCTACAGCCCCTAGTTTCAGCACACAGTCACATTTCTTTTGGCTTTTTTTTTTTTTAAGATTTATTTATTGTTATATGTAAATACACTGTAGCTGTCTTCAGACACACCAGAAGAGGGCTTCAGATCTCATTATGGATGGTTGTTAGCTACCATGTGGTTGTGGGATTTGAACTCAGGACCTTCAGAAGAGCAGCAGGTGCTCTTAACCGCTGAGCCATCTCACCAGCCCGCAGTCACATTTCTTTGGCTTTATTGTAATTTGAATGTCTTGTCTCCATTTGTCCATTGACACTGTGCTGTAGGGAACAGTTCTCTCCTCTCTCCCTATATTTGCTCACCCTGCATGGTTTACTGCATAGACACGGTGTTCCCCGCTAATAGCGGGTGAACATTCATCAAGATCACTCTACCTCCATATTCAGATAATTCCCAATTTTTGCCAGTGGGAGCCTCCTCAGAATAACTACCCTAGAACCTCTCTGCCTTAACCCTGGAATCGGTCATTAGAAAACAGCAGAAAAGCTCTGATTCCTTTCAAAAAGAGTATTTAGGAAGCACTTTCCATAGCACTTACAGCTGCTGTGAGCTTCCTGCCTCTGAATCTTCCCAGAAGCCAGACTGGGGCGGGGGAGGGGCGCTGGGAGTGGGGAGGAGAGAACAGAACCCTGGATGGTGCACACATTTGCAGCATCAAGCGGAACACATGCAGATACCTGGGCACAGAATACACCTGTGACCTCACTTTAGTGTGTCTCGACTCCAGTTCAGTTTCTCCCAGAGGTACAGCTTCTCCCTTCTGTAACAGCGAGAATTCTTACTACTGTCGTTCTCAATGTACTTACCTACCAGGTCATGTCGCAGGCTGAATCTCATCAACCTTGGGGGGAAAATACACAAGAAAGTGCTGCTAACTCCTGGGTCCTCAGAATATGTCTAAATTTGGATATGGGGGCCTTTATTTATTTATTCATTTATTATTTAATTTTGATTTTACAAGGTAGAATTTCTCTATGTAGCCTTGGCTGTCCTGGAACTCCCTCTGTAGACCAGGCTGGTCTTGAACTCAGAGATCTGCCTGCCTCTGCCTCTGCCTCCCAAGGGCTTGGATGTACTGCCACCACCTCACTGGATATAAGATATAAAGATGTACAAATTCCAGTGAACTTTAGCTCAATTTTATCAGTGTCCTTTTTATTTTTTATTATTTTATTATTTATTAATATTTATTCTAT